>NC_039485.1:7659852-8259852 GCF_003590095.1 Trichoplusia ni
GCGTCGTCGCTACGAGCTACGTCTCAAGATTAATACATCGTAGAGGCCGTGTTAGTGGTGCAACAATTTGTCTCTATAAATGTTGACTCAGCGAGCGGTTGGCTTGCGGTCGCCTCGCGCGATTAGCCCCGCTAAATTTATTGTTTAATTTCAAAGGCGTTATTAATAACTCGCGAGGTGATTAAACGGATTTCGCGGCTTAGCTTTTAGATGTTCGCCTTTGATTTATACGTTAGAACTTAATATGCGGTGTCGAGGCTTTGTGTGGATGTGTGTCGGTGTGAATATTTATATCGCAACTTGACGGCTGATTAATAACTGCTAGTCTAGTCGAACAGTTGTAAAATAAATTTGTATTTATGGAGTTCATAATAAATCTAATAAGTCAGTCATTTTGAGTGTAACGAATTGTTAACGTGATTGTAATTTGCTTGACCTGAGTTTATGTTGGTCTGCGTATGTCAATATCAATACTACACGATTACTTAATTCAAGTCAACATGAAGTAGGTGTATGCTATTTGAGTAAGTAGATAAAGTTTATGTCTTATCAATGAACGCTTATGCATATAGAGCCATGAAAGTTAGTTAATTACCCGCGGTCGAGCAAACTCGTGTCCGGAAACCGGACAACACGATACGTTAGGCGTCGCAACTCGCACCCTCGTCTCAGACATGCTCCTGTTTGTCGACAGCCGCGACTCGACCAACAAAACAACGAACAACACATGACAAATGAATATCAACCTTAACCTCGCGACAAGAAGGCTCAATTTCTGGAGCGTCTGATGAGAAACTTGCGACGTTTGAAATTAGCGAATGGAGCAAAGATGATCTAACTACGTTATCCAAATATGTGCTTCAAGTTTTAGTGCATATTGTTGAGAATGTTTTGTTGGGTGCGACAATAGTTGCCGACCGCGATACCACGGTTTATGCGTGTAAGATGATGCTTGTTTGGAAACTCGCTGATATGATAAATCAGTTTAGAACCACGAAACAGCTCACTCGAGACTCATAGAGGGGTGCGAAATGTTAAACAGTCTTGTGTTAAATGAACAAATTGATTATGTTGAATTGTTAACATTGGAAAATTATTTCGGTACTTTCGTAACATTTTGTGATCATTTGTTTCTATATAAAAAAAATTGAATTAGATATGTCACATATATAATAATATGGAATTTATGTTTATGATAAACTGTAAAATATGATTTATAATTGTAGTTAAATTCGTAGGATATTTGAATGGGTACCAAGTGTTAGCCACCTAAAATTCGAATGAATAGTAAAAACTGAAAGTAATTAAAATAAAAAGATTCAATGTCTTTTATCCTCCATACATCACAACCTGATACCAAAATAACGTAACCGGTTTAAAAAAAACAATATCATTGCGTCCATTGAAAGCTACAAAACTGCTGAGCAATATTTCCGTCCTGTGCTGGCGACCGCCCACGCGGATCTTGCATCTCACTCACCAATCTCTTAATAGGATTACAGTGGACCGTGGCAGGTAAGTGTCTCTAATTGCTGTAAAAATCGGCGCCGACAATACGCCACAAAGAGGCGCCCAGTGCGCGCCCGCCCTTAGTGAAAGTGATTTATTGATTGGTGCGTTCCTTATGTCGGCTTAGGATTATGTTTTGTTTGTTTGTTTGTCTGTCTGTGCGGCTCCCGTTTCGATTTTACTTGTGACTTTTTTGTTTTGTGGTTATCGGTAATTTTGTATTGTGTTATTGGAGTCGAATTAAAATTTTCTGTTTCAGTAGGTTTTATGAATGGTCTTCAGTTTTTTTGGATCGGTGGGAGCTTGTATTCATGGGAACTCGTGAATTAAAGCAACACTAGTATGACTATCAAATCATTTATCGATAAAATAACAAGTTTTCTTTCGATAACGCAAACGTTACACATTGTTCTAGACTAAAACTTTAACAAAATTCACTTAAAGCATGACTCAACCCAAATTTAAAATACAAAACATTTATCAAGTACTTCTAAGTAAATATCGATTCATAATTCAAATAAATCCAGAGCAAAGCATATCGCATTAATGTGTTAACCTTCGGGTGTCGGGTGTATTATTTGGAATCGGCTGTGAAGGCACAAAGGGCCAGTTGTCGTCGCATTGATTTATGTTGCGCCGATGATAGCCGGTGGCAGCGAAAGTGTTACGGCCGGTAAATCATAGCCGCCCGTGTATTGACAGCCACTGAATACCGTGCCTATAACCGAAAAATTATTGTATTTTATAGCTTTTCGGGTTGTGTTTTGTTTTACACGTGTTTAGGTAGTTTTAGACTATGTTGTTTGTTTTTAATTGGTGAGGTTAGATTCGGGGATCGGTGATAATGATTTCTTCAAAGGCATTTGATTCGCATAATTTAGCCTAGGTCAGAATAGTTTGAAGTCACTTTGAGGAAGTCTTTGCCCAGCAGTAGAAGACTGAATGAGGAATAAATGGGAGCAGAATCCACATAAAATTAATAGATGGGTTCTGTTCTAAAAAACCTTATATTTTATCTACGTTTATCTGACTACATGTATTTTATATAAGTATAATTATACACAAAACATTATATAATAGTGTTTGTATCAAATCATTCTTGTTAAGTTCAGTTATGTAAAACAACATAATGACAAAATTACACATAGCGGTTCTAGAAACAAAGGCCGTTTTAAAACCACATTCATTTGGCCGTAGAATAGAACCTTAACCTAATAATAGTAACTGGAACTTAATAGAGTATAATAGACGAGAGGTATCTTAAGTGGACACAAGAAGGCCCTTCTTTCGGATATCATTCTAACCTAAAATTTACGATCATTTTTCAAATAAATCAAAGCAGGCCGACCTAAAGATTTATTGCTATATTTGCGAGATGTGGTCAACTGTGCTAGATAAAGGACTACCTGAGCTGCGGCGTTTGTTCCGACCGTGGCTAATTCGCACAATTTATGACTTATTTTTGCATTGAAATTGAAAGTGGAAATATTTTGCACAATAGCCTATGTAGGGTTGAAGGACCTGCTAATACAAGTGCTTTTGTATTTCTATTTGTGTGGCTTTATATCTAATAGTCATTAAACATTTTCAAATATTAACATCCTTATTTTTTATACTAAGTGGATGTGAACAATCTTAATATTCAGTTACTTGTATTGTTCAGGCGTCTGCAGAACACATACTTCCTGTCACCGTGTACCTAATTTGAATTTTAAAACAAAAAAAATAACGTTACAAAAAAGTTTGCTAGCTATGAAGGCAGAATGACAAAGTTCCCATGCCATCATCATTACGTGTAATAGGTCCGTATTACACAGAATATTTCAGCTGCTTATTTACAGAACGCGATATGCCGCACGCGATTCTCTTGGAGTACGGAATCCAGGTTTCGTTTTAGAACGTTTTTAAAGTTTTACACCACTAAAATAATAACCAACCAAACATTAATGGGTTCTATGTTTTCACAAAATGGAAAATGCCAGTTTTAAACAATTTTATTAAAGGTTTTGTGAAATTAGGTGGCAAAACAACCGAAATGGTTTTCTACAATATTTGCGCTACTAAGGTACCATTTCGAAATTGAATTAGCTGTATTTACAAAACCAGTCTCTATAAAAACTATCTACATCATCTATTTCTTGATTCCTTCACTATATAGATCTACGTTCAGCGAACCTCAGCTACATTTAATAAAACCTTTTGTTACACAAAAGTCATTACAGTGAACAAGGAACGTGAAATCGCGAGTACGTCTCACGTCACTCACGATCGTCTGAACAAATTGAGACAGAGCAAAAATAACGCGGCATTGTATTAAAGAGTCGGAATGATCGATCGTGTCAGGGCGTTCATTTTAATTTCGATCTCTGAGATCGGCCCGGGGCGTGGCTCTGCGAACAATTTGTTTCATGTCCCTAATATACGATCTCCTGATAGAACTATCTACATAGAGAATTGTCTTTTATTCGCCGTGTCCGATACTGTTCTGTTCTGATATTTTTTTTTTCTGAAATTATTTTGAGCAATGGTAGTGTTCGACTAACGGTAACGTGACTATGTGTAGCTGAAACTATGTTGATTTGAATTATTGAAGTAACTAATAGTTTTTTTTAAATACTACAATATATTTCTGTGTTCATAAATTACATTCTTAGACCATTTTGTAATATTTTTTTTCAAAATCTACATTTGTATCTTTCGTAAATCTCTATCTGTAAGTTCCATTTCTGGATCTCAAAACAAAAGAAATCAGGAAATGTAATTCCAAAGCCGGATATGTTGTATTTGGAAATAGATGTGGATTAGTCAAAGTTAGTGAAGGCAATATCTAAGTTTAGGCACAGGCGGAGTGGTGTCGCGGCGGCGAGCGGGCGCGGTGCATCGCGCGCGGGCGTGCATCGCTCGATAGCGCTGACAGTGACGGATTACCCCGGTAGCGCCGGTTCATGGCCGGCTCTGCAGCCCTTGTCACGTAGGGTTGTCCAAACTTCTCCGTGTGAAAAGATATTTACATTCAAAACGATTTTAACTGTTTGGAATTCGGAATTTTAAGTCTTTGTTAGCTCATGGATTTGGGGTTTAAAAAATTTAGAAACAACGATTACATTTACAATTTATTCCTGTTACTTTTTGCTTGCCCATACTTACAAAAGCCTTAAGATAAAACCTTTTTATAATGTAAAAACAGAAATAAAACTCCTATATATTCAAAAAAACATTTCACTGTTAGGTATATGTATTTTAGTTAGGTAACCGGACAATAACTTTGACAAAAAGTTAAAATAAATGTTGCTAGTACAGTACAGTGAAGTATAGTATATTTGATTTTTGATAAATCTATTTAAAATATTTCAATCTAACAGAGAGTTTGCCAACCCTACATGTTTGTGCAAACTTATATTTGGTGTAGTATCATCAGGGTGCCTATAAGTAAGTTTGTATAATATTATCTGCAATAATGTAACTAAGCATGAACGCTTTTATTATTCTTGTAATATTAGAGTTGTTAGTGTTATGCTTATTTTGCTATTAGTGTAACCAGTAAAATGACATTGATGAGTATACTTTCTTGTAAGTGAGGTATAATTATTTTCTAACATTCGGTCAAGTTTATTAAGTGCGTTCTTTTTTAACAAACAAAGTGTTGTTTTCTGAGAAATAGAAAATGGAAACTGATTTGCATAAAGGTGATCAGACTTAACCGTAATCTGACTTGACGCTAACTTGCTGATCACTGAGGGAATACGTTCCTATTATAGAAGGTATTGCTACTAAGTGTAAGCCTAAAAGGGTTCTACGATATTAAGACAAGAAAAACTATTTCAATTACTTGTTTCAAAAATTTTAAGCGCGAATTTAGTCAGCTGAAATGCCAAGATATAAAACAAAAATTTAAACGAAAAGCGATAAACCTCTTCGAGATTTAAACTAATTCTTAAGAAACACTTAGCAAAGAAGTAGCGTCCATAAAATCATGTTAACGCGTGCGTTTTGTCGGCGGGACCCCCTGCGGAGCCCTGCGGGAGCCCGCTCCTGTACACCACGCGTTAATCGCCTCAAATATGAAAATATTATCTATTACACGCTGTAAAACTGCTCAACTTTTGTACGAGGAATACCTATAAAAAGTGGGATGCTTGCAAATGTGAACGACCGAGACGAAAGTGTAGAATCATCGCGTCTGATTGGAGTTATGATTTATAGAAAGGTGAACGCGTATTCAGTTCATATTGCAACGGTTCCTAGAATCGTAAGTTGATATAAATGTGGTATCACCGTATCAGTAATCAATACTATTCGACTTTATGTTGTATTTCAACCGAATAGGTTCTACTACGGAATTAATTTCGTATTTCGATCGAGGGATTTCCCATACCATTTATAGTAGCTATAGCATAATCCATCATAAATTATAAATATTCCAACCAAAAATCATAACTTAATAACTATAATCAAATGAACAATGTTTTATGTTGCGTTAATACTGATCATTTTAACATTATGAACAGTTTCGAACATCCAAATAATTTTGATTACAGTTATAGCTCGGATTGTATAATCGAAATCACCAAATCAATTATTAGTTGTTTGTAATTTCACTGTAAAAACAAAAGAAGTGAATCGTTGTCAAAAGCCCTTGTTAATTGTATCAATATTTTCCCAAGCTAAAGGTCGCTACAGATCTGTCGCAATTTGTATCGCATCCTCCATGATGTATCGCTCACCAGGTGAGGGTCGGTTCTCACGACGGATGGTGATGGATCATCTACCGCTCATTGTTCTCCCTAACACACGTTTTGTCCCACTGACAAATTTGGGGTCATTTCGTCTTTTATCTGACGTTTAATTGTATAAAACATCATGTTATTAGAAATTTATTAAAAAGAATCTGTAATTTATTCCCGCTTCATATCAGTAGTTTTTTAGAAGTTAAAAAAGCAATTAAATGTTACATCTGAAAGTCAATCGTTCCCGATATACACCAGCGGCTCCCACGTCATTCGTTGATATATTTACCTACAAGCCTTGTCAGCATATAAAAATGATGTTCTAAAATGTTCTCACTTATAATTTGTGGTTATAGTGCATGTCGGGTATTCCGTTCCGTTACACGGCATGTTGGCGGCGGGTCGGTGGCTTGGATAATACCTCTGCCGGCGCGTAGCGATACCACTCCCACACCAGCTCACAACAACAGTTACAGACACAAAACGTCGGCGTCGTCGCGCCACAATTCAATATATTTCGGAGTAATTTGATGTTCATTAAAGAAACTCTGAGACCGTGAACCAGAATACAATGGTTGAATAGCCATTTGTTGCTGCCGTTGAAAGGCACAATAATAATTTCGAAGTAGTTATTCACGCGGCAGTTAGGCGCACTTACGAAACGAATGCCGTCTTTGATGAAGGAGCCATTTTCCTATTGGCGAGCGCTTCGTGTTCGCAGAGCGACTGTGGTTTAGACGCTTATTTGCTGTTTTGAAATACTAGACAGAATTTATATGTTTCTAGAATAAAACAGGTTTGTTACGTACCTTGTTGGCTGCTCTTTCTGGTTGTTTTCTTTTCCTTCATCCAAGGATATTCAGGAACATTGAGGCCACCGCCAGGAGAGGGCAGGTCAGGCGCATACCCCGGCGGAGTATGTTGGGGGCTTAGTTCACCTCCTCCTAACTGAGGCAACGCTGTCATAAATTCTGCCATAGAGGGTTGGCTGTTGATGAAGCCAGTTTCGGTGCATGTCTCGAGCATGGGATGTGGCGCCCCGGTGGTGGTGACGGCGGCTAGCCAGAAGCCGTTGCCGCCGTGCTCCATGCGCGGGTGCTCCTGGCCCGGCGCAGGTCCCATCGGCGGTGTGTTCCTGGTCTTCACGGCGAACTCCTCTTCCATTTCATCTCGCACCCCCATGCCAACTCTCGTGTGTTGCTTCCCTCTGATGGCGGGGAACTCTTCGCATTTTATTTTGCGAACCAGCGGGTTAGTGTCGAGCGGCAAGGCAGCGGTGTTGCATATCTCTTGCATCGCTGTGTGTGTGCCGAGCAGCTCGACGTCTGATCATTCACGTGACGTGTTCGCTTTACGTTTGGCAACATGCGTCATTTTTGAGTACACATCGATTTAATGTAATAGGGGTTTCGGGTTGGTAGTCGCTGCACTGGTCCTGGTCAGTAGCAGCATATTATCTGTAAAACACAAGAATTCGTTAACACTAAATCCACCGTTAGGTCGTTGTAGGTAATCCTGTTTCGTGGATCTGAAAGTAAGCTGAGTAGTCTTTCATATTTTTTTATGCAACAGCCAGTCGAAGTGATACTTTAGATTTCATTATAAGATATTAGGACTACAATATAAACTGAAGCGATGCCTAATTGTCCTCAATTTGCACAAATATAGAGGCGCCAAATTAAACGTAACGGGAGAAGGTTGTCTCGCGGTTATTTCGCAATTATCCGCGGACATTCGACATTACCACGGCTTTGTCGAATAATTTGTACGTAAAGCCGTGATGAACTCGCGAATAATGAGCGCGCCAAATTGTTTGTTGTAATTTAGCGGTTTCATGAACTGAACTGCACGTGACTGACAACAATAAACCAAGGTATTAATTTTTTTATGAACAGCTCTGAAAATTATGAAAAATGTAATACGATGATGTAGATAGAATGGAAATTACATAATCATGTGAGTAATAATGTTTATATTTACAGCGGCTCGCAGTGTAATTTATACGTTGATGGTATTATGTGACATTTGATCATTTATCTACGTGCTTGTATTGATATGACGTGTAAAAGCTTTCAATACGAAGTTTTGTAACTCAGGGTTCGAACAATGTGCAAATTTGTTAGGAGATGCAATGACATGGATTTAATTTTACATTCACAACATAAATTTCTACTAGATGTTAAAGAGGATGCATTCGAAGGGTTGTCAAGCGTAAGTTGTACGTGTATACGCACCGCTGAAGGGAGGTCGAGGTTGCGGACGTGTGGCGTCACTTTTATAGGCCACATGTTGTGGGCCAGCTCCCGCAGCCCACAGCCCCGACCGAACGAGATGTAAACTCGAAAATGTTCGCAACGCCGATCGCGTTGTTGGCTCAACGTCAATTAAAATTCAAACCGCGTTCGAAATACGATTTTTTCCACTGGAATTTGCGGTGCGGCCCGGAGAAATGGCGGGAACGCGGCTTTTTGTTTTATTTTATTTTTTTGAAAATGGAACGGCTGGCGGTTAAACCTATTTTAATGCGTATGGGTTGCTGTGTGTTTTGAATTAAAAATGGTGTCTGTTCTGTTTGCGCGGACGGACAATGAAATGTAATTTCCTTTGCGAGAATATTGTTGTTATTTGTATCTGCTTGTAGGAAATGATACGAACGTACGGTTGTGGTGTGCTACTTATCTGGATTATATTTCTGACACACTTTGTGTGTTATTGAAAGAGGCACAAATAATTGTAATTCTACTTTTGTATCATAGTCACGCTAAGAAAAAATAACAAGAAAAAAAAATCAATAAAATAAAAGCAAAACCTACCTATAAATGTGTATACACTATACTGTGTAACCAAATACTGTAAATCAGAAACACATTTCATACAATTTAAGCAGCTAACTCTTCCTTGGCTTTTAAGAGAGCAAAAGGAAATTTTTAAATCCCCTTTCCCCTTGTTTCCCAGCAGGGCACCGCAGGCTTTACGCCGCGTTTCACTTTACCGGCGCCCCTCAAGGGGCTCCCTTAAAAAAGCATAAAACGTGAACGAAGCCTACTTATGAATTTGTTTATGGCCCCATTTTTAAAAGACGTCGTATCCCAAGTATCTGCGCTTACGAAATAACAATATTCCTAATTTAATACCTCTAAACCTTTATTGATACGAGCAGTTACCGTTGCTTATCAAATAGGTGATAGTACATCCACTATTATTGTTTATTTTATTATTTTTGTATTATTCCTGTATTCGTAGCAGTTTCGTTTCCATTTTGCTGCGTAAATTGACGAAGACCGATATTATAAAATGTGTACCTATATTTAACAACGTTGAATACTCGCCGATATAAAAGTTGTTGTTTTTTTTTATACATGCCAAAACATAAAATTATTCGTACATCGAATTTAGCAACAGAGGCAAGGGATAAGTACCTATTATCGTCAATTTAGTATACATGGTGTGGAGTATATAAGCGAACATCTGCGTGTTCGACCATACTAGTGGTTAGGGTCCAATTTGCTGGCCGTAACGATTTCCTCTTCGGGGAATCGAATGGCGTGCGTCCGGATGCCGCCCACAACACAAACAACACATACGGAGAAACATGTAGGTAGGTATAGTAGGTAGGTAGGTGTACACGAAGGCTTTCGATGTAGTCCAATGTACGGTACAAGAAAGCTTCAATTATTGTTGATTTCCCAACGATTCCGCTGTTATTTTATTTATGAGGTTAATTTCTGTAGAACTGGTATGTAATTTTAAATTGTATTTTTATAATTGCATATATTTTATGATTTCAGCTTTCATGTGTTCAGGTCATCAAAGTATTTGTGTACAGTTCATTTTTTATCTAGATGTGAGTCATGGTGTGTTATTTAAACTTTATTTTTATATTTGCATAAATATTGACTTATTATTTAAGCTTTCATACGGATTGGTCATAAAAGTATTTGTGTAAAGTTCTACTTTTGATGTATCGTAAAAGGAATCTAGTTATCAATGCCTTGGCTATTAGTTATTACTGAGCTGTTAAGACTGATCGTTGTACGTTCTTAATATTAAGTTAAAAAATCCTGCCGGACGATAAAATAACCTATAAACTTTTTGAAATATAAATAAGAAGAAATAAGGTTAAAAATCTCGTACAGTATTTGAAATTGAAACCCGAGAAAAAAAAACAAAAGAAAGAAGAAACAAAAGACTTATCTGGTTGAACAGGAATTCAGCACGTTTGACCAAGTAGGTCTACTTACATTGAGTAGTATGAAGATACATAGCTCATTATTAGCAAGTTCTCACGCAACCACGCAAGTACAATCAACAACAACAATTGGCCGTCTACGTTGCTTATTTGTCAATCTATGCTATTGGCCGGCTGTCGCATCAGTACTGGGAACGTCGCCTTGGAGACATGATTAGGGCTGGAATGCGAACAATTGACGCTCGAAATATAGGTACAGTTATGCATAGTTCTACATAGATCTCATAGAAACTAATCGCTGTTAGAAGGTTACAAGGAATTACGAACCTACAGCTGTAAACACAAAGTGCACATTTGTTTGATAAGACAAAAAAAGTATATTATGTTCGCAGGTATTGTTATAATGATGAAATAGGTAAGCCTTAAAGATAAAAAATAACCTCATGCATAACAAACAGTGCTGGCTAATAAGGTAAAAAAACATGTAATTTGCAAACGGAAGCTTTATAATTACATCGTCATTTAGTCGTGTTACAACTATGAGGTACAAATTTTGTGAAGCATATCGTTGACTTGCTGTGATACTGTGTTGTGTGGATGGGAGTATGATATGTAAATATGTGTGTTCATTTAGTACATCAAGTACATGTATACAAAATACTGTAGTAATACATTTGAGTGTGAATTATTATACTAATTATACTAGATGTTAGTGGCTTGTTTGAAGGGTTTCTTCTTTTATACACTTTAAAAATGAGGAGCTCTACAATTTGGGGGATTTTTATGTACTGTCTGAATTCAAAGTCAGAATCTAGCTGATAGCTTGGAAGGAAAAGCAGCCTGAAAGGTTTTATTTAATACCGGCCTGAATGTGTAAATCAAATGCTATTTGTACAATTGTGTCTCTAAACATTTTTTCTTTACTAGTACACATAGTATCTATTGACATTAAACAAACCGAGGCAAATAGAGAACAGAAAAATGAAGAAACATAACAATGTTTATGACATGGCAATAGGTGACTAACTATATAACACAACTAATATTAGAGTATCAACTTCTCATATACCTGACACTTAATACGAGAAAAAAAAAACGTAATTTAACATGCGACATCGGGTGAAACTGCTCGTAAGAAAACTAAAAGGCAGCGTTGGCCTCCATTAGAAATTTGCCTATTTCATGTGGTATTAACTTTCTATTTTCATCTGATCTAACCATAGCTAATAGGCAGGAGAATAATTATTTTTTTGTGGCCAGCAAATTATACTAGTTACGTAGGTACTTGAGACGTATAAGCCGACGCACAAAAACTGGTTGACATGAAAACCAACTGCAATTTCTTCGTAGATAGCGTTTCCCTGGATCTCAAATTGATATGATGCAGTGGTCATTATAAAGAGAGACTACTTTCACGTAAAGGTTTTCTTTATATTATGAAAATGCTGTGGATGTTTTGCCTGTAAATTGTACTTATTTTTCCCTCAGAAGTCAGTCTTAGGGATAAAACATTGTCATATAAAATATGGAATAAATCTCTTTCGCGAACAATTTTAAAAATTGACAAAAATGTATGATTATTCCACAGTATTAGAATATTATTCAAAAGTTATCAATAGTTAATTATTTAAAATTAAAAGCTATTTATCACGACCCTGACACTAATATTGTTCTTTATACAAATAAATAAGACTACATTTTTACAAAATCATTACTATAGAAAGGTCTAGATTAGATATTTGATTGCAATATTATTACATCTTAATTTAAAATGAATAAATAAATACTATTATTTCTAAGCTTGAATGTAACCCGATTCATTTTTATTGAAGATTGGAAGAATTAGCTAGGTCAGTAAATTCTTTCGACTAAACTATTCTATTCAACAAATGTTGTAACACTGACAGGGTAGAGTCTCCGATATGGTAAGAAATTAATAAAAGAGAAACTTAAACGGTGAAGAAAAATATCATGAAGAGAATTTGAGAAGTTTTCAAATGTTTTTCAAACGAAATGTTAAAGGCCTACTGGCCGTTAAACAGCTCTGTTGTCAGGTTGTACATTAACCATACGAAAAGAAGAAAAACTTGTGGCAAGGTTTCCCTTAACAGGAACAAGATAACGTACATTTTGTATATTCATTGATATAAAACAAAAATTCCATTACGCTCTAGATAACAGTGGTATTAATAGTATTAAATCAAATAACAAAATTTAGTCATTTTGATAAATCAGTCAATTCATCTTATTGAGCCATGATTAGATTGTATAATTTAATATTATCCAAATTCAAAAGTACCAAAAAATAAATCAATATACGAAAGGAACAAACCTTGATAAAAAGGAAACTCCCAGGATTTCATACTAACACGCAGATATTAGGCAATAAATAAAGTTTAACAAGGCCAATATGAGGGTATTGTGACAAAATGTATGGAGTGCTGGTGTCGGAAGGTATGCGTCATAATTCAGCTCGTAAACGTCGCAGGAACATCAGCGGGTAGGCCTGATTCATGATGGATAGGATACGGAGGGTTGGGAAACTGTTGGGGTATGGGTAACGAAATGTTTGAACTTTTCTGGATCATGTGAGCTTGTTCCATATTTTGTAAGTTGGTTATTGCTTGTGAGTAATTTAACGACTAATAAAGATTTTTCAAAAATATTTTTTCATAATATACGTTTTTAGATACTGATTGTGGATATTAAGTGAACTTGGAATGCAATGAAGACTTAGGTAAAAATAACCTATGGGAAAAATTAAAAGCAAAGTCACACAATTGACAATATGTTTTTCAAAGAGTATGTGATATGGAAAAAATTTAAGTATCTACAATTTAAATTGCATTGACTATCACAATCATTTTTTTACAACCAAATACTTATGTAAACAACGTTCTTTTATACTAGGGTATTCTACACTCAGTCACATAACTAGTAAAAAATATATGACGTCTGTAAACACAGAGATATGTCATAATTTAGCTTCCATGAGTCCGAGGAATGCAGGGTGCCGGCGGCGGTCGTGATTTGTGATGGATCGCTTGCAGGGTAAAGTGTGTCTAAGCAAGTAATGTGAAATAACTATGAAGGAATTATTAGAAGTCAGAATTTTGAGAACTGTTAGCTGGTTAATAGTTTAGCGTCTGTTTTACGTAGGTATGTACAAAAAGTTTGGTATCGAATATTAATCTACCTGTCTCACTGAACATAGTATATGTTTTTGGATGTAAGGATTAGTATACATACACGTAATGAAAAATAAAAGTTAAGTATGTATATACTAATTTATCTGAAAAGGAGGAATAGATCCAGAAATATTTTTTCTTCAATTTTTCTTGTTTATCTTGAAGGTTATTCATATTCTTATTGCAACTAGATAAATAGAGAGTGTTAAAAAAAGGAAAAACAAAGGATTAAGAAACACAAAAACTTTAAAAAAGTTTAGTTCTCATAGGCATATATCCATACTTAGTTGTGTTTGTATACCAGTAAATATTTTAAACGATAATTATTTTACGACAGACGTAATCTATGGTTCAACGTACCTTTAATTACCATGTTCACAAGAAGTATACTATTATATTAGTATTTACGACTTTACAGTTAGACACGGGTATGTTTATGATAAGTATATAGAATTTCAGTATCTCGCATATTTTATTGACCCGAAATTACTACCCACATAATGTAAGACCAGGAAAGTAGAACCCTTGTGGATTAATGAAGCAGCTCTGTGCAGTGCAGTGCTCCATTTTTTTTTATAACAGCTACAGTTTTTCTTGAAGAGATGGCAGGGCAATGATATTCTCTTCAATATAAAACACTTCTACGTAAATACATAGAAGTGTTTTATATTTTTTAAGAACAAAAACGTACAACCGATTTCAAATAAAAACTACTGAGCTAAGATGCTTTTTGGGACTGAATAACAGCTTTTATCTTTAAATGCAAAAATAATCACCAAAATGGGAAATTCTGGAAAAAAAAATCTGACGAATTGAGAGTTTTCTCATTTTTGATGTCGTTTGAAAAAATGAAAAGCTAAAACTTCACTCCTAATTAACCAAAAAGAGCTATATTTAAGAGTAGCAAGTAACTATTTATAAAACCCGTTCCTTGTTTGTAAATGAAAACTATCTTTGTTTGTTTGTAACTCAAAAACTTTTGTATTAAGATTGTAATTATTTCAAGGCTCTTACGAGGAGACTGTCGTGATTGAAGCGGTGATGGATCACGGAAGGGGTGTGGAGAGCTCCATCCCTCTTATTACTTAACAGCAGTATACACTTACTGTCTAGTGGAGGGAATACACGAATTGATTCTGAGTGAAATATTATTTGATTTTAAAAGATTACAAGTTGGTTTCGTACTCAGAAATGTTTTCCTTTAAAAGTTAAGGTATTTTTTCAGTGAAAATCTTTCTCTAGTTGTCGTTTTAAGCGAAATAACCTAATGTTAATTTCAATTTTGTTTTTGTGATATTTATTTAATTATCAAACTAATTTACCATTACAGGTTACTTAACCTAATGCGGTAGCTAGGACTAAACAAAGGTCTAAGTATTTATGTGAACTAGGGTTTCAAAGATTGAATTATTATGCACATAGTTGCAGGTCTAAATTCCAGCAACTGTTTTAATATGTAATTTTCTGATAATTCCGATTTATTGATATTTTATTTATAGGCATTATGGAAATCAATATTTTATCGTATTTTTTACAAATACCTAAGAATGTTGAACTTGATTGATAGAGGACGATACGCAATACTTCATGTCATTGATTCAAAACTTTTACGTCAATATATTTATAGAAACCAGCTTGACTTTTAGCGCTATTTATGTCTGACCGAGTAACGAAAAAAATGTAGTGAAATACCGTAATATAATTTAATTTCTAGTTTACTTTTACTTGTCTAGGTCTGCTGGAAGACATATCTTAAAGAAATAATCAGTATCTTGATATATCTCTTCTTAATTTTTGTGTTACGGTAAAGTTACTGTGTACAATTGTCAAATAAATAAATCCTATACCCACAACCAAAAAAAAACCCATTACAGAATTAGATTATATCGGAGAAATAGGTCGCATCCCTTTTGCCCTCACAATAGACAATTTCAGTCTTAGTATGTAGGTATTTACCCACGATATTATGTCGCCAACATATGTCGCTCTTGTTACACGTTATATAAATTCGGAGCACGCACTTACAGTCTCTGTTATGAACATTATATTAGCTGTTTATTTTATGCTCGGTTTAACGGTTCATGTTTTGTATTTGTTGATAAAGAGGACAGTTTGGTTTTATAGGGTGGATTGATAGTTCGAGAAATGCATTGAAACTCTATAAAACAGGTATGATAATGATCACATCTATCATAATAATCAAACAGGTATCATAATAAGCATCACCTATCTTTACTCTGAGACCGAGAAAGATTTAACGTAATTTATGGCAACAAATCCAGGTTAATTAGTTTTAGCACAGTAAAACCTATGCATAAAAATATTGCTAAAGATCTCTGTTATTTTCATTCACAGGTTACTATTAACACAAAGGTTAACATACACTGAATTTAGATAAGATACAGTATTGTATTGTTAGCAGTTTGTATCATATTCGGGGATATACTATACATCCTACTTAAGCTTTAATAGTTTTAATACTCACGATTGCAGCATGGATCCTTTAAATTTGTATCCACCACAAGTCGCAGATTAAATCCGTTTATGCTTACAGAAATTAAGTTATTTAAGGATGTTTTTAAGACGATACTTCTAGCAAAAACATTTCATGGTATTGATTTTCTTTTGCGGAATAATTACACTGAGAATTAAGATGTTAAAGAGGTTTTAACATGAGAGGACGCGAGAGGATCACTTGTATAGAATTAAAGAGTAAAAACTGTATAGTTTTATTTGATCACTGATTTTACACGACTCACTATGCACAACCACTAATATCACAGCTTGAACAAAGGCGGTACACAACTCTACTTTTGGTCTTTTACGAACAAACAGTTAACAAAACAAGGAGGTTCTAACTTTCAACAATACATACTCGTTATCTCACGCTTTCGTGCAGTCTTCAGCACACTTATACATGTATATAATATACTTGATACTGTGATAAAACTGTTGGAATACATTCACACGTCCGCCGCCAACTCGGAAAGGCGTAGCGACGGGGGGCGTGTCGGCGTTACACCCGCCCAGTGGACCGCCCTTCTAGCGACTAGATAGAACCTTAGATTCATTTAAATATTACCTAGGATAATGTGAATTAGTGTGCAATAGTTTAAAAGGTATCTATGGAGCTAAAAAGTTTGACTAGCATGGTTTGTAGTAAACGGTTTCCAAAGAAAGGCAAAAGTCAAAGAATGTTAAACAGATTGGCATATGATTTCAGTATTTAGGTATTTAACTTTAATCTCATACATGATTTGATATAAAAGAGTAAAACCTTTAGTTTACACATTCTTCTATAAAAAATCACGCATGTTTTACTATTCTATTTGAAAACCGATTCGCTTATGTTAGGCTTAGAAGAAAATTGGTTTATGCCATACAAATGATTACACGATTCAATATCTATAAAGATATTGAATAGTGTACCCTATCTCATACCCTTATAACCAACCTTCGAAAGGAATAACAATAGCAGAAAATTATATTTTTAGATAACTATTTGTATGCTTGTGTACCGGCACTATTAATAGGTTTCTAATATCGGCAACACATGAAATGCAATTACTAATAGTTCATTGTTACCCTAATACTCTTTAAAACAATTGACAGCCTTGTTATGATAAAATCATTCTTCGTTGAACACCTGTTAATGTCCTTTGCATCGTTAATTGTTACGGTTAAGATCGTGCCGCATATTGGTACAAGAAACTAGGCGGATTGGTCAATGCAATGAAACATTTACCTTTCGAAAAGGATATGTGAGACATGGTCAAGAAGTACTAGAAGATTTTATACTGTTAAAGTTTCAAATGTGTAACAGAAAGGATCCCTAGGGTGGATATATTGAATAACTTTCTTTGTTTTATAGGAACTGGATTGAGATAAAATAGCTCATACTACATGAAGCTACAAGATCGAATATCCTATAAAATGAATTAACTCCAGTATCATTTCATTCGTTTAAGACAGAAATGAAGAGTCGTCAATCTTTGACTGCACGGATTGTCGAGTGGTTGAGGTCGCCACGCTGAACGCACTACGTGAAAAGCGACATGGGTTTGATCCCCGCGTAGGAAAAGCTTGCATGTTCCATTAATGCTTGTCTTGAGACTGGGTGTCTTTGTGCATGTGTCTTGAATGTTTGTGAAACCCTTGCGACACAAGGATACAATTCCTTAGTGCGTCAGTCGTTTTCATTAAGTAAAGAAAGTAAATGAATTATCTTTTAGTTGTTATAAACTGTAATAGTTGCTAGTAACTGGATGTCGGAGTCCAGTTTTGTTTATTATTGCTTTTCAGTTTTCAGTGATTCTTCGCTTCAGTCATTGACAAAGGATATTTATGTAGAAGTAAATGTAGAGTCACATTATTTCTTCAAAAGTGCCGTGATAATCTTGAAGACTTAAGATTCGGCAATGGGTAGAGTTTGAGTTCGTACCCGCACCTAAATATAGCAAGACCCTCATGATATTACTTAGCTAGAAGGTACTTCGCTATAAAAACGAAGACTCTACCTTTGTGTATCGAAGTTGCTTCTTAATTGAAGGTAAAGAAATATCGCTTATGTAGAGTTTATTAATTGCAGTAACAGTTATTCAGATACAAAACATTTGTTAGTTTGTTTATTTTGTTAGGGTCAATTGTTGTTATACAATTGCAAGAAGCAATTGCAATTGCTTTTTAAAATAAATAAAATGTTAGATATAAAATATAATTAATAATAATTATGTAATCTGCTAAATTCTTAAATACAATATTTTTCTTACCAAATGATTGCAGATGGAATAATAAAAACCTTTCCAACTAATGTCATATATAAGTACATACCACTTTACACTATACATACAACCTTTATTTATAATACTTAGGTACTATAAATAATGATAGAGGCTTATTATGTATTCATTTATACATACTACGGCCTAGTTCATTATCATCTGACATATCAACAGCAATGAATACTAAAAGGGGTAATGAATATATAATGGGAACAATATAAGTGGCATAAATAACAGTACTATAGAAACCTAGCTATAATACTTGCATATCTAAATTTTTAAACCTATATGTATACATATTTGTGTATGTATAGTCTACTGGATACCGTCAACAAATAGGTTTTTTTGGAAATTATCTATTTATGTGTAGTTAAAGGTAATTAAGTTATAAAAGAAGTTTACTTACAACTCAACGCGACGTTGAAAGACAAAGTACAGTCAACACAAAAATCTCAGTCATTATCCGGTAAACACAACACAGCACTACACTAGAACTAATGTATGTATTCACAATACACAGTTCGTTTCGTCCATAAACACTAGGCACGAACAGTCAGCAAAAAAATATTCAGTAGAAAATTGTTATCAACCTTACTATCGGAATGTCAGTGTGGCGTGGCGACTGTCAACTGTCTACTAAACGAATCGTCACTGCTCGCTTGCCGCCATGCCCACTTCCAAACAACAAACAGTAGACTAAGAAACTAAATGACATAACCGTCCAAACTAATTACACTCTTATCATATCAACCGAAAGTTCAAAATCACGCGCTACTCAAATGCCGCTTCAGTAAGTCCAAATACGCAACACCGCTATAAAATATATTTGCCGCACCGTTCACACAACAGCACAAAGTAATGTTACGTCTCTTTCATTCTGTGTTTGGGATATTTGTTTTAAAATAGAGAATTATTTTTAATTTCTAGAATTAGTATTTAAAGTAATCTAGAATAATGATTTACTTCTTCGGCTTGGACGACAGTTTGAATTTGACAGTATCCAGTAGAAATATGAATATCGTTGGAGGCAAAAGTTGTTGTAGAGCCTCATCGCCTACCGGCCGAGTAGCGCCATCTCATTTACTCTCATATTTCTTGTTTGTTTCACGTCCCGCGATTGGGCCAATAGCATTTACGGAGCAACCCACCTTACGGCATATAAACTAGCGTAGAATATTGTGCTCTATCGCTGGTGAATAAAGTTTAACTTTTTACCATTTAATTCCGAGTTACCGGCGTTTGTCACGCAAGAGTTCTAATTTTAAATCAAGTGTAGGCGGAGCTCTCGTATCGGAGCTTTTATATTGAAAAACAAAATGTCTTTAACGAAAACCTGTTTCGAGAAACTTAAGCCTTTTATGTACGGAAGTTTTAAGTTTAGCGTTGGGAGAGAGATAGAACCTTTTGGTTCGGCGCCGCGCTAGTCCCTGAAATAAAGTAAAAAACTTTAGTAACCGGCTTGTCGGTATTTTCCTTTTGTTTGATTTTTGTTTTGTGAACGGGACATTGCATGAGAAATGCAATGCAACAATATGGCGTCGTATTCATCTTTTGCTGTATATGCAATTTTCATGGATTATTGAGCGTCGTGAAAGATGAATGTAGATAGCGTTATGGATTTATATTATTTTATATTGTAGAGTCGTTGTAAGTAATTTTATAGGTTTGTTATCTTGTGAGGTGGTAGGTTCGTCTGGCGTCTGTTCGGCGGGTGAACTCATTACGGTTGTCGGTCAAGGCCTCGAGGTCGCTGCGGTGGGTGGCCGCCTTAATTACACCCTACGATTTAGGACTTCTTTCGGTGCGTTGTTGAGTCGTCGCTCATGGCTACATTCTTGTGGCTAGATGTGTGACTATCAAGATTGTTTTTTTGGTTGTTATGTAACTTTAGGTCCATTTATAGCTAAGGACCAAAACAAAATAATGTTACCATTTGAAAAATAATGATACATATTTTAACATTTTATTTATTAAGAAATGTTGGATCTGGTCAGTACAAAATTACCTCCAAAAAAGACTTTAGTGAAAACGAACATTATTGTTCACTTTTTCAGTATGGTACTTTCTTTCGTTTTCAAGGTTGACTCCCCAAGAACACTTAAATAAATAGTATCAATTGACCAATTTGATGCCAAGACATACTGTAAGGAGGTGCCGATTACTGTCACTGAACCTAGACAAAATCACTTAATAATTATGGTTCGTCGAGTTGAGACTCTACATTGTGATTTATTAGGTATGAAACCTACTCTTTACTTTTCATGTCAACAGAAATTGTCGATTGATGTATACTTATTTTCCTTTAAAAGCTACCTATGTCCTACCTATCAGAATTATTTTTTTGTTTTACATAACAGTAGTGTCTCTTCACTTTTATAGAGTCATAAGCATAACCTAACATTGTTTATCAGTGTATTCTATAGAGGTACATTTTTTTGAAAAAAGGTTTATTTCAGTTAGGTATCTATTATAGTTGGAAACATATTTAAAACTTCGAAACAGACAATGAAAATAAAAAAACGCAACTGAAACAAAAGCAGCTTTATTCTATGATGTAATACTTAACAGCAGATGATGGGGCAAAAATAATTTGTAATTAACTTAACTTTTTTTATTCTTAATTTAATAACAATTTGATTCACTCAATATGGTCTTTTACCATATAACATTAATGTTTTACCCAGTTTTAGCCTTTAGCAAGTGGCTTTACATCGTTGAATATTCAAGAGGCGACTTAAAAGGAATAATTAAATGACGTTAAAAACTTATTTAAATATTCCATGGAGCTGCGGACCTCGGTCATCAGCTATTCAAGACCTGTTTTGCTCATTAGTTGGATACGTATTTGTTGATATTTAATCCAGTAGTAGTGTGTACTCTCATATAAAATATATCTCTTGTTTGTAACTAGCAAAGCTACACACATAATTGAACATAAAAGTTAATTGATTTGGTTGAACACTTTTATTTCAAAAGCGAAATATATTTTTCAAGATTTAAAGTAGTCAGTACTTTAAATCTTGAAAAATATATTTTAGATTAGACCCTGAAGGTTCAAACGGCGTAATTAGGAAAGCCGTTGAGATTGATTTTCTTTGAGATATAAATAAAGTACCCCAGAAGGAGATTAACCTATACCAAAATCTAGGAAGTCCTTTTCACACATAATGCTTTAGGTTAAGTTACCAACTGTCTCCTCCTTCTATCCCCCGATTTCTACCTATTATTCAACTATCAACGTTACTATTTAGTATACATTTATCTATGCTAAAATGCATACAATCACGGGTACCCACAAGAACTATAAAACCCATAAACACAGTTTATAAGTGAAAAAACGCATCAATTATATTCAGCGTTAATAGTAATTGTAAGTTAGTGTTAGCTGTTAGATCTTGATCGGCGTTTGTCAATGATTAATGTTTAACCGCGATCCACGGCTAATTAATGGGTATCAAGAACTAATATGCTGTATTATTAAAGAATGTGAGAATAGAAAACGGCCATTGAGATGTTAGGAGACGACGTGGGATTAAATTTGTTAAAAAAGAAGTGTTCTTTTAGCTTAAATAGTTTTTGTTGATTTTGATTGCAATGTGAAAGGATTATGAAGTACTGTATAGATTGTTTTAATATGTATACTATATTTAGTAATAGATTGCCGTTGTTAGTCTAAAGTATCTTGACAAAAAAAAATACGTACTTAGGTAGCCTAACATTTTATTGCTGATAGTAATTTGAAATTAATGCAATACATATTGCTATTAAAATTATAAGTTTGGCCGGAAACTTTCCTTAGGATATTAAAATTACAATTCGACAAGATAAAATGATGTAATGATATTTTACGGTTAAAAATGTGACAAACAATTTCACGCCCAACAACGGTTTTTCACATCTACTGATGCAAAAACAAAAATAGAAGACATCATTCCTGTCAAGTGATAAGGTATAATTTAGCCTCATATACGTGACATGTGCACGAGAGGGTTGACTGTCATTAGTGTCAGATGCTCTCGGTCGAAGCGACCGTCTGTCAATTGTTGACGAGCCAGCAGTGGACGGGTTATGTCTTTCTTATTTTAAGTCAAGGTTGAATTGTTACGTTGACTAAATTTAATAATAATTTGGAGGTTTTTGAAGGCTATATCCTTTAACAGTCCGACGAGCTTTATCTCCTTTTTGGTAACATAGACTTACTCTGGCAACAAGTTATAGACGTAGTGTAAATTTTTGCACAAATCAAAATTCATGTACCCAAAGAAACAATCGGTATGTATTAAATTTCTCATGTCTAATAAAAAATCAATGCACACCTACCTTATTAGATTACTACTTGCATATCTAATAAGGTAGGTTTCCTTATTAGATATGCAAGCAGTAATTAGTAAGCAAGATAAGCAATTTCAAGAGCACCTATACCTATCTCTCTATATCTTTAGGTACAAAATCTACAAGCTCAAGTAGCCTCCAAATACTATAACACCAAGCTAACGGTACATTTGTTTCGTTTAGATTACAGCGTCCGTTGCTTCGGCTCCGACTAATTAGCCCGGTTTCCTGTAGATTTGCTCCCACCTGTCGTGCTACTGCCTCTGACGTACCTATCGCCTACCACTCAAAATTAATTACTCCATTCAATTAATTCTTGCGATACCAAAATTCGATTATAGGGAGGAATTATCAAGCAAGTTTTTGTGAGAACGGTGAGGCATCTTAGAAATATTTTTGTTCAATTTTAAGGGTTATTTCATTGTATCGAATTTCGTAAATATTCCTTTAAAGTTACCTAATATTGTAATTTAATCTTTTGGATTAACTTTCGTTATTGTCATATTTATTTGTCTTGTAAATACCATTAATGTTATACACATTTTTTTGTAACTCGAAGTAGAAAACCAATTGAAACACTTTCACGACAGGCGTCATCGTTATCAATCGCGTCCTTTGTCTCGTCACCACATTAGCCAGCCTATTACACATGCTCACGTCCTTTCCAACATATTTCTTCGTTATTGTCAGATTTTAAATTGTTACAATGTATCAACAGTCTCCCGGGGCAGTTCAGTGCACCTCGGCCACCGCTTTTTGTGGCGTCGAGCGCTCACCCGCTTATTTGCCATCATTAATCATTATTTCGGCCCAGCGATGGACCGCCGTATGCTTTACAATTTGAGAAAATAACCCTTTTTTGTGTTTTAAGTAAGTCGGTTTGCAATAACATAAGGTCTTCGAAGCGTGGCGATCGCATGCCGTGCACATTATTTAAATTACGCAGCGCATGTTGAGGGGTCGTGTATCAGCGTTTCATGTGTGCTATGGATTTGCTTGTGTCTGATAATCGTTTCGAAAACAGGTAAAATTTCGTACATAAATGTATTTCAGAAAACTTGAACATTTGCGTTTCAAGTTTCTACTTCCGATGTGTTAATTAAATTATGTTTTGTAAAACCAAAAAAGTAATGACTTGCATCCGTTTCATTCGTTCACGGATCACATTAGTGAGCTCTCGTACGTTTTTGCATTGTTTTGTGAGGAGCAGGTATAATTTATGGATGAGCTGCCGATTCTGTTGTTATTAACATCAGCAGATTTTCACTTTCGACCAAACCAGGAATTTAATGTAATTTGTGAAATGATCCATGTAAAACTTTTAGAGTCTTGCGAATTCTTGATATTTTGTTACCTATTATATTTTTATACTATTTTAGTTATTTTGACAAGTGTCTTACCAATTTATAGGTACCAAAACAATCTTTAAATTTCTTAAAATCCATAACATTTTGTTACAAACTTCTTCTGAAATTACCTTTAACAATTCATGTACGGTCAGCAAAGAGACTCGATAAACTAACGCAGATTGATGAACAGCTTTTAAGAAGATCTCAGTTGGTAAGTTTGCAGTAAAATTCTGATAATCAAAGTACTTTGTAACCTGGTCCCAAAAATAAATTATCTTGTTCGATCGTGTTGAGAACAAATTGTTTCAGGACGTGACAGTAGGCCTCCAGAGCTTCGTGAATCCAGTAGCCATCATAGATTTTGTTGCACACTATACCTGAAATACACCTCCATGCTTTCGCCGTCTTTGTTTCCATTACACAGACACACAAGATCCTGAGATACTCCATATCTATACACATTAGTTATTGTGCGATGCTATCGGCGGTGTCTGCAGCAATGTTCTCTGTACGATCCTGTTGATAGGCAAATTGTTTGTTGTATGAATAATTTAACATCAACATCTTGTAGTTTTGTACTTTGATTTAATGGAAATGGTTTTTTCTTTGAATTGACTTCTGAGATTGTGTATCTTTGAGCTCTGTTTTAGGTTAACAAGCACTTGGTGATCTCTTTCGGTATATCTTTAATGCTAAACTGAATACATTAACACTGTAATATGTTCTAGTATGTTTATCATTACTATACACAGTATTAAATTTTGTAATGGAGTCTTTGAATAACCTCCCCAAGAGCTTAACAAAATCTCCAAAAGTAACGGGAAAGAAAGAGACAGCCAGACAGATGCTAAAAAACTC
This sequence comes from Trichoplusia ni, assembly GCF_003590095.1. Taxonomy (NCBI): domain Eukaryota; kingdom Metazoa; phylum Arthropoda; class Insecta; order Lepidoptera; family Noctuidae; genus Trichoplusia; species Trichoplusia ni. Next base: position 7,684,786 of record NC_039485.1, read on the forward strand.
GACTCGATAAAAAGACGACCACGAAAAGAAAAGGACAGTTTATGACAAAATGTAGCGCGGCATCTCTCTTCCACATCTGTAAGAGTACTGACACAAGATGTAGTGGTAAAAGTCCCCTGTACAGAGATATTGAAAGATTGACTGTTGCCGTTTTGAGACAAAGAAATACACATGCAACTACGTGTATTCATTTATTATCTCGCTTGCACATCGGTGTTTATATCCATTCTATTTAATACATTTCTTTTTTATTTTTTCCTGTAATCGCTGCCTATGTTTAAAGTAAAAAGTTCATTTAATACACGTGTTGACATGTCCTTGGCCTTTCGTTTGTTTGATGTTAAATACGAGTAAATGGATTTTAAAACCATTTTTTTTTGTTCATAGATTTGATAATAATGATGCCGAATGTATTGTATTGTATAGATTTGCTTGTACTATCAGAAACAGTATTTATTTCAAAAGGTTTTTCAATCAGTTTGACTACACGGATAGTCGAGTGGTTGTAGTCGTCATGAAAAACCCAATATGTCACCAGTTCGCTCCCCGAGTAGGACAAGCGTATGTATAATTCACAAAGGCTTGTCCTGAATCGGGGTGTATTTTTGCATATGGGTTGAATGTCTGTCAAACCCTAGCAACATAAGAAAAAATCCCATGTGGGCTTAGTTTAAAAGAGAACAAGTACACTAACTTTGCATGGGGACTGGCCTAAAAAGTAGCCTAAATCCAGAAATTTCATGAAATCTTGCTGCACACTAGTTTATATAGTTTTTGACCTTTGCAGTTTTGTTTCCTTTGCTGACCCTACTGACTAAAGTGCAATTAACTTGCCTTGGCGCTATCTATATTGAAATATGTATAAGACATTAATGGGTCGAATGCCCAATTTTGCTCAGGTGATCAAATTTCATTTAGTCAAAAATCTCTTAACAGCGATAATCATCGTCCATGTTGAGGTACATAATGACCATGCATACATTTTGCATTCGTAACAGCGCTCTTGTTCAATATATTAATGATATAAACTGCTGCAGGGTCCTCCTTAATCCTTGAGGCGTTTTTAGAGAACACCAAAATACCATGAACACAAAAAGCGAAGAAATAAATTTAATGTGGTGCATTTCTTTAATACTTCACTTTTTAGTAAGCACCAGCTCTCTCCCTATGAACTGGGCCTAGCACTTATTAAACCTGTTCAGCTATTGTGGCGTCAGGGATACACCATTACGAGGACAAAGATACATCTTCACTTGATCATCACAATGACAAGAGACCCGCCATTTGAATAGTTAGAACTGCTATTGAAACACTTCTTACCTATACGAAAGTCAATACAAAAATCCGCTGCAAGTTAAATACTTTCATTCAATTAAAAATCCGTATATTTATTACTATCGCAAGGAAACAAATACGTTCAATTACCAACACATCAATCAATAGAACTAGTATTTAATTTTGAACATTGTACACTGTATATTGCATCGTTGCCCCGGAGGCCTACCACAATTTCCTAAAGTAACACTTACAGTTGTGGAAGTGGGACAGCGCTCTACGAAACAGATAGCGACGTCTCTTTCCAACAGCTGCACCGTGTCACTTTCGAGACGCGATTGTAGGCCCCCAGGTTCACTATTTTCATAAGAATGCAGATGTCGCAGGTGCGGCGTCTACGGAAACGAATAGCGTCTTTACTACCCGTACATTTGCACAGATATTTCTGGGCCCCTCAATAAACTGGTACCGAGTGTACTATGAAGACGGAGTGGCTTTTATATTTTATTTTTAAGAAGACTTGGGTGAATGTAGATACTACTACATTTCGTTTTAAAAATATTTCTAGGATATTTTGGTTGAATGAGGTTGGTTTGGAATACAGTACGACGATTTTTTCGTATTCAACTGAGGCTTAAAAACAAGTGACTGTAAAGGCTTTCTGAATTATCAATAAATTTGTTTTAGAAGTTTCTATTCAACGAGAGTATCCCATGTTGATTGCATTACTGGTAAATGACCTACTAATAGCAAAAAGATCTTTTACCAATCCGTAAACTAAGAAATGATACCCAAAATTCTAAAAAGGGCTCAAATTGCTATCTTTATAAATGAAACTTTATCAGTACCTACTCTACAAAATGTCCTACTATCTATACCACACTGACCGTCAATATGTACCCTTACCTATGTTTTAAGTCTAGTACTAAAGATACATCAACAGATACCTTTACCTCAGTACAAATCTCACATCTAAGGTACAACATACGTACACCGTACGGTTGCAGGGTGTTGCAGGCGGGAAGGGGGGCGCGCGGTAACAGATGCGCTGCATTGCCGCCGCGCCAGCTTCTGACGGCGCACAGGGGTGGACTTGGTAGTTGTATATATTTTATTATGGCCTTTAAATTAGTTTGAAATGTTTGATGAGCTTAAAATAAAAAAAGTATTTTGTAGAATTGATTTCACTTTAACTGTATCTTATTAAATAAAGTTTGGATATTTTACAATTTTGATTTTATTTGTTTCGTAGTGGGCAAAGTTTACACCCCCGCTTAGATATAGTATATAGAATGTGACTTGGTTTTGGGTAGTGCATTATTTATTTATTTTATAGTCAGATCATAAGAATGTATTCAGGTAAATAAAAAATCTTGAGCAAGTTGAGAATTTCATAATTTTCTGTTAGGTATATATAAACGGAAAAAGTAGCATAAGAAATTACAATCGACAGTAAATTTACTTGGCCTATTAATTTTACTTCTTGATCAAATCTACAAAACCTAATTTTAAAACATGTTCTAGAACTGAGTTAAAATATAAAATACCTTGAACCCCAAATCCGTCCCTGCAACAAAACGCGAGGGAGCGTCGATGACAAAATACAAATTTTATTTTATTAAATTCAAAAAAAGCCTTCAATGATTGATAGGAGCGCGCCCTCTCCCAGTTTCTGCATAACTCTTGCTACTCAATAAAATGGATCATTGATTTCCCTTGTATAAGTCTTTGACGGGTGCACAACACTCGCGGGTCTGTACTGCAATAGACCGTGAAACTTGCGAAGGGTAGTCTGACTATCTTTTGTTTTTCTGATTCTTCAAATACTTTTACCGTTTTGATCCTTTTTAAAGCGCTTGATTTTTATGCACGAAATAAAAGAGTCGTAAATACATACTATCGTTCAGTTTTTACTATAAAAAACCAGTCAAGAAAGATGTTCGAACATCTTGAGGTATAACTAAAATTATTTCCATGTTACGACTTTTGATTAATGATTTATTTATATCCAAGCGAATAGCCAACTCATTTCGTGCGGAGCTGCAGTAATTATTTACTTATTTACCGATTTGCGTACCCACTAATTTACGATACGGGCATAAATATCTCGGTAACCGGTATCGCGTAAGGGGGTTTGCGCACGGACGATCAGCAGGCTTTAATACGTTGAGCGAAGATATATCAGCGACAAGTGGTCGCGAGTTGTTTACAAGAACTCGACATAATGGCCTTGGTGCAAAATATCGGAGTGTTCCGCACGGAGCCCGGGGCCCGTAGCCACCCCACAGTCGATATTTGTGAGATTTTTATATTTTCTCCGATGCGTCGTAAAATTGTTTTACTCTCAGATGTTCGTACTCTTCAAGAATACGAGTTTTAAAATAGAAAACTTGAGTTTATATTCTGTTTCACGTTTATTAATGCGCAGTATGTTTTATGATTCGAGAAGGTGTCATCATCAGCCTTTTGCTGTCCAATACTGAACATGGGTGTCATCGTCTCTCGTTGACATATGCAGCAATAATATCTAAGCGCTTTCTGTTAGCTGTCTGTTTTTAAATAACTATATTCAATTGCTTCGAACATCTGACAAGCTGCAGAAAACACATCGTGGACCTTAAGAAAAAAACTCTCCAAATTCCCTGTCTGGAAAAAGCACATAAGCACGTATTATAATTTAATTTTCTAAAGTTGATTTCAAAAGTGAATGCCGATTTTTCCCATTCACCTATCTTTATGATTGATAAAATGTATAGTAGGTCACAAGCAGAACAGTCCAGTGGCTCGGGTCGGCGCCATTCTCGGGCCAGCGGCCGCTTACCCCGGGTTACTTTACACAGTTAATTTAAAATTCTCACTCGTATAAATAAGGAGGGTAACGTTTGCGTTTTATAGCCTACAATGTGCGAATGCAATGTTTGTGACGCTCCTTTGCGGTTGTCGACGTATTTTAATATCGTTAATTAGGTGTTACGAGCTTCTGCGAGTGCCGAGAGCTCGTTAAAACGTTTTGTGTTTTGGTTTATGTTAACATATATTTTGTTTGCACTGTCATATCTGTAAGTAAATCAGTTTAACGTTTTGAAACTTCTGCTAACATCAGACTTAGTTATTCGTGTTTTAGAATAGTTGAGACTTAAACCCAGTGAATAATGCAGTATTTGAAACTTTGATAAGACACACACAATCAGTGAAATGATCTGTGACTTAAGTAAATACTCTTTTTATGACTATTGTGTATAACTATTGATTAAATTAAAACTTTTCAAGCCTCAAAACGTATTATTTGACTTATTTATAGTTACAGAACTCCTAGATTCCTTATCCATAGAACGAACATGCTATCACATTGTAATGATATCACTCCATGCATTACGAGGCCACGTTCATTCGGAAATAGCGTTGTATCTAATTTGCTTAGAACTGAAAACAAAAATCCAAGACACGGCGGCAAACAAAGGCGGCGTCACGAAATGGAGCGAAACTTTCTTACTAATTAATTTAATCCCTTCGAGCCCTTACCCATTAGCCTAATTGAACTGCGGTGTACATGTCAATTCTTTGCTCTTGTTCTAACACTCCACACTTTGAAAAGTAACCTTAAATCAATGTTATAGAATCTGTTTTGCTTTGTGCAGTTTGGTTGAAAGTAAGTACATTGTTAATGATATGAGGGGCTTTGTAACGTTTTGCATAAGTGTCCGATTCCTATGCTTTCTAAAATATTGTCTTTAAAACCACGACTGACTTTTCTTTTTGGTTTTCAACTAGAAAAAATGTATTACAAATAGTGAGAATGAAGCCACAATAATTTCTATAATATACCTATGTAACGAACCCACAAATAAAGGAATAAGTAAGTAAAAGAAAATAACCATCAAAACCGAAACAAAGACATTATTTTCTTGATACAACTCCAAGTTTAATATTTGATGCTTGAATTATTATTTGTATTGCTTTCCAAATATGTACACTATACGAATAATTTCTAACAAAAAGCACTATATTATAGTGGAATCAATCGGAACATTCACTAGTAATTTTATTACAATTGGAACTTTGTAGATACGGTGGGACGACGCTTAAACATTAGAGGCACAGCGTAGCTCTTTGTAAAAGTTAGTCAGAATATCATGATCAAAATATACGGGATTTTTATTTGTTTACTTGGTAAAAACGACGTCTTTTTTACAATTACAATGAATAATACTACTTTATGACGTAGCGGGAGGCCGTCCGATTAGGAACAAAACGCTAGACCAGCTTCAAAAATAAGTATAAGTCTCTAGTTTGTAGCTTTCATGACTAAAGTTCATTCATAACTTATATCATACGTACTCGTACTACAACAGTAACTAAAGTAGTCCGATATGACAATATAATTAAAGCTGGCGGTTTGTTTGTATTTAGACAGGATTGAGCGATCAGCGTCAATACCGGACCCCAGCAAACATGCGTTCATTCTTTGTGTCACATAACAAGTAAATGATAGTAGGCGAAGTCTGATCTCAAACTGAAATTTTCTTATATGATATAATATAAACTTTACACTGTAATTCAGGTATAATTGGTTACGTTCATGTGAAACAATCTAAGTAATGTAAGAAATTTTACGGCCATCTTTTTTCAAATGTACAAATGTTACTTAATGAATAAGGATGAAAGCGATATAATTACGGAAATTTATCTGAAGAGAGAATATCAGCAACATTAGTGAAGAGGAAGTGCACATTTAAAAAAAAAAATGCTGATGGTAAAAATTAATACCTTATTGGGTCGTCCGCGTCTTTTCTTCTATAGAGCAGGGGTATATGGCCCCAAGTAGATGCCTCATCTCATTTAAGATGAAAGATTTCAACAAGGCCTAAGCAAGCTGGATCTGTGACCTCGTGTAGGCCTTTTATAAATTACCGGGTCTTTTTTTATAAAGCTGTCCCTTAAATGAAAATGAATACATAGTATCTACTATGCTCATAATAAATTGTTATTCTGTAATTCGTCTCTATGTTACCCGTATTGACAAGCACGTTTGCTGACACGCACATCCTTTTCAAAACCATCGCTATTCCTTTACACAAAGGCCTTCTAAATTCGGTCGCTTAAACTTTAGTCCATTCACTATAGATATTGTATGTACAGAATAACAAAATGATGCTATTATGGTAACAATTTTAAAAGCTTTAGAAACTTAAATGAGGTTTACGCGTAAATAGGGTATACTAAGCCTGAACAAACTGGCTTTCGTTTGCAAGGTCATACACACTAAAACCTACGTTTTAAAAAAAAGTTCGGACTTGTATTTTATACTCGTTTAGGTATTAGAACTTTACGTATCGACAAAAACCCCATTAAAATGTAGAAAATGAAGAAAGTAAGAATTTTAAGAATATTTATTAAGTCGAACGTTAGCAGCCGCCTCATTACGAACTTTAGCTATCCTCCGTGCTCAGAGTAGGCTTAGAGAATTAATTTAATAACTTTCGCGCAGGAGAGCAAACGTAGGTAGAGGATCTTTGAGACACCAGTTATTGTACATACCTACCTATTATTTAAATTTTGTAATTCGTTTTACCTTTGTTTTTTACTTCATACACCGTAACAAATGCAACTCAATTAGATTCAACCTTCATATAATTCTGTTCGTATGATACAGATTTTTTATCCTCAAAAATTTAATTGCCTCAATCAAACCGAGAATCGTCACAGATTTATTCGATTTTTTTTTAAATACCATCATACAGTTTTAAGCATAACAAAACTTCCATGAAATGGGGTAAAACTAATTTGTGCGGGGCAGTGCAAACTCGCCATGTGTCCCATGTTTGATTCCCGGGGGTGTCGGTTCGTCTGTAATGTCACGCCTATTATTCGCCGATATATCTTCGGTTGCCGTCAATATTTTCATTTTCGTGGATTTCTGCCCATTTGGGAGTTCATTATGTCCCTCTGTGTGTGTATATTATTTGCTGTTTGTTGTCGCCGTTTTAGGGATTTTTTTTTTGTTTTACAACTTGGCCGACAATAATCAGCGATATTATTTTGTTCAACTAATATTAAGATTTTTATAATAAAGTCACCTTAGTTTACTCTCCTGACTTGAACTCTGTAGGCGTCTCTGTAGAGTCATAACTCTTTTTTATGAATAGCAACCCAATGTAAAGCTACATGATTGAAGATATAGGTTATAGTTCCGTCATCGTCCGATATTTGTAGCAAGGCCGGCCATGCATCACCCAGTATGAAGGGGACCAGACAATCTTATAAAGTACCCCGAGCATCACACGTCAAGACCCGCACCGACCGGCCATCCTTTATTCAAATAAACCCTATTTTTATGGAAAACTTGCCCTTTCCACATCAATATCAATTTCCCAGCGATTGTTGCAGAAATAAAGGGATGACCCTTTGGGGACGGCCAGGTTATCTGCCCAACTATATTAGAGGAGCTTTTAAAAAGCAGTTACTTTTCGTAAGGGTTTTTTTCGCAATACTTTTTCAAGGCCTCAGGTTTTCGCTATTTCATTATGGAACACCCATGACCTTTATGCCTTAAGTGATTATGGAAGATGGTTTACTTTATCGAAAACATATTAATAACTTCTATGCGTAGGAGGATCTAGTAGGTATATTTTATTTGTTGAAATGTTGGATAGAATCTGTTTTTGTTTGATGCCCTGCGAAGAATTATACTTGAAGACTTTCTGGTTCCATGTGTTCTCTGACCTTTGGTGAGAAAATAAGACTCTACCTATTTTCCTAGCAATTATCAAACTTCAAAGTGCCAAACATTGTTTTCCATTTGGCAGACAACTTTCTGACACGCATATTTCTCATCTCCTTAAGAACCAACCTTAATAATTCACCTATAAACAAGTATCACTTACATAAACTTATCTCATACATAAAGCACATGATCGATGTGCTTTATTTAACTACGTCAACCAATAAATACCACATAACAGCGAATGACGCGACCATTTACAAAATGATAGGTGAGTCTGAGAACAGGCAGCAGTCAGCCCGCACTCGGCACTGTGATTACAGACGATTACCCCGTCACCAAACTCGTATTTGGTCCCCACTTAATATAATAAGCATCGCTGAATCGAAATCGATGCTATTACATGTCTGGTCCCATTTATAATCAGTACATTGCGTCCCGAAGCGATCGTGCCGCCTTAGGGCCGCTCCGTAATCGGTCAATTATCTATAATTTTGTACCATCAGTCTTTACCCGAAGCGGGCTAGATTCCTGCCAGCCCTAGTAATGATGCGCTCGGTTATTGATCTAATTGGTAAATTATTTATGCGTAGTCCTTCAAGGCGCTCTTGGTAGAGTCAGTTACATAAGATTATGTAGAATAAAATAAATATACACTTGCGCTTGCGATCTAATGCTTATACTGAATGAATTGTGTGTATAGGTACATTAGGTACCAAGTATGTGTTATTAGCTTACTTAGTAAAAAGTAGAAAAAAGATTACATTAAAAATGAAGATATTACATTCTCTTTGACCTGTTTTCTTAAACCAAAAAGAAAGAACACAAATTATGTAGTTTCGATTTGAACGTCAAACAGTAAATGACATAAATCATGCTTGTACCCATAAAATAAAACGTGTATTTTATTTATATGCGCAGCAACATTTAAAACAAAACAGGTTATACCTAGTTGTAACCGAGCCGCGGTGAACATTCGATCCGCCCCCAGCGGCTGCAAGCGGCCGACTCGATTTTTTTAATCTTTTTTTTTGTCCAACTTTAATAAACTTTTTCCTATTGGCCGCAAGGAAATTATACATTTTTTGTCCGAGACGAAATAAAATTTATAGCAGGTGAAATCTTAGTGATTATTTGAATTATCGATTGAAATCGAGAATCGATCGTTGCGATTGGTCGGCGTGAGTCCAATGGGGTTAGAGATCGATATGTGCGTTCTTACTCGGTTGTAGGTAGTTTCGTGTAGAAACTAGTTTATTACTATAACTGAACAGTGGTTTTTGTTTGTAGGGATATATTTTGGGTAGTGCTGCAAACGCGATCTCGCGTGACGGCGAGGCGTGGCATGCGATTACAATTAAAACATTGTTCAGCGTTTCGTATTTTTAACGTAAAGAACCGTCCTATCCGATATTCGATCAAAATCTTTGTTTATTATCAAAACTTGTGGTTGTCGTATTATATAAATTGGTTGGGGATTTCTTTTATGAAGTGTAATTAGTTTATTCTGGACATGTTTTATTTTGGTTACAGCACGGAAATATTGAGATCGATATCAGTATTGTTTGAGTACAGAAAACATGGTTTTGTGCCCAGCTATGTCAACTTGGATACCACTCGTAATTATATCAAAACATTGAAATATTAGGTCAACAATAACTAAACCATAGTAAAACTGGACAGTCGGTTAATACCCGAACCTTACTAGATAAAGGACATCAAAGCCGCCGCTTGTTAATTTCGTTAGAAACATATTAATGACGTCATTAGTATACGTCACCACAAATGGGATTCGTGACAAAATATTGACACGACATAGCGCTCGAGTATGTAATAAAAACATGAATTAAATGATATTGTAACAAAAAGATGGACTGTCAGCTAACACATTTGTCTACACAGCGGTACTAATTCTGTTAATAAACCGTGGAAGGACAATAGGGTTCTGTAAGGCCTGTTCTGTAAATCCAAAAAAACAGTCCTTCAAATATTATATTGCCCCAACGCAAAACTTTTCATTACCAATTATGACTTGATTTTTTTATTCCGCTCGAGAAATATTTACGATTAAACAATTTGGATGACAGACGGAACCCAAATGTTCTGAATTATTTTTTCTCATACACGGATGTAGTATCTGTTGGTCACGCTCTCGCGTATATGAATTTGTTACGATTTCTTGTCATACATTTATTTCATAACGCGTGTAATGTAATTTGAAAACCTTGTTAGTTATGCCTTCGTATAAAATTTATATATAGTTTTGATAGGCTTACGAAAAAAGGAGAGCTAACTAATCAAGTTTAAGAGACGAAATAAAAAATATCGAATTTCGTCTCCAAATAATACGTTTGCGAAGATGCAACTATGGTAAAATAAGTTTCGTATAATAAGTAAGGTTTATATTAGCCTAATTAAGTTATTTATTCGATATTTTTAAATTTTGTTTTCCTAAAACTTTTATTATTTTCACACTTTTTCATCTATTGCAGCTTATGACAGCATAGGGGGAGTATAAGATTTCCGATACAGAAACAGGAAGCCTAAATATGATTAGCAAATCGGCAGTCAGGATGCTCAAACATTAGCACATCAATATAGAAAAACCAACAGCTGCAAGTTTAGCAAATTACTTTTTGATTAAGTATTCTCATTTGGTGCAATAGAATATTCCTATAATTAGGTCAGGTGGGCGACGGCTAAGTCTTAAAGTGATATAATTGCAGGTGGGGAAGTGAGACAGCGTGCTACACCATGTAGAGCGGCATCTCTCTTACACAGATGCAGTAATATTACTTGGAGAGGAAGGCCTGCAGGTGTAACACAAGGCTATGAGGGTAGGCGTTATTTATTGTTTTGTATTGTTTAAGACACTCCCATCCTGTACATGATGCGAATTAAAACTTTTTTTTTGTTTCGCACCTTGTTAGTCATTTTATAAAAAAAAGAAATATAATAATATGTTCCCTATAAATGTTCTATGTGTCTATACGTTCCTCCAAGTTCCTTGCCTTAATAAGTAGCGGTAACTGGTACCATAGGTTCTTGGTAAATGACCAGGAAAAGCAAGCCTTGACGCACACCTTTTCTCATATATTTCCCTTGCTGCGGTTTTCTTTGTGACGTCGTGGGCATTCTTCAGTTACACACAATCAATATATTTAACTCTCGACACATAATCCATGAATAATATTGTATCAGGACAGTAGAGTGAATACATTAACATCTGTATTTATTTTGCTTTAATTAACCTAAAACTGTACTTATGTGATGTGCAATAAAGAATATTCTATTCTATTTATTCCACTCTAAAATTAAAAAAGCTAAGTTCTAGTCCTATAATTTAATTACGTCCTGTACCTATCTACTGTTTTAAATATTAAATCTAAAACCTCATTCAGTACAATACAATAAAAAAACAGTTGTTTTTCGTTGTTTTTTCGACCTTGATTCTTGTAATGAAACGTTTAGGTAGGATTATAAAATCCGTTCTTTCAGGTCATTGGTATTCCCCTTGACAGGCAAATAAAAAACAATATTAATTATGCGATTTCTCTAAGATTCGTCACACTAAATTTAGGAGTATCTACACTTAGTCACAGTCTTAGCAAGTTAAGCTCTACTAAAAAATATGTAAATATGAAATGTACTGTTTTGACGTATTGATAAAAAAACTTACTCTTAAATACAAGCGACCCGAATCCGAATCTACTTACCAAAAACAAAGGCAGTACAATTATTACTTTATCAAACAAGCTTTGACTTCGACTCAAGCGTAGATTTCAGCGGTCATAGTAAACTCTGCTCATTCTCGAGCTGCCAGTAAATTCAACACCAAATTTACTGAAAAAAAAATGTGATTAATATAAATCAGTTTAGTCAGACGGATTTCCAAAAAAGTGAAGATGTATTTTTTATTTTATCACATCTTTAAAAAGTACGAAAGATAAAAATATGGTAGTGGGGTATAGTAACGTCACTCGCTAGTAAAAAGCGTACTGGTAAGTGACGTCACTCGAGATTTTGGATCACTGAACCCACTCATTATTTTGTCTACGGGATAAAAGAAATATTGTATCCAATATTTTTTTGCTAATCTGTCTTCTACACCTACCCTTTTGCAACTATTTGCAACAGACACACTTATTAGAAAATACACTTATTTGAAAACTAGTGTATTTTCTCAACACTCCAGTGTTTAGTCACGCTGAACTCTATTACAATCATACGAAAGGGTGATACGATGACGTATAGGTCTCATCAATACGCGTCGCGCGTTCGAACATTAACCCGCGCCTAATGAGGTCGGACAGCGTTTAATAGAATTAAGCGTTGCCCGCGGAAGGGTTAGTGTTATACGACCATTTATAACAACAGCCGTGGTTATGACACAATTTCCTGTAATTTGTGATGTGTTTTTGTCAATTCTTTTATTTTAATTACATTAATTGCAGGAATGCGTATAACGGAGTTCATTAATTAAAACTGTTCCCTCTGTTTTTGAATTTCTGTTTCGATATTGGTTTCTTGGATTATTGAAGATTCTCCCAGAAATAGAAAATAAAATGAAAACAATGCCATATTAAAAGTTACAAAATTTTCGCCTTTGAGTTTAGTCTAATCGACAACCAATAGACAATTGCACAAACTACAACAAAGCAATAATTAATGACAGCCAAAAGATTTTGTACGCGAATGTCTTTGTCCGGCCACCTTGAAATCTCTTAAAGCGTCATGCGTTTATGCAATAACACTAAAGATTTCCCAGCTCACCTCTGGACTCTATTATTCGTGACTAGTGGAGTGGTCAGGTGCGCGGGACGGGGCGGTGTTGAGGTCAGCCGAGACGCAAGCCTTTTGGCTGTAAAGAAAAGCTACAGAAGGACCAGTTCTTATAACAAATGAAACGCGATTCGAACGTCTTTGGAACTGTGGCCTCTAAATGTTACAACGGAAAATACTAAACATTTTTGATAGGATGAAGTGGGTAGTTGTTTTAGGTGTTCTTGAAGGGGTTTAGTACTTCTGTTCCTGTATTTTCGGTTCAGTGGAGGAGGGGGGGGGGTGCATCAGAGTCGCGGGCGGTGCCGGCCCGTTCTCACGCCTCTGAGGTCACGCCTTACTTTGACCATCGCCGCACAACGTACTCGTAGCTCACGAGAATAATGGAATACCTGTAACGGTATTGAGGTTCTATGCAATATTTCATTCGACGCCCTTCAGATAGTTCCACCGCGCATTACATGGGAAATACTTTCTAAAGTTTTGAACATATCTTCATTGCGATGGGAATTGTGTCTTGAAAGTGAATTACATAAATAGCATTTATATGATTTTTGAATTATATAAAAAAAATGAGTTCTTGTTTGCGGGTGACTATTTCACTATTCTAAGGAAGCATAGGGCCTCTCATTGGTTTAAATTATCGAGTCGGAAAACGACCACTACCACTATAATTGTATCTTATTCACGACTTTGGCAATAGTTTCAAATAAAAATAATTATAGTTTCCAATACCACTTATTTCAGTGCTCTTTCCTCATCAAACCAAACACATTTTCCGGTACAAATCAGTGAAATCATTCTTCTTTCGTTCGCTCACTTCTTCATCCATAATTCCCACGTCAACAATACTCAACATCTAAAATCTAAATTTAGCTTTCACACTTGTGTTGAAAACCTGTATTACTGTGAAAGCTAAACCTGACGTAACACATCCAACAAAGACACACAAGCTCCATTGTAATCCGTCTCCGTAAGAACAGCATATGAAATCAACATGAGCGCCATAAAGCCATGTTATCCTACTTGAGCGGGCTTTTGTGAGCCGGCGACAGATAAACGCAACACAATGCGCTTAATACTGTAATCTATGAATGTTTTCTATTGCGCCGTAGCTTTATAAGAAAGTTGGGATATCTGGCTAGATTCTTTGTTGTACCAGTGATTTTACATGAAGGTTGGGTTGTTTAGAGGTAGGTCAAGAAAGTAAGGAAAAGTTATATTTGACTTAGTGGGTATCATTAAAATAATGCGGGAAGGAAAGGGTGTTTGGTTTACACTTCGATTTCGAATACAAGCAAGCTCTTAATAAGTGTTTCATTTGTAAATCTTATGCTCAGAAAGTACGTAGACATATGCAGATTTAACACGATCTGTAACTTTTGTTGGTAAGGAAATATTTTGACTTCCTAGCATGAAATACGTTCAGTCTTATCTAGACAGAGGGATAAAAAATTATATCGTAGTTGAAGCTGTGTATGGTGTGTTCTTGAAACTATTTTTCTACTTTGATTGTCTGGAATGCTTTTCATCAGCCACAGCTCAGTATAAGTTTTGCTTGTTAGCAAATGTTTGGTGTCACGTGTCTTCTCCACCCTTCACACATGTGTTATTGAGTGAGAAGCATACATTAACAAATTCCGTTGGAACAGATATCTTATTCAGAGGTCGGGCCGCCTCCGCCGCGCCGCGCCTCGGTCGGCGGCGCCCGCTGCCGTGACTCAGCAAGACTCGGGAAAATAACACCTTCCCGGCCCCAATTCACACCAAAGCCTCGTTGAAACGATTCAAATCAGAGATTTCAGGACGATACCCGATTGTATTATTCCGGTTTCGTAACCAAAAATCCAATTGTGGCTGGATCCCTTTCGGGAAAATTTCGGAGTCCCGCTGAGATTGCCTGAATCGAACCGGCCTTCGTGGGAATGAATAACCGCGAATAATACGTTGTCATCCGCCATTATTATCTCACAATGATACAGTGGTTTTCGATAAAAATCTCGAATAACAATCGGGCAACTAGACCCTGCTATAGGCGTAATGTTATTTTAAATAAAAGAAGATATCATAATAATTTATGTAATAGTGAGTCATTAAAACAATTATTTCAATGTCTTTATTATAATAAGCATGTGGTTTTCATGATGTGATGTCAGCCGTAAAAACATTAGCCAAAATGGCCGGATTTGAAAATAACTTCATACGACTAGTGTATGAGATAATAACTCAAATATGTTATCTGCAATTATGTGTCTAAGTACATAATGAGTACGATCGAGTTGCGTCGCTGTAGGTCCACATGAGAACGGTTGTTCGGATGACATCAAACGACATAGCTTACTAACCTACCATGCAATTCACTGAGATTCTATTCTTCTACGATATAACATGCTTCTGAAAACAAAAATAGAGAAAGTTATTGCCGTGTTTATAGTATAGTTTATAATATAGTAATATTTTTTTTAAAACATTATTTGAATGAAAAACGAACCTATCTTTTTAAAGTCTGCTTAAAATACACACCTCAAATAATGAATAAAGAGAGTATCCTACTCATACAAGGCGTCCATAAATATACCATTTAAAAATAGTACCAGTTTGAGTTTCAGTGCTAGGTCGTTGCGTGCCACCCGCCCTAAGGCACGAAGCGTCGTGATAAATGACAAGCATACAGCCTGCGCTTAAGTGTAGGTTTACCTATAATCAATTGTTATAATTTTTCTTGGGATTGTATGTCACTGATAGAAAATACTTGAAATTTGAGGTAGGGTTGGTTATAGGGTGTCTTTTAAGTGGTATAGATTATTTTTATCAAGGTAAAATTGAATTAATCGTAAGAAGTTTTGACAACGATTTTGAAAAGCAATTATGTAATTATTTAAATAAATATATATTGAGGGCTTTAAAAATAATTGAAATAACATCTTTTAATTTACAGCTAAATAAGTACTTTCAATATTCCGCAATAGAATCGAATAATATTCTCAAATTGTATTGATTACATTAAAAAAATAAATAAATTATAAGAACTTGAAGGAATCCTGGTTATATTTTAATAAAATTACCCAACCATAAATAAATCGCTTTAGATAATAATAATTGCGATTGGTATGTCTTCGTGTAGTACGCTGCACGGTACCATGATAAATGACTGCGCAGCGTACGATCCACGCTGTACCTTAGCGAGACAGGACAGTGTAATGCGGTCGACACGCATTGGCGCACGTCATAATATTAATTAGATTTGTGTTCTATTTGGGAGATATTTTAATTTTGGTTTTGTACTCGATTTAAAAAAATCTGTTTTAAACAATTTTTCTTAATTTTTTTTTCGTACTTAAAGTAATTAAGATAAACGTATTAAAAACAGAACATTTCGTTTGAAATTATGAGAATTTTTTACAATAAACATTATGCAGGCACTGGAGCAACACTCAAAATATTGGAGTTAAAACCGACAACATTTTTTAGTGTTATGTAAATCAAAAGTATTATTATTTTCCCTAATAAAAATTAACAAAATTTTAATAAAATCAAGGCCAATACTTGATACTCCTACTATACAACAGCAAAGACCACAAAACAATGTCAATCGAGCTTGACAGTGAGATGATGACGTCAGTAAACGTCATCCACCCCCTCCCCGCGGAGATAACGAGCGCCAGATTTGTGTAGGGAAATTTATGAATACCTCCAGATATTCGGCGACGGCGATGACAAGACGGAATATTGAATACTTCGCGAAAATTGTTTAAATATTGTTAGCGTCTTGCATAGAAACTGTTTGTACGTACATGCTGCTATTGTTTCATAAATATTTTCTAAAGTTCGAAAAATAAATCTTTTGGAGTTTAATGAAAAAATTGAATCTTCTGCAAGTATTTTTTTATGAAATGTGGCAAAACTGTACTCTACCTATGCTTATTTTTCAGTCTGATAGAAGTAGTTTATGCATTTGTTTATTTGTGGCTGATTACCAAACGTCACTGAGTTTTAAACTATGCCCCAATTGTGGCTTTTAAACATCCAATTATTTCGATTGCCTATTGGTATTCACCAGTACTGACAAAGGCAGGATACCATGTTAAGGTAAGTAAGACGTTTTCTACCAAAAATAAGAAATTTTGCTCCTAGTCAAGGAGATAAGACTCCCTAAATTATAATTTCGTAGTTTTGAATCACTGAAAAGTCAGTCATATCATTTAAAAAAAGCAACGGATAAAAATGTAAAATGTTGAGACATTACTGTTTACTTGCGTTGCAGTTCCAGTGTTACACTTATACAATAACACATAACCAATTTATCCCCAATAAAACACGTATTACTAAACAAGTGCACATAGCAACTGTTTCCTTAGTCAAAACTCCTCATAGTACGAACTTATACCCTGAAGATCATCGTTTAACAAAAACCACATCATTTAACGTCGCGGATGGAGTTTCGTGGCGCTCGCTAAGTGGGCCACGTTTGTAGAGCGCAGCGTATTTACTCTATACTCACGATACCGCGATATGTATGAGATTATACCTAGTTACTGGAGTATGTAATGTATCTTGTATCTTCTATGTATAAGCATCTTATTCCTGGAACTTGTAGCTGCAGTTATAACTTACTAGCTGTTGCCCGCGACTTCGTCCACGTGGTTAGAAGATCTTGAACCGTTTTTGCAGCGCACGCAAGCCCTCAAAGATGAATACTTTTCCCGTTTTTTCCACATTTTCCATTGTATCTTCGCTCCTATTAGTCACAGCGTCATGTAATAGCCTATAGCCTTCCTTGATAAATGGTCTATTCAACACAAAAATAATTTTTCAATTCGAACAAGTAGTTCCTGAGAGTAGCGCGTTCAAACAAACTAACAAACTAGTATGGATTAAAAAGTAAGTTGCAAGAATGAATGAAAGAAGGCATGCAGCCTTCTTGCAAGTAACCTTTTTAGTAGTTGGAGTTAGAAATTAAGAAGAATTGGCAATTCATAACTTCTTTTTTACTACTTATATACTCGCAATACCTGAACATAAAAAGTATAATACCATTTATTTTTACCAATTTTAATAGTCAATAATTCATGAATTTATTTATGAGTGAAAGTGTTGAATTCTATGTGAGGGAATACGTATAGGTATGACATGGACTAAAATACAGATGTTTTTGCTTTAATTTCCAAATGGATCATTAAAAAGGGCATTAGAAATTGTAAAATAAAATGTTAAAGTTGGTCTCTGAGAAGTTACTTACTTTAAAATGAATGCGTTTGGTATCTGAAACTTAGGTAACGTGTTAAAACATAGCCACGTATATAATGAAACATCTGGCTTCATTTACATCAGATATAAAATACACAATATCTCCGGGCACTTCCTACGATTGGTCGAGGTGCAGAGCGCAGGAAGTGACGTCAGAGCCCGCTATCTCCACAGCTGATTGCTCATAAACCCGTCGTCGACTCTGATAACACTCTGTCGAACTTTGAGAATAGACCCCCAAGATACGTAAGTACCCACGTATCTTGGGGGTCTATTCTCAATGTATAAGTGAAGTCAAACGCCTTATTACAACATTATTAGCTTTGAAGATTACGTCCTTATTGCTTGAACCTTACAAAACCATTACGTCACGTCCTGTTCAGGTTACACGATGTAAAATAGATTTATTTAATAAGATGACAGCTGTATTGGTGCCAGATTACATCCTTATGTTAACTTTGTAAGAATTACGAAGCAAAATCTAACTACGTATTATATTTTATTGAAACCAATAATACTTATAACGAAGTAACATAAGGACTGGCTGAAATCACAATATTTTTTTTTCTAAAAGTATTTATGTAGAGTATGCTTTGATATCTAATATCTGAGTATACTCTAAATACTTTCAGCCAGTCCACAAACCTGAAAAAGGACAAAAAAGAAAAAGAAATAAAATGAATAGACAATATGGTGCAATAACCGTGTCTATAACAAGTTATAAAGAACAGCATAACCATTCATCGTGGCACAATGGTTGCGTGCCTCTCTGCTCCCATTGTTTTAATTTTACCCGGATCACTAATTGCCAGGGACGCCCGGACGGCGCATTTTAAATATCCCCGCAAACGTTTTTAACAACCACCTCATTGCATTTTAAAAGAAAGGATTATAATTTCTTTCACTCTGGGCGGGGAATTGGGGATCTTTTATTAATTCAGCCGTTGTTTAAAGATTTTTATTTTATTTTCTAAAATAAAACTTTTTGTTTTATTTTTTTAATTGAATTACACGACAATTTATTTGTATAGACCGCTTAAGCTATAAGCAGTCTTGATAGTTTATACTTAAAGTTTCATTAAGTTTTAAGTCGTTTGCCGATTTCCTTACAAACTTACTAAATGGTAAGTCATATAAGTTATTCCGAACATGTGTCGTTAAATGTAGACACGTAGGATATAAACTTCTGCTTCATGTCCTTTGAAAAGGTTATGGAAGGTGGTTAACAAATTAATCATCGTCGTGGGTGTTTGACACTCGATCACATCGCACTTGTAATTCAAGTGAAACGTGTTAGGTGGCTCTACTTACACAATTTTTCACTATCATCTTTTTTTCACATTAAGCTGTTACCTCTATTAATATACCTACCTAAAGTCACATAAAAGTCATTTAGAAAATATGAAGCGAAAATATAGAGAAATTGCTCTACATTTCACTTTCTATGCCATTTACAAACATTGCACAAATAAGAATACTTTCCTAACAACGATATCGTGATAATACATACACGATTTTTGTAACATACACTTATACAGCGCAGAAAATATAAAACAAAGTGCGGTTGGCATCGCGCGGCCTGGCTGTGTTGGGCGAAGCTCGAAGGTGCGTTCTGTTTTTGCGTCCAAATGGCGAAATAATGACAGGCGTACGTTTGCCGCGCCGGGTTTTACCACGTCCTCCCGCATGCTAATACCGTTCCATGAATATTTATAAACGTAATCCGACACTATGGAAAAAAATCGATGCGATCAAGTCTTTTTTTTTATTTCGCATCGAGTATTTTTTTATGGAATATGTATTATTTTATTTTTTATCGTGTTTTTATTTTGAGTTTTTAGTTTTTGTACGATTTCGGCATTTTTATTTAAAAATCTACAATCTAATTAATAACCATACTATAAATCGTCATAATTGATAGGCAAATCGACAGGTCTTATCTAACAGAAATTATCAGTTATTTGAATTCAATGCAAAAACTAAAATTGAAAAGCATGTTCTTCCATAACAGATTTTCTTCAGAATCTTTAGACGCACTACCATAAACAAAAGAAAATCAATAATTAAACAAAAAAGCACGAAACTACGTTTAGTTCACATTTAAAAAGCGATGCATATCGGATCGTACCCATTAGGGCAGGGGGAGGGCGGGCTTTCCTAGGATTTAAATTTAAATTGCAACGGTCTCTATCTAAAGAGTGTCACTCATGTCAGAGCTTGACAGATCGATGATTGTATCGAGAGCTTCGATATAGCACGCTAATCCTTTTTGAATAGAAACTCTGAGAAACGCGGGTTCGTATTTAAAATAAGGAGTTCGATTGAATTGTGTTGTCCTTTACGTGTAAACAATGAGTTAAATGTATAATTGTTATGATATCATCACTGACATTTTTTATGAATTCTGATTTAAGTGGATAAATAAAAAGTGTAATTGCTTTTTTTTTATAAATCAAATATTTAAAATCTTTCTTTTTTTGGATTTGATCCTTTATTGACAGGTAAATAAAAGAAAAAAAGGAACGCGGTGTCAACACCATTATTTTGAACTAACCTTGAATAAATGCATAAGCCGTGACGTTGGAATCAAAAATAAAAACACAATTTTAAATGCACATAATTTGAAAGCAGCCGCGAGATATCTAACAGACGGAAAATATTAAAGGGAACTTTACCTACATTTTTAAAAGAAGTTTTCTTTATCCAACGAATAAATCGAAGGTAGGGAGAAGTTACCCAGCGGAAGTAGAAATCTGTTGTTTTATTCATGAAAAAATAAAGAAGGGAAAATGTGGAATGCGAAGCAGTTTGTATGAGGAACTAAGTTTAAGTTTTGCATAAAACCTTAAACTTTACGCAGTATTTAAAATTGGAAAGATGTCAGGAAAATGCTCATGTGAGAATAACAGTTCCAATTGGAATCTTGAAGGCTAAGAGATTCATAGATATGTCATGCATTAATTTATGTAAAAGTAGTCATCACGAATCTAAGGCAGAGTACAAGGCAGAAAAACGTAGTTTAATTTACACCCGAGTTGAGTCAAAACGATCTTGTTGTCGTTACTATTCTTATTATATTAACCCGGTAACTATTTCATAGCAAAGTACAACTTTATAATTCTGAATCTGTACTACCTCTCAATTCAAAAAGTGTTCGTTATTTGAATTGATTAAACGATACTGCTACTGCTACACTGAACACAAAAAGAGCAGATTGTAAAAAAATAATCAAAAAGCCATATAGAAAAAATAAAACAACAATTTTCCTAAATGTGTAAGCGCCGTACAAAATATTGAGTTGTGTTCGAAACAAGTGAAGTTGTTGACAAATCCTCACGCACGGTATCCATTAAATAATGCAAATTTGTTGTAATCCCCACTCCGAGCTGCCGGCAGAGAGTGAAATATTTAATTTTCATAAAGTATACATTAGAGGAACAAGGGGACTACTCTCCTTGTTAACTGTACCGCAGAAACACTTCTAATATACCTATTTTGAAGAATTAATTAAAACCGCCTCTTATGCCGCTTTTAATGTGGTTTAGAAGTTTCGTGATGGAGTTTGAATAGAGTTTTATTCTCAGTAGGTTTTAAATTAGATATAATTTACTTGAAAATCGCATTAAATTTCAAAAAATGTTAGGATATTACATCTAGTAGTAGATGTAGTATAGATTTTTTAAAGCCAAAGAGCTGTTATGATAAATATACAATTTGGGGATCTCTTAAAACAAACGAAACCGTTAATCTTCTGATGCTATGGCAAAGAAATGCTACCAATAAACCTGGTACTTGTCCAACTATTATAGGCACACAATCGTTGGCAGTTCGACGCGAGCCGACAGCAAATTTGCATATCACCAATATTATATCGTCACGCGAAAAACGTATCCCTTACGCCTGTGTACACATGAATGACGCGTGATGCTGCCGACCTTCCCTGACGTCATCCATCATTCGACGTGGCGCCTGCACCTAGACTCGTGACAGCGCGGGTGGATTACCCAAATCACAACGAAAAACCAACCCTCTACGCGAAACATAGAGTTGAATTTCCATCACTAGATAACCATGAAAGGTGGCACTCCACCTCCCCGCGAGTGAGGGAGGATCCCTGTCAAACGCTGGCGAAGAGTTTGACAGACGCGGGGCGCGGAGTATTTGACATGAAGGGGCTTGTTTGATACGGGGGTGAGCTGACAGCGGGGAGGGGGCGAATTCTGCCCGGTCATGAATAGGCAATGGGCTCGCTTTATTTATAAAGATTGTTAGCCCAAACACCGGCCCAGTGAACTTCAGTTGGAAAATAAACACATCGTTTCTATTGATGTGACACATGTATTTCAAGCTTATTGGAATATCCAGACAATTTTTGCCAATTGTCTCTAACTAGAGCAAGCAAATGAGTCTAATTGGAATTCAGAACTTGTTCTATGTGGGAGTCTAGAGACCATTAAGACCAAAAATGACAGCTAACAATTTCCAACAAGACTACGGATTGTGTATAGACCTCCTTGACTTTAGAAATTTGCTAAAACATTAAGGAAGCACCGCAAGCTACACGCATACCTGCAACTAGCGTTGATATTTCACTGTTACCCAAAATAAAAGAGCACATAAGAGTTTATCAACGACAATTTAATTCAAGCAACCGCAACGATACCCTCGAGCATCTTGTTAGGGGGAATAAAATCCATAAAAGACACGGCAGTGCAGAGGCAGCGTTGGGTACAAAATTTGATTATTCCGCGAGGTTGGCCTATCGCCAGGGTTTGACTATTTATCAAGAGCTCTCGCCGCTCGACGGTTTACAAGGATACTAATCATCGATACGGGATCTCTATAGAGTGGTGGGACTGTGTATTGTGAGATACTGGTGTGACAGATGCACGTACATATAATATACTATTGCTGCGAAGCAAGCCTGTGGCTATATTGTGTGCGGTGTGCATAAAAACCGAAAACTATTGATGGTCGATGATCATAACGGTTAATTCGAAAGTATCAAGAAAAATATTTGAGTGTTCACTGGCAAAAACGAATTAAAAAATTCTTTAAATTACTGTTACCACATCGCAATAATAGCAGATCGCAATCATCCATCATTTTTTTTATATTTTGAGAATACTGTTTTAATTTAAAACAGTATATTACTCTGTATTAGACATTGTAAGGACCATCACTGATTTAATATTCAAACGACACATTATTATTATTATACGTATATAGGATTTGCCTTCAATATTCAAAATAAATGTGCAAATGTAATCATAACGGAAATTCGACAAATTAATTATCAACAGAGTTTTATGAACTACATATGTATACGAATTAAAAAAGAAAGTGGTTAAATAATTTTATTTTCATTTTAAGGAGATAAGTAAATAATTATTATGAAGGAATTCATAAAACTGCTCCCATCTGCCGCTATCTGTGACATCATGTGTATATTATCTACTCTATATAATTCCACTACCGTAAATTTTATCGGGCTGTTTTCTTATTGTCATAAATTCAAGTTGATATTAGTGTCCTTTTGACATCAATACAAGATACATCGTATATTTATCATTAATTATTACAATTATGTAAGCCTCATAATATAATGATTCGCTAGTACCTATTCATTACTATAAATTATATGCAATTAAACGCAAGTATGTCTAAACCGATACAGAATTTTCAATTTATTAATGACCTATTTAAGGTGTCCAAATTAATTAATGTAAGTGCAATACTTGGGCAATATTAGTCATAGTTGGAGCGATATTTTTATAATGACCTATCAATTAGTCAAATTATATCCACCTGAACCATTTACGTAACTAATATAGTTAGACAGATATTACGTGCATTTTGTAATGAGCGTCAATTCCTAAGAACACGACCAATTAAATTATGAACGATGAACATTAGTTTAATTGGGCTTAGTACTTAACTAATTTATACTGATATCAAATTTTAAACAAAGCTATGAGCTTTTATTAGTATGTACTTACTTTAAGGGTACTCATTATTAAAGTACCTGTGTTAATAGCTAACTTATAATCAGGTGTTGATTACGCCAAATTTATAGAAAATATAATTGCATCTAATTAATATAATTATGAAATAGCTGTAAGGAAATCGTTCTAATAAAATGCAAGTTGTAAATCAAAAGATCCTTTAGTTTATAATATACAATAATTTTTCTAACTACTATTTAGCTAAGCGAGCAGATTCAATGCAGCATTAATAAAAATAATAACAGATAAATATAACAGAGCATTAAAATGAACCCCTTGAGCATTTGAGATTCCCGCTAGGGTTGTTTCCGTGCCGTCCTATGATTTATAGCCCGCGAGATTTCGCCTCGGGCTCGCGTTTCCTTTTGTCGCTCGATTCGGCTTTGTGGCAGCCCTCGGTTGTAATAGACAGCCGATGATTCGATCCCGTAATGAATTCACGCTGCGTTCTCAGGTCTTTATTTAGTTGTTTTAGCTTAATTAATATGCTTAATGGCGTTTTATGTTTCAATTAATGTTATGATGGGTTAGTTATCAATCTTCTGTGTGATTGTTTGTACACTTCTCTTTTATCTACTTGTCTTGACTGTACAAAAATGATTGTATTAGTTATATTTATTATTGGGAATCAAAGTTAAATTATTGTAGTTACAGTAGTAACTAATTACCTATGTTGGAAAGTTACCTACTACAAAATCTAAAAGAGTTTTTTGAAAAAAAAAGCTATCTATTTATACGTCAAATGGATGTTCAAAAAATATTTGAAACGTAGTTTTTTAGCAGTTTAATAAAATCTTGTCTTTTATCAGTACGCTTTTTACTAGCAGCTGATGTTACCAGCCCCCACTACAATATGAATATTCATCATCTTATGTGATTTTAATCTTTCTAATTTCTTAGTGTAGATGTAATAAAATGGAAAACACGTATTTGAATAAGTGTTTTATTTTATTGTTTTAAATCAGCTTGACGGTCTAAACAGATTTATATTTAGTATTAGATTTAGTAAAATACCCTAATGTATCAATATTCAAAAAACACACAATAAAAAAAAAACCATTTTTTTAAAAAAATCATCCCTGGCATCAAAAATCGACATGGCCCGATCTTAGCTCAAAATACTAACATCATCGGCTCATGTACCGTCATCCCCACATCAATGTAGGGAGGGTTTAATAAAACAAAAGAAACAACATGTCGGCAGCGATCTACCGTCTGTCAAATAATGATGCTCATTTGTCAAACGCAATCGGGATGCTGCGATGTTCTTTATTATAGCAGTTATATGACCAAAATGTTGGGAACCCGGGTTTTGGGGTGTATGTTGTGTGAGTTATAGTTTATATGATGTTTCGGTGATTTGATAGTCGATTCGCTTTTATTAACTTTTGTTTTTAATTTGGTAGGTTTGTTTCAATGCTGTTTTAAGGGAAATCTTTACTTACAAAAGGTATATATTAGTAGCGTTTATTGCCCCTCAGTTTAGTCTTCTGACACGAGGTATACAATTAAATAATACTTAAATCTTTTTTTTATAACATTCAAACATGATACATAACTTTCTCATAAATGCAAACCGATGTCTCAATAACGAATACAACTTAATAAAACCTATCTATTCAGCATATACAAAGCCTACTTGTATACAAACATGTATGTTACAGGGATGTCTTCCTAGAGGCAGGAATAAGCTACGGATAGGGCTTGCCGTCGATCCCATCATTTCTTTTATATTTTTTCATCAATGTCACACGTGACGCCCGAATGTCATTTTCATATGACGAAAAAAAAATGTTTATTAAGACGACGGCTCCGCGATATTACAATTTTGCACTAGTGAAATATGGAAAGTGATTTTTTACGAGAATATAACAAGGTGCGTATAAGATTAAAAGCGAGAGGGTTGCTCTTATTAATGTATGTTTATGTGAGCTAAGTTGGTTGTTTTATTAAAAAAAAACTAACGTAAGGTTGAGGCATTTATATAAAGGAATAAATAAACTCATTTATAAATTGTGTTTATCAGTAAAAGTGCTTGCCTAGAATACTAATACATCATTTATGATTTTTTTTCAGGTTTATTGTCGTTTACCTACTTAGCAGTTACTGGTTGTGTAGATATACTTTTTTATTATAATAAATTATTTAATATCAAAGCAGTTTTTTTTAATACACTATTAAAACCTGCCGTCCCATCCACATTTTGCTGTTCTCATTAGTCTTAGCGTTGTATTATTGATATCTTTACTCGGTAAACAAAGAGGAAACTAATAAAATTATGTATTCGTTACCTAGTTTCAAAAACATATCGAATATAAGTGCGAGAGTTTGTCTTAAAATCCGTGTATGATACTGTCATTTTCGAGATCAGATCTTGTTTTGATAACAAATATTGCAGTAAACTAGTATACTTAAAGTCATCTAATGCAAGACTAAAAACAGTTAAAAAAACTACATTGATTGCCTACCTGTGCCAAAAGTCCCACACTGTCTCAATACCTATTACTTCAAGTAAATGTTATATTATCAACATATAAATAAACCAGGTGATAGTTCCATACTCGTACCCATATCTTATTCACAAAGATATGCGGTTGTGAGCCCGCAGCATGCAGCATCGCATCACACCGCGCCGCGCCCGCTCCGAGCGACGAGCGTGGCAGATGTGTCGCCGGTTGTGATTGTCTTGCCACTATGATTGATGATCTTTCGCGGCGGCTGGCCTCTAGGGCTACCACCAAAGTGTTTTGGAGATATATTTTTATATTTATTTTATGAATCTAAATGTGTGTTTTAGGGTAAATACCTACGAAAAGGATTTTCTTTCGTGTAATTGTAATTTCCATTTTTTTTCAATTGATACTTAATTTGACAATAAAACTTCAGTATTGAATTTGAATGTTTAATTTAAATTTTCAATGGCATAAATATAGTTAAAAATTTGTGTAAAAGATGTACAATATGAGAAGTCAGTATAACATAAAGCATGGTACCATTGCTTATTTACGTGCAGACAAATTTGGACCTCGCAATATTTACAAACCATTGTCAAGGTCTATTATGAAAGGGTAGCAGGTAACAAAACCTATTTCAACATTCTTTATCTCTCACAATAGTAAACAACAAACAAATTAAGAAAAATATCTTAAATCCTGTCAACAAAGTGATTAGTAATGCATCTATTGTTCTGTTGTTATTGGTTTAAGACGATAACTGTATAAATACTTCTGATTTACGCAGTATGTACATAAACAAGAACAGTCGCACAACAAGCAAGAATAAAATATAAAACTAACTCTACTGCTTGGTAATAAGGTCTCTTTTTAAATCAAAATATAGGATTACTGTACGGTTTAACAATGCAGGGATTATCCTCCCTTTGTGATTGTGATTGACAGATCACTCCATCTCTTTCTGACGCGTTGTTTATTCAGACTCCGCCTTCAACTGTCACTTGTAAAAAGGGAAATCCCGTATCTATTAAATCATGACTAGAATTGCTATTATTATACTGTAACCCAGAATGATAAAACTTATTTATTTCTTAATTAGTAAACGCAAATTCGGTGCATTAAAAAAACAAAGCTAATTTCTAGCTCGTATTACCGCGAAATTTGGTTTTATTTATTCTAAAATTTTGTTTGATTTATACTAAATCAAACATATTTATTAAAAAAAAATACATTAAACCATCTCCACCCGCGTGCCAGCCCTAGATGTCTATTCAACTCACGTTTATTCAATATAAGCAAACTCAGGCATAGGCCACACTGCCACAGTAAAAGTACTTTGGCGAAATATTCAACATTCGTAAAGCGTGGTGCCGCTTCCATTCCGATGTAGATACGACTGTGTACGAACCTCTATGGACTGATCTTGTAATGTAGAAATGAATCTGAGTCTAGCTTTGACTTGTGCATGTGTAACTTATAATATAGGGAGCTTCTAGCAGAGATATGGGTTTTTTAGAATTATTTATTTTTTGCTATTGTTCTGATTATTTTAATAATTGTAGATGGATTGTATGAGGATTTTTATTCGATTTTATATTTTATCTTGAAATTAGCATCGATTTGGAATAAGGAACTTTGTGTTGAAAACCTTAATTGCAATTACTAAGAGTCAACTTGGTGCATTATGACAACATTGACAAGTAAAAAAAGAAATGTAATCTGACATTCAATTTTCATTAAAAATAATGTGTCGATAAATCCTTGATACTCATAGTACATATAGTTGCAATTGGTGTTCTACCATATTAGCTTCGGGCATCGTTTAGCTTTTTTAATAATTTACCCTTTCATAACACCAATATTTTGTACTAGATATATTATCTATGTTTTATACTCATTGCTATAAAATTTGAAGACTACACTATGCAAAGAAAGTATCCAAGTCAAGTCGAACACATAGTCAAAGTTATATCTAAGTTTTACTACTATTTCAAGTAGTAGAGGCTTTCATTTCAAGAATAGCTACAGGCTACGCCATCTGTATTTTTCCTAAAAGGTTAACAAGAAAAGTGAGAGAGGAAACTGCACTGCATCAAAATATATCTTCCCACATTCCATTACATGGCTTTTAAGCCTATCACACTGTATCATAAATCTTTCTGTAATATTAATATAGGTATCTACCGCTACAAATCCTGCCTCAATATTGTCGAAAACTCAATTTTAGGCCTTTCTTTGTGAAACCTTCCCACATTATTACATGAAAAGCTTTCGTGTTAACATTTGCTAAGAACGGTTCATGTATCTTGTGTTGGTTCAAAGTTTGGTCGTTTGCTCAGCAGCCTCTTTTCTAGTAACCGAGATCGTTACTAGATGGCGCTGCCAAAGGTTTTATGGATCGCTTGAATATTCTTTTACGTATCTTTAATTTGGATTGAAAATGGTCTTATCAAAATAAACATTAAAGGATAAATGTTCGTTATTGCCTTTATCTTATTCTTAATAAAAAAACAGAACTAAACAGGTAGAGAACCAACATAGCTCAAATGTTACACTTTGTATTCAAGTTTTCAACCGACTAGGTGCTTCAAAAGGTAGGAGGTTCTCAAGTCTTGTCTATATTTTGTCCTTTTTTTCATGTTTGACACCTCAGAATTACTACTGGATGAAACAATTTTTTTTTACCATAACTAGCTTTCGTTTAAAAAAATAAAAAAAAATCGGTCCTATGTTTTTTTTGTCAAAACAATATGATAACTACAAACCATAGTTAATAAAAACTATGCTAATTTAACATAGGTTTAACGCCTCCCATCGTCTTGTCCATACAAACACTCAACTGAACGCATATTAGCGAAATAGACAATTAGATACAGCGTAGTTAAGAAACATCACATAAACTTATTGCATTTAATTGTCCATTAGATTAGTGATTACATCTGGTATAAAAATTTGTGCTGCAGCAACGCTAATTTAGTTTCGTACCAAACATGGGGATGTATGATTGTTATTTTCCTTGTTCTTGAGAAAAATCTGTACTATGACGAGTATACTGTGAATGAGAATATACAAGATCGACCTTTTTGTAAGAACTTTCAATTAAGTTTTAATCCTAGTGCTTTGTTACTTGTTATGATTTATTTATTATCTCTCGATCTGTTTCTCTTATTGAAAAAAATGACAATACGTAAAATATTACAATATTTTAACAGAATAAAAAGGGAAAAAAATATGATTTTATGAGGAAGGTTATAATGAAGTATTTTACAAAAATTATTCATTTCAACAATATTTATTATGTCTTGGAGATGAAGCCGGGATAATTTCCAATCATATCCAAGACCTTTCATATGTAGATTTTGCTTTATTTTGGTAAACCATATTGATAACAAAATGGCAACTGATAACAAATTAAAAATCGGAACTAATAAGTCGCTAATCACCTAATCGAAGGACAGAGCTTCAAACTACTTTGCTAATTAGTGCTTATTGAGGGGGTTGTTGCAAGCATATAAAATGGAGGTGCGATCCTGACAGTCATTATAATTAACTGAACTTTTGTAGTGAACGTTACTCCTTGTACTTCCTAACAATATGCCAGAGTCTACCACCTCTAGCCAGGCTTCCACGCCAACCCCCTATGAACTCAACGGTGGCGCTGAAGATGGCCACTGGGACCAAGTGTCTACGACCAATAGTGAAAGTGTTATGCAGGCTGTCATGGTAATTGATACATTTATTTATTTCATCCTTTTTAAAAACACATCTAAATATATCAAAAAAACAAAATATTTTGTACATCTTGTCTAACACTCTGTTTTCTTTTTTCACAGCCTTTGGATTGGACCGAGTTGCCGCCTCAGTGTATTGCACCAGTACCAGTATCGAGCAGCAATGTCTCCAGTGAGTACGTCACCAGCAGCGCCAATCATATCAACGTGCTAAGCAATCAAGTCATCTACAGCCCACCGAACTACATCAACGGCCCTTATCAGAGGCCAACTGTTCCCAATGTTCCTAATGGGTACACCACTCTTACCGCTCCAAGGGGAATGCACTCGCATGTCTTAAACGGACATGTTATGCGGCCCCAGAATGGACATCTGACAAGACCTCAAAATGGACCAGTCACTCCCGGCCCAGCGTGGTCGAATCAAACGACACCAGGAAGATTTGTTGCTCAAACCCCCGGGTGGACCAACAACAAACCCGCTGGAGCAGTCAAGAAGCAAAAACGCATCAGAACTGCGTTTACAAGCCAACAGATGATGGAGCTGGAACAAGAATACTCAAGGACTCGTTACTTAGACAGAGCTCGCAGAATAGAGCTCGCAGAGATTCTACGCTTGAACGAGCGCACCATCAAGATATGGTTCCAAAACCGCCGTATGAAGGAAAAGAAGGACAGAGCCGAGAGTCTCGAAGATTCTGAAGAAGCCAGTACAACTGTATCCTCTCCCGAAATGGGCAATGTTCAAATGCCAATGCTTATCCACGAGCAGTACCCTGGCATGAAGAACGATGGTTATAATCAGGGCAATATTTATTTAGAACACTATCCTGCGATGTCGACTCCTATTTCGATGCCAGTTACAAGTTTGAGTACAACGATGCCTGGTGGTCAGATTCAGATTCCAGCGCAGAATATCTACGCATCTTATATGGAGGATGGGTGCCAGCCTCAGTATCAGGAAGTGCACCTACAGGTGCAGCCTTACCCATCGCCCTTCAGCGAAGTTCCAGAGTCTTCTTCAGAAACTGCACCCAAAATAGAAACAGAGGCAACTGAAGTTCCCAGTGACATTATCGAAAAGAGTTGGGATCTGTCGTGGATTAGGTCTGTGCCGTATGAAGAAGAATATTAATTATAGTTATAGTTCTAAGTCATTTCATTGTAAATAATTCATTCAATAAATACCTTACCCAGAATATATATTTTTTATTTGTATGTAAAATGTTGACCTATCACTTATTAAAAGTTTAATATATTTTTTTATACTGTAAGCTATAGATAAGATATAGATAACAGATTTTCAATTTTTGTTTTTGTAAAGAAGAACAATTTTACAAAACACTTGGGCTAATAGTTAGTATCTGGAGGCATGTTACCACATCTCAAACTACATGTTGAGTTGTGGAAGTGTACCGGCGTAGAGTGTCGTCTTCCACAACTGCAATAACATTACCTTAACTGTTGATAGTAGAATCTCTAAACTACTACTCTGAGAAAAATAAAATTATCGAATATTTATTAAAAAAACCTTTTATAAATTACACTTCGTTTCCTTTTTTACTATTTTGTATGTAAATCAATTATTAAATAAATAAATATAATATTTTAATGATTACATGGCGGAGAACTGCAGAAAGTATAGATCTCTCATGAAGATAAAAAACATTCCACCAGAAAAATTATTATTATTAACAGATTTGAACATCTTAGATTAGTAAGAGTCATTTTAATCGACTTCAAAATTGATTAGCTTCTTACTTCTAGATTTATTATTTGTGTTACCTCAGACCTACAGACTAACTGAGCCGATTTTGATTATGGTTTTTTCATTGGCACGAAACAGTTCTTATTTGGAGTAGGTTGTACGTTCTTGTTGTTTAAAAAATATTACCCGTACGGTAATCCATCCTCTATTTCATTTAAAGTAGTAGCAAAATATCAAGAGAGATTGAGAAATGAGAAAAATATTATAATTTATCAGTTTAAAAGAGTACACTGTCCATAGTACAAGAAATCTTAAAACTATTAATTTCTAAGAAATAAAACACAGTATCTATTGAAGTATTTTTGAAGGGAAAACTTCTTTAGGGTTGTTGTATATTTTTTTTGTAATGAGTAAAAACTGTTAAACTCGCGTAGGATACGTGACCTGATTGAAAATTCGTAAGACGAAAACTTCTTTAGCACAATACTGCATCGATAGCGAAATAAATAAGTATTGTATTCCGCCCCATAAATGATAGTCATTTACTAGTGATAATTAAAGCAATTCGTGCAAAAATATTCCCTAACCATTCCAGAATATCAAAAATGCACTACATTAATATTCAAATTTTCACTTCTGCCGGCACTCCCTGAGTGCAACCCGTAGTTTTCTTTTGTATTCCCTCGATCAGTGTGTGAATAGAAAACTCCGTTTTATATTGCAAACGTTTTTGGACTTCAGTGTATGATCGCGCCAATTAAGAAGCTAATTTTAACATAAATAACATAACGCAATAGGCTTTGTAGGACTACTAATACACCATAACATGCCGAATGTAAGTACTGGGATTATGCTTCTAACTGCCTCGTATTAATAATGCACATAACAATACCGCATGAAATTATTTTACCATTGTTTTGTATAAAGATATATTTTTAAAATTTTAACGCTTGTGAGAAACAAGCATTTCTAAAGAAAATGGTCACCAATCCAATTTATGACTATACCAACCGCTGCCGTCAACCTCGATTTATATTTCTAATTATTTATTGTTAAAACTTTAACAGAACTGTGATATTTTTACCGTGCCAGCAAAACAAAAAGTATTTCGCTATGCCTCCTAAAAAAAATACAAGATGAAACATTTTGGTAATAAAATTAAATTTTAAAATGACCCTCTTTTTTCTATCACCGTACCGCAGTGGGTACTTAAAAATATAGTAGACAAGCAATAAAATCTCCAAAAGACAACATAAGGGATATAGTTGCCTTGAATGAATAGTAAACAAGGATAAACAATGCACATGATTAATGTAAATATTAATATCAAATTATACTGGGTACCTACAAGTTCAAACACATTAAGTATTACAACAATTAATAAGAAACATTACGATTATCATCCATCGTACGACAATAATTAGTTAATAGTGTATGATTAGGTAATATTATAATTAAATAATGATTTTCCAATCATGACTCGAAACAATATATAAGACTTCATGAGTTGGTTGCTCTTAGTCGTTTTGTGGGTCGCTGTGATTGATAACATGATAAAACATTTGTTACAAAACTGTGATCAAGATAGTTCTAGTATGCAGAGTGTTGGTGATTTCATTACAATGGATTTTAATATGAAAATGGTGAGCAAATACTTCGTAATAATAATTAATCCCCATAATTGTTAGAAAATTAGGATGTGGAACTTTAATTAGGTTATGTTATATTTTTTTATCTACATTTAAATAATGAACGACGCAGGTAAATTTAGCATTGTCACTCATTCAAATGTTGTTTAATTCCAGATGGATCGTCCCCAGCATCATAGCCCCAAAAAAGTGAAAAGGTTTAGAAGTGCATTTACAACGGATCAAGTTAATTATTTAGAGAAACAATTCAAGAAGTTTCCTTACATAGGCAACGCTCATCGTAAAGAAGTGGCCCTATCTCTAAATATTCCCGAAAGAGCTGTGAAAATCTGGTTCCAAAATCGACGAATGAAAGAGAAAAAAGATGGTTCTAATAAGGAATTTGATATTTTACAAAGTATTCCAAAGTCTTTGGAATTCGCTAAAAGTCAATTAAATAATGCGAGTGTGGTATCAGCTAATGATCAACAAATGCGATCATTACCATTACTGAATGATGTAAACCAATCAAGTTATGATAACGACATGGTCAAAGCCAAATTTACAAATGATATGTCTGTAGTTGCAGACCCGGGAATCAATAATACAAAAGTGAAAGTTGCTCCTGTATCTCAACATGTTGTAACAACTAAAGTGGTTCATCCACCTCCTGTGTTTTTAAACAATGGACATTTGAACCAAGATCCTAGAACACCTAGTGTCAATCTAGATCTATGTAAGAAGCTTCAGACGGAGCCGTTCAAACCATACATCGAGCCTGCGCTAAAGAAGGAAACAATTGAACCAAAGAAGTTTGAATCAATAAGTCCAATAGAGCAGACTGCACCAGAAGACTTATCAGCGAGTAGAAAACCTATTTATTCTCCAATGATACAACCTCCTTACACTAACGCTGGTTATGTATCTATAACGCCAACGGTATCGCCGTTTTACGCTCAACCATACATATCTGCAAGTGGTGTTGTTTGGAAACCAGTCAGTGTATTACCTGTGGTTCCTTCTCCAGCCACTCAAGGCAGTACAGTGTATGATATGCCAGATAGTACTGCGAACAGATCATGTAACTGTGATTGTCATGCTAACTCTCAAATGTCTTACAATTATCCCCAACAGTCATCTCCAAGATACATTATTACTAGTATGCCATTTCAGAATCCCAGCACTAAGTTCTAAAATACATTTACTTGTAATGGTTTTAATAATACATCTCTAGTCTGTTATAGACGTAGTATGTTTTTAAGGAGTGTTATTTGTGATTCTAAATCCCTTGTATATATTTGACTTGTATTTTTGTGTGTAAAAGTATGAATAAAACCAAACTATTTCATTGTGTAATTCTTTATTTTAAATTCATTAAATATTTATAACAAAATCATAACACTAATAGGTAGTTGACACTATATTTCTAATTTATTATACGCTAGAAAGGTCTACATTTTCAAACACACGTAGGTTATATTAATATCTACAAAGAAATAGGTTACAAAGACTTAAGATAAAATATTGAAAAAATAACAAGAAGCAGAAGAAAAGTCACTATTATTCCTTATAAATAATCTAATAAAGTAACCAACACTTTCTAGGCAAAGTATAAACTTCAAAAATAATAAAGTTCTTAAGAATAAGTTCATAAATAGTTTTCTGAATAACTTAAAATAAACAAGACTATCTGTAATACAATATTTACATCCACTGTGGATGAGAAAAACAATACTTAGGCAGGTCTCGGCAGGCACAATCTAAATCTAAATAAATGTCAATAATAATAACTACAATACTGGTAGAAATGTATTTTTTATTTTACTTACCTAAAAATACTTATAATTACTTTTATATTAATATTAAACTAATGTAGGTAAACAAGAATAAACTAAAATATCGACTCGCACAAACATTCTATAAATGTCAATATTTTAATAAATAATTTTTATATAAATCTACCCTGTTAATAAATAAAATATATTAATTCCTTTTTTATATAATTTGCTATCGTATTTTAAATATTTATTTATATTAATTCTCTTTTCGATATAATTCTTTTAGTATTTATTTAAATAGGAGTATAATAGGGGTAGTAATTAGACGACCAACAGTTATTGACATCATTACCAAATTGATTGAAATTCCCTTCACCGTTACCATAATTAAATTCATAAGGATAGTACTGAGTTTGATAAATATTATTGTCCCTACAAAAATAGGACGCGAAATTAGATGCTTGCATTTCTTGCCCTTGGTTGTAATAAGTAGGTAGTTGGTACATTTGCTCAGTGTTATAGTAACATTGGTTTGATGGTTCGCTTTGCTGGTCGTTGTTGACTTGTAAGGGAGGTGAAGCGGCTTCTGAGGGTTGCGAAGGGGGTGAAGAAGGTACTGTTGGAGTATCATTACCTGTTTCACTTGAAGACTCGTAACTGGATTCTGATGATTCTCTTTTCTCCTTCATTCTTCTGTTCTGAAACCAGATTTTGATGCATTTGTCTCCAATGTTCAAGGTCTTGGCCAGTTCAGCTCGTCTCTCTGAATCGATGTAGCGATGGCGGAGGTATGTGCGTTCTAAAGTACGTATTTGTTCTGTTGAAAACGCTGTGCGTACTCTCTTCTGCTTTTTCTTTATTGTTCTGGTTATACCTGACATAAAAGTAAAAATACATGAGCAACACACTTAAAATCAAGATAGTTGTATAGCTTCTTTCTCTGTCTAGCCCTTTTCTTTCTTTCGTTATGCTAAGGTCTTGTCTTATTCAACCAAATATTTGACATTACATATCTAATTTTCTTGGGTAATGTGGTAACGTGTCAAAATGCCGATTATATAAAGTTTTACTAACAATCGTACGGAAATACGTACCATTTGATTTTTGTGGTACATTTTCTGGCCATACAGTAGTAAACGGTCGATTTTCCCAACATGTGATCTGGAAAAAACCACTATCTGGTTAATTTCATAACCTAACAATTTTCCACAGTCAGAAGAAAATACAATTTGACAAATATTACCTCATTTTTGTTCTTTAAGGGTGCTAAAGCAGTTAATAAAATATTTTGAATCATTATGAACTAGCAAAATCAAATAAATTATAAATATTCTAAATCACTGGTCCAAACAGCACGCTCTCACTTCAATCATTAACTTTTGTGTCACGATAACGTACTTTTCCTAAAGATTTTTAGATGTACCGACATTTGTTTCACAACTAATGCTTATGGGTTCGAAATACCCACAAAAGATCACACTTTTATAGTAGATTTAATTAAATACGCCAAACAAACTTGTTACGTTCATTAATTTTGGTTGTATAACTATTTCGTCTATTTTCGTTAGATTTCACGAACCTCAAGCCATTATCAGGCCTATGATGATAAATTTTTGAATTATTTATAGCAATGTTGTGCAATCATGACTGCACCAACGACCGAGATATTATTATGCTATTATAGGTCAGTAAGTGGAGTGGGAATTAATGTTCTCCTTGTTCATCACTAGCTATATCAAGACTGGATTGAACAACATCAAAGAATGGGTTAATTCTTCTATGGCTGCATTTCAGCAATAATAAAAATGGTTTATGCAATCCACAAATCGCTGTCATTCATCGTTCATTCGAATTATGTTTTAGTCAATGAAATAAAGTTCAGAGCTAATTTTAAAATGTATTTATTGTTCTTATAAATATAAATTAAGTTACTACAAACTAAAAATAAATTAAAGGTAATTTGCACACTAGAATATCACAAAGAAAGCATAGTTTGTAAATCAAAAAGCCTTTGCAAAGACTCCTTAGGTTGTGATGGTTTCCAACCAGTTGAAGATTCTAAATCTTCATCATTGCTATCGGTAACGCTGGCTGGTGATATGGGCTCATACACTGGACTGTTATCACTTCCTGAACTTTCTTCAGAATGAACATCAAGACATTTCACCAAAAAGTCATCTATTACATTTGCCAGATTACCCATTATGACATCATCAAGAGTGACGTAACCAAATTCATCGGTCTTTTCATTTATACGTGATTCTACTACATCAAGACGATTCGCTGGAGAAAGTCTGTCTTCTACCGCTTGTTCGAATTCTTCTTGCTCTTCTGCAGATTGTTCTGACATTCTTTTGATCTTCAAGCGTCGATTCTGGAACCATATTTTGACGGCTTTGTCGTTAATTTGTAGCTGTTGCACGATGCTTTGCCTCTCTTCCCTTGAGATATATTGTTTCCTTTTGAAAATTTCTTCTAAAGCTTCCACTTGTTCGGTGGTAAAGATGGTGCGCTTTCTCTTGCGCTTGACGACCGCTTTGAAGTTTCCTTTAGAGGTTGGTGCGACTGAAAACAAAGAAACATCATTTTAAAATACATCGCCACTAGATATTTAACATATTTTTGGATGAATGGGAATGTAACGAATATTATTACGTTAACCCAGTGTATAATACTTACTTGTGATGTGAGCATGATGTTTCCTCAACATAAAGTGATTATCTTGTCGAGGCTGAACTGGCTGCGTTTGGGGTTGCAGCTGAAACACTGGATAGGATACTGGCTCAGGTGTTAGAGGAGTGTACTGGTAAGAGCTATGAGGAGTAACTGAGTAGTTACAGAACTGGCTGCTCGCAAAGTTTGCGGTTTGATCGTTCTCAGTTGCAAACTCAAGTAATTCTGGATCCAATGGTGAATGTATGAGCTGTTTATATCCATTTTCTGCATCAGGTTGTGTTGCCTGAAAATAAAATGCAGAAATTAATATAAGGACATTATTTTATACCTGAAAGTTTCGTGTAGGTTGTGACAAAGAATAAAAGCGTATACGCAAAAGGTGCAACGTACTGTATGCTCTGAATAATCCAGATTGCGGTATACATTTTGATCTGTACTACCTTCAACCTGGTTGACAGCGAAAGACATGTCACAGAGAAACTCGGTTTGGTAAGAAGCCATGATTCCTGTGTGTACTGGGATCAAATGATGTCAATTTGGAATATTCACTACCCTTTTATACGTGTTACCTCTTTGGCTAATTAGTAATTAGCTACCCCTTCCACAGGTGTTTCGCTAATGGTTGATAGTAATCCTTTTATTACTGCCTAATTAGGCTGAATTGAAATAAAAAAAAACATGTTTACATTTAAGGTTTTAGATGAAAAAATAAAAACAAGGATATGTAAACATGTTTATCGAAATTACAAGCTAAGACAAGCTTAACTGTGTTTAGGAAATGAAGACTTGTACTAATGCCAATAGTCATATAATAAATATCATAATTAAATTGATCGCAAGCTTTTAGATGCTTTATTCTAACATCTACCCATCTAACATTTTACGCATATTCATAAATCACCATTTTATGTTCTGCCTGGCATGAAGAATTACAACTTTTCCTTATTTTAAATTTTAATTATCATTTACGTTATCGATGCAATTGCCAAATTGTCTAATTACTTAAATACCCTCTATAATTGCCTAGACTCGTAATTGATTTTCGTGATTCACTATTTGATAGCTGATAGTTTATAATAATTCCGTTTATTTATTATCTAACTGCTCTATTGCTTTTTCATGATTGGAGAATTTTTGGGAGGATTTTCAAATACTGAAACAATTTTATGCAACTTTATCTAATGCGTGTGCAACGATGCAATGCAAAATGCCTATGTCAAATAAATAGGCTTTTATTAAGATTTGATAACTTTATTATATTATGTAATAATAACTGCAATCACTCTAAGGTTTGCTGTAAGAGAAACCAACTCTGGATTAAGCTCGCGTTTGTACACAAACTTTGCAAAAACATATTGTCGAGGTGTGTGATTGTGACATGTGATATAAAGTATAAACAAATAAAATAAATCTTGGTTTTATCATTTGGTATTTTGCTGAATTGTGTGTGTCCGACTAAATAGCTACTAACCTATCTAAAACATACATTATTAAGTACGTGATTTCGGGGAAACGTTGGGATTTCAGTTATTTTAATCATATTATTATCATTGAACCTCAGAAATGAAAATCATGGTTAAAAAAGTAGGAAACATTTTTCATAGATTTTTTATTAAAGATAAATGATACAACGTCCTTAAAATAAAACTTAAGTAGCTTAAAACTAGAAATGAAAATATATTTTTTTACTCGAAAAATAACTTTTTACAAACAGATGGCAACAGCAATTATGGCATAAATTGTAATATTTACAATTAATAACATGTCTAAAATATAAGAAATAACAAATTAAGTAATAAGTAAGTGTTATAAGGATATGTAGGAAGAATATTTACTAGTCGCGGTTGAGGCATGTTGACCGGCCGGGTCTGAAGGCGGGGCTATGTACGAGAAGTACGGGTCTTGAGATAATCCCAAATTACCTGTTCTTGAATGCAGATTATTGTCTTCATACGTAGGCATTGTTGAAGACATAGAAGTATTAAATCCATAATTATCAGTCGTCGTAGACGGTATAACGACACCGCTTGGCAGAGGGTTGTAGTATGTCGATCCTGCACTAAACCGCACTAAATCATCGTTCAACTTCAAGTTGGCCCCGTTCGGCACGTAGCTATCAGATGTCATCGAAGGCAGAGCGTTAGCATTCGGTGGCAGTGATTCATCGTTGCTGTACCGATAAACCTCAGACATCGGTGAGTAAGCGGTCCTACTCGTCCCCTGCGTGTAGTATGATGAATAAGACAAGTTTGGTGTATACGATGGCAGTTCCATTGTGCTCTGCGGCCCTTTTATCACAGATTTCAATGGATTGATTGTCGAGTATTCGGGAGGTCTTGCGACGCTGTCGTTGGATTGGAGGTAGATTTTGTGGTGAGATGTGTGGCTGTCAGACAGCAGGCGCCTGTGCCGGTCGTGTCCCCCACAGCTTCTCCCATGACTCATCTTGTGATCTTGGCTCGGAGACATCTCTTTAGAACTTGAGGGACTGCTGTCATCTACTGATGAAGACGGCTTGTTATGTTTATTGTCTTTCTTGTACTTCATTCTTCGGTTTTGAAACCATATTTTGATTTGTCTCTCCGATAGTTGTAAGTAGTTCGCGAGTTCGATGCGTCTTGGACGGCAAAGATAACGGTTTTGATGAAATTCATTTTCCAATTCGACTAGCTGCGAGCTGGTGTAAGCTGTGCGAGCTCGTTTCGTAAATCCTTTTTGGTAAGATGTCTCGGTTGACATTCCTAAAAATAAAACAATATACTTAAAACACAATAAGAAGAT
Organism: Trichoplusia ni; assembly: GCF_003590095.1. NCBI lineage: Eukaryota > Metazoa > Arthropoda > Insecta > Lepidoptera > Noctuidae > Trichoplusia > Trichoplusia ni. The sequence continues at coordinate 7,725,570 of NC_039485.1, forward strand.
ACATAATCAATCAAAACAATTTTTACAATAAACTAAAGTAAACTTAAATTTACATTTTTAAAACTATTTCAATATAAAAAGAAAAATCAGAAGGCTGGTCTATATTTTGCCCAAAGAATTAGCAATGCCATACAACGTGGCAATGCAGCCAGCCTTCTGGGCACGTTTCCCGACTTTGGCAGGGATGAAGATTTAGTAGTCTTTTTTGACGCTTTGTAAATAATGTAGATTTTTCTTTTTCCATAAGAAGTAAATAATGCATTTGTAAAAATATTGAATATTATTTAGAAAATAACTTGAACAGAATTCATCCAAATAAATACTTACAAAATTATAATAGGTTAAATTAAACATTGTGTTGTGTTACTAACCTGTAGCTGACAAAGACGAAGAAGCTCGAATAGTAGTGCTTGAGGGAGACTTGTTACTCCATGAAGGATTCTGAAATATGAAATACCACTTTAGAATAACGTCCAACGTTGACTGTGTTAAACAATACAATAAGGTAGGTTCGATACAATTCTTAATTGATACTATCTATAATAAAATTAAAATGCCATTAGGAATCCGGTTATTCTGCTGCAAATCACCTTCAACTCCCGGTCTCATTTGGCGTCAAAGCAAAAATACAAATTTTTGTCATTAAATTATAGATATAAAGATCGTTTTAGCGTGACAGTTACCTGACTGGGAAAACTAGAATCGTGCAAGTCGTCGATTTCTCTTGCAGGATCTTTTATGACATCGCTGCCTAGACCACTTCTTCCATGATAGCGAACAGGTTCATTAGCGACATAGCTTCGTGAGTAAATTACTTGATTTTCAATATGTGTTGCGGTTGAATTGAAAATGTTGTCACTTTTGTCGATACAATCTTCCGCGATTACTTCTTCTGTACCAGAACCGTAGTTATTTGAATTGTTGCTGATATTCTCGTAGTTTGGCATGTGGTACTCATATCTTGGTTCTAATTCTTCTTGGGTGTTAACGGGGTTATAAGATTGGTGTAAACCAAGAATATCTTGTATGCTGAATCCTGTCGAGTCCCTTGAGTTGTAATCTTGTACGAAGGCGTTCGGTATTGACGACAAGGCTTCTGGTTTGCAATCTGAGAATACATTGTCAGAGACATTGTAGCTGACACCATCGGACAGTATATCCGCAACACCATGGGATGTCACTCCGCCAGTTTTGCAGTCTCTCTGCGATGTCTCTATAGGATCGTACTTTGGTAAGCCTGGATTTGAGAACTCTGATGTAGTTGAATCTCTAGAGTCTTCTTGATCGGAATGTAGACTCGGAGGCGATGGGGTTGCTGTTGACATGTTTACAATCCTTACACTCTTAAGATAACAATCACTGACACATACTTTATTATGATTACGACCAGTGTTATTGTTAGCACATAAAATTGTTTAATCACTAAGCACCTAGGCGACCGCACGGAATGAGACTTGTTTACAAAATGCTTTTCGTCACCTGAATGTCATGTTAATTTGGTAATGACTTTGTTTCTCTGTGTGTATATTGAAAAAAGGTTGTTGCGTTTGTGTGCAACCGATAAGACCAAAATACCGGGTCTCCGATAGTGTGCATTCAATAGATAAGTTTAAAATCTGTTTCGGTAGCCAGCTCGCTTGTCACAACTACTTATCCTAAATTTATTTGTCTGTTGAAGTAATTCGTCATATCTCTTTCTGTCAGAACGTTGTTTTTGTCTTAATCTTTAAACAAAATTTAAATAACTCAAATTCATTTAAGTTCCTAATTGAGTGAAGAATCTTATTTGTTATAGGCGAGGGAAAATTCTATAAACTGACTAGTAAGAGGAAGCATTTTTCGGAAATCAGATATATTAGTACACTAAATTATCCGTCCAACTTTTTCATAGTACCATCTTAAACTGTTAAGGCTTGTATTCTCGCTAGAGACCTTGTGCATTTGGACGATTGCGGGTTTGATATAAATGCAGTATTTATACGGGACGCATTTTTAAATAGTTATTATAGAAATCAGACATATTTTTAAAAAGTAACCAAACCAAATCATTTTCCTATGTATTGCAAAGCAGTTGATTTTTTTATAATGTTCTTTTATTAAAAATAATGTAGTTAAATTATTTTATCTCTACGAATTGGAGGTGATTTGGGGATTTTTTTACTTGTTATGTGATGCCAATAGAAAAATTATGGCTAAACCAAATTAGGTATCATATCATGTAGATTACTAACTATTTCATGCATATATAAATTCTCTGTAAGTGCCGACGAAAAGTTGTTTCATTTGCACGCTTTTTTCAAGCTTTTTACGAAAGAGCAGCCTGCTTTTTCTAAAGCCAGCTTTCATCACCAGTGGTGTCTAATAATAACAGGAAATCATAGTATCAAGTTGAAAGTTATGCTGTTGGTACTATAGGTTTAAACTTGCAACCTTTCACATAAAACTAAGACCTCCGATAGTTGTGGTTTTACCAATGATTTGTGTTTCATGACTAGTCAATTAGACATGAACACGAGCCGATAGCTTGACCACAATTTCTTACGTAGGTAATGTAGGTCTCTACCTACTTGCACTTACTGATATGAAACTCATTAAGATACAACCAAGCGAATTCTGAACCAAACAAATATTCCTTTAAAATTTTAAATATACCAAATATTTTGTGTCTTCGAAGTGTGAAACCTTAAGTAATGGATTTCGCAAATCCAATAAGTGCTTTAGAAATTAAAAAGGATTATAATGGACGAAACAATTAAGGTAACGTGCTAAGCGATATAGTTTGAAATGTTACTCTTGAATGCAATCAGAAACCTATTGAGTTTGTATCAGATGATTAGTGCTAGGAATATATTGACAAAAATGGCAAAATGATGAAAAAGTTGGCTTAAGCTTAAGTGTCATTGATCCGCCTTGAAAGCTACACAAATTGTTAATCATACAAATAAGTAGTAGCTAGAAAGTAGAATTGAAACATTAATGACAATTTCTGTCCCATTGTTGAACAGTCATGCAATAAACTAATAACTAATAATGATTTTGATGACTTAACAATAATAGGTCCTAATTTAGATGCAAAGTATTATGCCAGTGCAAGTATTTTTTTCTAAAGGTTTGTAATGTAAATTAATTACGTGAATACTACGAATAACTCAGGGGACAGATTGATGGAGATACATCTGCAGTTAATAAAGTTTACATATTTATTGCAATGATTAAATTAAATTGAATTATCTTTTTTTTTATTAAAGCAGGTATTGAATTTAATGAATAGTAGTTTGGAGAGCTTAATCTAACAAAAAATCAGATTATAACAAATGAAAAAAGTAATATTTGGGAATTCGTCTGCGGTTGACGTTATCGTTGGCTCAGCATTTATCTCAACTGAATAAGGTTGAGTTCCGTAACAGACTTTAATAAGTAAAAAAGGTAAAATATTAAAGGATTTGTTCACTCCACATATTGAATATTTTATTTTTATTTTTTATCACGAGACAATAACCAAACAAATACAATTAAAAGTCCTTCTTTATGACCTTCCGGACAATAAAAGCGTATAATATTCGATTGTACAAAATCAGCTGCTCTGGCTGCGAACCCGCGACCCTGGCTATTGTCTCGAATGATGGATGAGTCCAATGCGTGAGGGACCGGCGCTTTCGCAGCTTACGTTTGTTCCGCTACCGGTCTGACAGATTATGACGTCATAAATTCGTATTATATGTCCAGCGAAAAGCTGTGAATTTGTTAAAAAAAAATGTTGGTTGAAGTTAATGTGGCTTGATTGGTTTTCGATGAAATCAATTGTTATTTTGTTTTTTTTTTATTAGGTAAGATTAGGTCGCAGTCAATTACACAATTATATTATTATAGCAATTTTGCAATATAACTTGAACGGACTTTCAAATAGTTTAACCATTGGATTATTCGACGACATGTAGAGTCTATCCATTTACGTGACCATGCCGAACCCACCGAGCGCGACGTGCTGTGGCGCGGGTTCGATCCCTGTGAAGGACAAACATTTTAGTATTTGAAATTACGTTTTGTTTTGAGTCTGATGTTAAAAAAGGATAGATTTTTATGTTGAAATGCACATGTTTTTGTTTGTCAGTAAATAATGCTACGATGAATCTATGCTAGCTAATAATCTTTTTGCACTCGTAATTTGTATCATAAAATACAAATGTATTATTTTTATTTGAATTAAATATTTTGTTTTATTCGGTAGTGTCCAGTTTTACCATTTTTGTGGGTAGACTGCAATAACGGCAACGGGAAGCTACCATATGTTGCCAGTATTACATTGTGGGAATAATCAGATTCACAACGTGTCAAACATCCTTTATGAAGCATAGAAACCGTTAAGTTTAGTAAAATTTACTGCTTCTGGACAAAGCGGACTAGTTCGGCCGAGGACCCCAGGCTCATAACGTCAAAGCGATGATATATTACAATTTGCTCAAAGGGGACCCTTTTTTGTTCTCGCCGGTAATGGTTTAGTTTAATCGACACCGGTGAGAGACAGAGATATAGTTTTTTGTAGGTTAGAACGGGACAAAAGACGAGCGTTTCATTCCCGCCGAAGAGGAAAGTGAGTCAAGCTGAGCTGCGTATGGATGACTATCAACAGTTTGCTTTAGGATTTTGTTAGTGACGTTTGTGAATGTCAGCAAGCGATATTTTGGCTATATTGTGAGCTATAAACGTAAAAACTTTGTGGAAACGACAACGAGATGTTATGAAGAAGCAGTATTTGGGGTGATGACGAAAATTCGCAGGCCGAGGTAGAAAAAAAAACATTATAATGTCAGAGGTTAGTGAGGTATCGATCGGCTTTTACTTATGTAGCTTCACTGAGAATAATGCCATCTGTTTATAGCAGCGGAATCTTCCTGAAACCTTCAGGGAGTGAAACGAATCTGTTTTTATGTTCAGGCTTCAGGGGTGGCGCTACTGTTGTATTAAAGTTCCGATAGATGGCGCTGTTTGAACTTTTTTTGAATTCATATTTATTATTGATGATGTTACATTTGCAATTAAGATTCTTTATTTATTTACGCCTTTTGTATAAAGTTTTCTTTTATTTCTTTCTTTTATAAAGGTGTTAGAATCTGTAATTATTGCTTTAACTTTAACAGCGCCATCTGTCGATATAACGCAGTAACCACATTGTGCTTTCGTTTTGCCCATGTATAAATTAAAGTAGGTTGTATAGCTCAAATAGACTTACGTATATCAAATATGTACGTAATCTGTGGTATGACGCAGATTGGGATCATGCAGTGGCTTTGTCTTGAGGTATTGCAAAACCCCTTTCGCCGAATTACGATCTGCCCCATAATATTTGGGTATAGTTTTGTATTAGGAGTTTACCTACGTGTCGTGTATTATTTTATTTTCTTAGTTTTCATCTTACTCAAATCTGAGTCAAAATAGGATCCAGATATTCTTAAGATTTTTAATGGTTGATGATATAATAGTAGTAAACGGACAATGAAAAGTAAATTATTGATCAGCACATAGATATAGCACCTTGATATTATTGCCTTTTTGATTGTGCAGTATGTTTGCCTGAATTAGCATGGCCACCTAAGTTCACATTGTGGAATGCAATAAACGTATTGAGTAATGAGCACATGCTTAAAGACTAATAAAATCTAAGTAGAAAGATACATATTATGCCATGTTAGGTAAGCGACGTTTTGGTTTGTTAAAAACGAAATCTTTAAGTTACCTCTGTCAAAGCACCGAATCTTAAATGAAAAGTAAGCTTACAAGTATTACCAAAATCCTTTGAGTGCTATCTTCGGGAATTCCTTACAAAGTCATTCAATAAGTGCCTTTTGATCCCGAAACCAGTCGAAAATACTGTATACCACTTTATTGTGTATTAGCGAAAGAGTTTCTCCACTTTACCGTAGGCGTAATGTATCCCAAGTGTAGGAAGGTACAGACACCAACAAAAATCCATGACACTATCAGATTTCCAAAGCTTTGAAATTCAATGGGGTGGAAGTACTTAGTATTGGGACTAGGAAACCAGATAGGCGAAACACCATAATGAGTCTATCTTGTTGCAGTATGTAGTGGGCAGCCCTTTGCCCAGAAGTGGTAAACAGCAGGCTAGATAAAGTAGATATTCTTGCTCAGCGACTTTCGTTGCTAACCTTACCTAAAATCATGTTATCGCATAAAAGGATTGAGTGCTTTCGCGGACGTCACGAATCGTTACACGGCTCCACAAACTTAATACTCTTAGAGATGAAATGCATTTAGTTTTATACAAATATTATGATAGCGATGAGTAAGTTATGACGTTATAAATACTTAAGTACTATCAGCTTCAAGTCTGTAAACGCACTTGGATTTTTACAAAACAATTATACACAGTTTCTTTGGAATTCAAGGTTTAAGTATAAGCGTTTGATAAGGGGCACTTAATTGAGCAACTATGTAAAAGATATTTTTATAGTTATTTTCGTGAGGTTGATCCATTATTTAAAGGGAATTGTTTAAATACCCGTGAAAAAACCATTGCATCATTTAGGTAATAACTAATATTTTTGTATTCGATTTAATGTCAGACCGTTTTCATTTAGTGATCTTTAAAACTTTTCTTCATAAAGAAATATCTGTAGTATAAGTTACGCTGTTTTATATTAAACGTCAAAACAACAGTACAGACGAAAAATATGTATCGTTTGATGACAACACCACTTTCAACTCAAGCTGAATATTTCAACATTTTCAACTTATAACTGCAGGCCAAGATTTGCGGGTTTTCACAGTAATTGCACAAGTTTGTCCGTTTCTCGCAATACATAAATCGCAAAAGAAATTTTGAAGTGCTCGGGTGAAACCGCTGGCGTCTGAATTAATTTCGTTCTTGCAAATTTACAATGTTGGAGTTACGACAGTTGCGACGAATGCGTCTGTTCCGACGTATACGACGATTCCGATGTAGTTTCTGGAATCTGTAGAACTTGGGGTAGTGCAGCTTGTACTTATGTTTTGGATGGAGGGGTGTCTGGTTCAGAATTGTGTAGACTAATAATTGAACTCTGTTGAAGCCTGGGCTTAATAAATTGGTTCAGAATGATGTTTGCATAGAACTGAAGCGTTTTTTTTTAATCAAAATGAAACCAACCACCTACCACCGAACCACAAAACCATACATGTCATCGATATTTTTTGTTAGCATGATGTCTGAATACAGCGTTACTTAAATACGTTAATTCAAGCTAAATAGAAAAGTGTTTGCTGGTATAAACGATGCTTTGAGCAAAACAAGTAAATTTTCTTTAAAGGGTTTATATTCGGGTATTTTTTTTGTTGTGTGCCTTTTCTAATTTAGAGACAAAAAGTTGAAGAATTTTCCAAATTCTACTAGTTTCGAGTTAACTGAAAATACTGCGTAATGGAATCCCTATAAAGCAACGAATTCAATTACTTTACACGAATAGATTAAAAAAAGTAATCGCAGCTTCTCTTGTATATACTGTACCTACATCTATAGAGAGAAGGGTGTCTGCGTCTGTCTGGTAACAGTAAAACACGATTAAACTGAACTTTGTAGTGTAATGTCTATGGCGTCTGGGCGTCGCGACACACTGGAATCAATGGCTCTCGTATAAATTGTGTTAAAAACGCTTATTTTTTGTGCAAGGGTATTTCTTAATTTATCGTTTTCTTGCTTTAATCTAAGTGCGTACTTTTGGTTTCCCGTTTCATGAATAATCGTATTATTCGATTAATTCATAAAATACAAAATAAAGTTTATATGGTTTAAGCATGACGGTTTTTAAAGAGCTGTACGTACTTAAAAAATCTTTAGGTAAAAAGACGAAATTCAGAAACTTACTTTAAAGAGAAGACAGCTTTCGGCAATACACCTAAGAATTATATTTTATCATAAAGATTTGCAATATCAGATGTTTGTCACGTGACAAATAACGTTATATTACATTCATCATCCAAAATAATATATCAACTTATAACATAGCAAACACACGTACATCCATCCACAGAGAAGCGTCAACAACATCGCCTCGCTTGTGCCTTAACGTCAGATGGATAGAGTCTAATTTTGCAGTTCCCTGTTGTTATAACCATGTGGTAAAGTATACAGAGCTTTATATTAAAAACGTTCTCGCCAGGCAGATGCTGCGAATGAGCCTGTTAACGCTAGTTCTGAACTCATGCCAACACTTGATACGAAATGGGCCGGATCGACTTTTATTGTTATAACTAGTGATTACACCCGGGTTTGCGTGGACACGGTGTACGCGATGCATTGGTCGCAGCCATTAAGCGGTCTACGGGGTTTGCAATACTGCAGAGTAGATAATTACTATTTTCACAGGAGGTCTATAGTCGAACAGACAACTAATAACTTGAAGTTTAACAAAGTAGTCAAATATTATGCAAATCGGAAATATTGATTGTATCCATAATTACTATTCTGATTTCTGAAATTATATACTATGTAGTAAATATATTTTTAAATTGAGCCCTGAAAACCACTTTTATTATATATAAATACATGATAGGAATTCTAGTTCAAGAAAATAGAGGACCTGTGAAAGTCGTTGGAATATCGCGAATTTAATTTGAAATCTCGATGGAGTCCGATCTAAATGCCTATTTTTTTTTTCTTAAATTTTATGAACACTAGGATAAATCTAAATCGTTTTGATGTCATCGTCAGTTTCTATTTCTCACATCTTCAACAAATACTTTGATTTGAATCGCTGTTAACACTGCCTCATGGTAATTTTATGACAGCTGTAAAATTTACCATCCAATTATAGAGGGGATGATTTATTTTTTATGCCCTGCTCACTAAGTAACAGAGCTGTTGATGAATTAAGAATTATTATTTGGTAATATACTTTTTGAATAAGGTTCTAATTATATAAAAATAAGTTTGCCTACGTGTTTAAGTAGACCTTAAAAAAGCTTTTAAAACAAAAATAAACAATAATAAGACAAATTAAAATAAAATTGTCAGCAATTTTTTAAACGCTTTGAACAACTTCTTTTGGATTTATACAGAAATTTGATGCGTAATCTAATTGTTTTTTTTTTGGGATGACAATAGTCATACCGAAAAAAAAATGGACGTTAATGGACGTTGCTAAGACTGTGCAATAGCACAGTCCATTAAAAAGTTCATTTTCGAATTAAATAAAAACTAATTATTTTTTAAATAAATCGTTACACTAAAGCGACCAGACACAACTACACTCACACGAAATGCGTAACAAATTCCCTAGCCATATTTTCGGAGCATTGTTCCCATTGTCGCCGACAATTATACAAGGGGTAGCATCCCTACGCTAGCCAATGCAGACTCCATCTCACACAAAGACCTACCCTTCCTCTCAACCAACAACTATTAATGTAGCCAGCGCATAATAGAAACTGCGTGTTTTCAGGGGTCAATATTAAATGGTCAGCTTTGTTGAGCATGTAGGTACAATTTTACTTTTTTGTACTATTTGTTCAGACTTAACGGCCAGTAACTATGTACATACAACGGTATTTATTATTTTATTGATGAAATAGATAAATATAATTTCTTTAATAAATGTTTGGTATAATTGGATGTAATGAAAATTGTTGTCCTGACGATATAGTCCGTCAAAGAAAAGCAAAAGAATTTGATGGATAGGCTGCCACGTTTGCGAATCAATAGCATTACGCTGCTAAAACTCGTTATTCATAATTCTTTTGGCGCTTAGATCACTTCATATTATCGACTAGCTGTATTTTCAACACCCACCGCATCAATTTAATAAAAAAAACCTTATTTTGCCTAAAATAGAAGATTTTCTCTAAAATAAAAGTACCCTACGCTACTCCTTATTACATCAACTATGAAGTACGATACTGTAAAAGCCTTCTTTGTACTATACTTTATATTTCATACATATCTATTAAGGTACATAGAACATGCATTGAGATTTAATTAATTGCACAGTTGTTAATCAAATGGTTTATGTTAAATACGTAAAGCTCATAAACAATTTGCATAATAAATTCAAACCCAAATAAACATGAATTAGACCAGTGACAAATACATATCTATTCATTACGGCAGACGCAGATGAACTACCAATAAATGTCAATGGCATTCAATGCAATTTAATTGAATTACGTTCGTTAGTAACGTTAATGGGATAATTTGATATTAGCTACGTACGTCACGTATTGTTATCGCAGTGTATCGGTGTTATATGTTTATTAGTTGTTGTAAATCACGTGTAATTGTCATCTAGCCGACTACAATTTGCTTTATAATATTCCGTAATAACATTTTAGGGCTGTGATTGTAGTGGTATGAGTCTGTTGGCAGTTTGGCACTGCTGTTATTGGCATAGAGGCTTTGTTTGATAGTTTTGATAATGTACATTTGAGTAAATGGTGCTACGGATTTGCATGTAATTCGAGGTCGATTCTTAACTATATCTTTATTTACTTATGTTATGTTTTAACGAATAAAAGGCTTTTAGTTTTCAATAAAGCCGTTCGTTTTTCGTTAATATACAAATAAAAATAAACATTGAAATATCTGGAGAAAAAGTTTTCATTACACTTTGTTTTTATAATTTTGTACAGTACCATAAGTAGAAGACGTTTCACGCTTCCAATCGCGCGCTTTTCATCGCGTCTCCTTATCTCATATTTACCAACAAAAGATTAGTCATAAATTATACAACCAAAATACACCCGAGGATTAAAGCGTCAACAAACCCATGGCAATTAGTTCAAAGCATAATGCCTATGAATAGAGAGCCTTTGCAAATTAATACTGTATTGTAAAGAAGACTTCGTAAATCCCTGTGCGCACTTTAAATAATTCCACACTTTAATACAATGGCATAAGGGTTAAAATCGTTTGGATAGTGTATTTTTAAGAGTATTTATACAATATGGTTGTTATTTCTTGGAAGCCGGTGTTAGTAGCGATGAAATCCCGCTTAATAACCCTACTAGGAGATAAATATTCGGATATATCCGAGTGCTTCCGACGTTGCGAAGAATTAAACTGAATTATGCTTGTCTATGCACAAGAATATTTAAAACGAGCCATTTTTATGGTAATTTTTGAAAATAAGCGAATTTTCTGTTGCAGTCTAAGTATTGATCCTCCTTTATAATGGCGAGATCGTAAAATTGGCACTTATTTTAGATAGCGTAGGTTTTTTTAAACGGTATAATTTGAAACTTTTTAACAAAATACAACTGAAAAACATTTATCACGTTGGCTAACAACAAACAGAGTTCAGTCCGCATATATTTCAATTAAATTCCCAAAAATATTAATGCAAACACGGTTTTAAACGAAAATTGCATAGAAATTTCATAAATTTTAACATTGTACACCTTTTCGAGTTTACGAATGTAAAATTGGTTATATCCGCGGCTGAGTCGAGGTATCCCATGGGAGCGGGTCCGTGTTTTCAGTTTAATATTGGCATTATTTTTTATTAACCCCAGTTTATTCCAGCCCGTCCGATATCAGTATTAAAACACGCATAACTCTTCACATTTGCGATGGAAAGTGTAATTGATTTTCGACGTTCATGTTTTATTGATGGTTTAGGAGAGAGTACCTTTGGTATCTACTTACTGCGTCTATTTATTTACTTAGTCATATATGTTCGACCATAAGGTTTACATTTTTAAATGTTTTTATGTTTGGGATAATAGGGGCTAGTAGTCTCTGAATGACATAAAAATCATAAAGTTAATCTTATGTAAATTATCGCAGTGAGCCACAAACGAGTCCGACGAGGCTTCATTTTCACAGCATCAAAAATGCTAATTTTTGTACATCAAATTCTACCTTCATTCTCGTTTTTGCAGAATATTTCATTAAAATACAAAATGACAGGCGAATAAAAGGCTTTCTCTTCTTTTTTTCAGCGCCGAGTCCTGGTATACATGTGACGCCCGAAGCGAAAATGGCACGGTCTAAAATGGCGGGTGAAAGATCAATATGACCTACCGAAAGGTAAGCTGTCTCTTTCGCACTCACTGGTTCTGTTTTACTGTCTCTGTCTGGCGGGCTGTAGTCCCTCAGTTTCGATAAGTCGTATGGCGGTGTAGTTTCAGTTGCGAATTTTCATGGAGTCCCCCAATGTATGGAGCTTTAGAGTTCTATTCAAGAGCGTTATGTTTGTAAAGCGATTAGCGATTTGCGGTGGATGTCATTACGTCGGGCCTAGAGATAATGCTTGATTATGAAAATTCGAGCGTTGAAAATTATTTTACGGAGTGTAAACATTTAATTGGCAATTTTGTTAATTAAACTTCAGGCACCCATCCAGAATTAAAATAACTAAGTGGACGATTTAAACAAAGCTATCAAAAATTAAAAGTAGTGTCCCGACGTACCCCGTACAACGTGTGTTTGAGAAGTCTGTTTTTTTATCACATATCTTGTTTACATATATCTATAGCTTATACAAGAATATGTTGGCAAACGCCCGACTAAAAATCCTAATTTATATCTGACAACAAAACTTTGTAGATGCCTCAGCTTTCCAGATTAATGCCAACATCTAAGTTTAAAATGAGCATACATTATTTGTATCCCAAAATTTTTCGGCACAAAGCGTGTGACGAAGTAAAAATATAAAACTAGTAATGTTTTTGCACCAGAACCTTTATTACTGTGCACAAAATTTTACCTTGAGTGTCTCAGAAAATGGGGTAGACGGAGGTTTATCGCAAATTGTTTAATCTAACCTGTCATTCACGAAGAAAACAAAAACCGTATTGTTATAGGGATCCTGATATACCTGAACAAGATGTGAAGACGTAATTTATGCTAAAACAGCCACTTTTGTCTTTTACGAACGACATCTAAGACCTTTTTATGGTTACATGTTGTAACATTTTTATTGGTAGGCACAGATTTTAGTGACGTGTTGCGTAATCTCAGCGTGAATTTAAGAGATTCAAAAGTAGGGACTAAAGCTGTAAAAAATTACGTTATTTTTTTAAGACATATTAAAAAAAAACGAATGATTATTCTGTGATAAAGTTAGCATTTGTTTCTATAGAATTTATGTCCCGAATTGAAATTCTAAAATTCTCTGTTGAACCTTCTATTGTTTCGATCAGTTGATAATTACTTTAACGGACGAAAATACTTTAACGACGTGTATATCTCATGCGAATTTATATTGTTTCAGTCCGCGGGTCGGACAATCGGATCCAATTTTATATCTTCATTAAAGCTTAACATTAGGGTCGTTCGCGGGTCGCTTGTAATCGAAGAGTTAGTGTGGGCACGGAGCTACTCGATTTATTGCCTGCTCTCATCGATTCTGATGGCTACAGTCCGTAACGAAAACGAAAAAAACGCTGTCCATAGACGTACAGCTACGTTGTCTACGTACTCGAGTATAAACTAAAAGTAATCGATATCACTCTTTCCAAATTCAGCACCGTAATGCTCCTTGGAATTTGCCAATCGCTATAAAGCTATTCAGAATAAATTACCAATTCGGATCTGCCAATCGTTGTAAATTAAATTCAAATGAAGTAGGGATTTTTTTTCTACAAAGCTAGGTTTTTTTCGTTCCGTCATTCCGGACTGACTGAACACTTAACAAAGGCTCTTCGAATCCAACCACAAGAGTAAAAACAAGGAATCCGCTCTCGTCAGTCATCAAACATATCTTAAAGTACATTAGCAAGGAAATTTATGCTTTAAACACCAGAAGCTACAGTTTACTTTACTACGTTTTCATCGAAACAGTTACGACACTGAAATACGACGTGGATCATCCCTTGAGGAGGTAAAAAACTGAATAATTCGCGTACATATCTCGCGACATGGCACGCGCCTTGGGAGTGGCAACAATTTCCTATGTGGTCGATCCGACAGGCTGCGCTATAAAAATACGCTATTCAGAGGAAGGAATATGTTGACATGTCGTGGAAACATGGGGTTACGTCACCAATGATAACTGACTGAGATATATCGCAATATATTCGTTGTATGGATACGCAAATATCATAATTCTCAAAAGAAATTGTTAAGAAAATGTAACCCTAACTTATCGAGTCGCTCGTAAATACTTTATCGAATACGTTAGTCTAGAAAGGAGAACGATATATTATTTGCATTAGAATGTATTGCATATTTGATGGAAGAACGGATTGCCTCGGATGATTTTACGTAAACGGTTGGTCTTTTAGAGATTTGTGTTGAATATAGCTTTGGAATAAATTTGTCGTCAGAAATTCTGAAAAAAAGTATAGTCGAAAACAAAATGAACGATACTTGACTTAAATTCAAAAGACTTTGGCACCCATCTGTTATTTGCATATCATTACTCGGTCTATTGCTTTCGCCGTACTCATAAATAGATCCGATACTGGGTTATCTTGAAAATATTATGTAACAATATTAAAGGGTGGGATTGAAGCGATGATTCCTGAGAAAGTTTGTGAGGGTCGGCCGGGCTCAGATAAAAAGGGTGCGAGCAGAGTGGGGCAATAATGCGGGGCCTGTGACACTGTCCTTTGCCTCACAATTTGACTGTCTCTTAACTGAGTGCGTATTTAGATACGGTATGAATACTGTATGGGGCGAATGATTGTAGTTTGCTCCTGTTTTGTATTCGGTGTTAGCCGTTGTTAGTCGTTTGTCAAGTGTTTTTTTGAAACAGAATTTGCTCTGTGTGTGGTATACTTATTTGGAAGACATTACCAAAACTTGTTAATTAATAAATTAACATTTTTTACAACAACAAGTTCGTGTCTTTCCCATTTTTATCATTTACATGGTCGAAAGTTATACATTACAGTAAAGTTGGCATACTTTACATCACTTTACGACGAAAATTTTTAGAAAACGGTCATAAACTATATGTGTAAATATAATCAATCCTCACTGAAGCACATCGATAACCGATACACGTTGAATTATTTACAATATGATAACTTTCATACTTCAGTCTCGAAAAATATGAAAGGACACGAATCCCCAATGCCAATGTTATTTACATGAGTGTTCCGATAAATGTAAGGAGGGTAGGACGGGGCTATTTACCCCGGCTAGCCCATGATACGCGTAATCTCTCGGAAAAGGGTTCCGCAGCCGACATGCCCAAGTGACGGCTACCAACGAACCCCGATTCAACACGAACTGTATAATTGACGCTGTCTTTTTTATTACCAGCGCGACAGAACGAGATGACAAATCGATTTGAATTCGAATCTCATGTAGCTGAGAACTATTACCACCTAGAGGGACCTAGCCCGTATTGATTTTCAATATTTGATACCCATTGTGTGAAGTTTCATGTAGAAGGTAATTATTGTACGGAATAATAGCTCCCTTGAGGCACTACATCAACGATGAATATCTACCTAATTACTTTCATGGATGAATCGCTGGATATGGGCGTGGAAAATGGAGCAAATATAAATTTCATACAAATATTTTGTACTGTGAAACTATGGTAATCTCTACAAAATAGATATAAAAACAATCATAAGCTAAATCGCATCTGCAATCATAGCATGTATGCTTGTTGAAATCAAACAAACAATTCAAATTTACAACAGCGACACGACAAATCCACCAAAAGCTGTGTATTTTCGATTTTGGGAGAATCCAAAGCAAATAACCAGTACAATCAGATTAAATCCATGTTTGTCAACATGACCATCAGTTATATTTGGCTAGAGCCGCGCATCGAATATTATCAGGCACCTCTGTTTGTAGCCCTTATGGCTACAAATGGTCGGCGTATAATTATTATCGCACTGATTTATAGCAGAGGTACCGTTAGCAGAATATAAACGGTAACATTATGAGCGCCTTCCGTATCAATCTTTGATTATGGCCGTCGTAATTGTGTTATACCTGCCTGTTACTTAGAAATTAGATGGTGGGGTACGTGATGATTTGTTCCACTTCATTATGTAGTCTGAGAAATGTTGGGAGTGCAAAATAAACGCGTTTACTAAGATTTAATAAGCACAAGAGCATTATCCGATTGAAATTAATGGACCATACACCCGTGTTTCATAAAAACTAGAATATACTCTCTAAAGATTAAATAAAATACATTTTCCCTCTTGTTTTTTCTGTCGACAGTCCTTGATGTTTGCCGCTGCACTATTTCTGCATCAATTTAATGACGTCATAAATTCTCAATTAAATTCAGGCTGCATGCCTCCGCCAGATACAAACAGTAGAATAGCGACATAAAACTAATTAGCTGGATAGTTATTAGCCTTTCTTGTGATTTATTTTGTTTTCTCTATTTCATTTTAGGAGTGTTTAAACTGTTCATTTTATTTGTACTTGCCTGGTTTAATTAGTACCTACTGTTTATGTTTTTAGACTGTTGCTGATTGGCTGGAAGGCAGATTGGGCGTTGGAGGAAAAATCAATGGAACTTGAGCTGAAATAAAGATGCTGCCGAATCGCCTTTTTGCCAAGACCGGTTTGGTAAGATACTTTAATACTCTTTCAATAAAGTACCAGAGGAATTTGCTTCAATGAAATCAAACAGTATTTATAAAATACTAGCTGACCCAGCAAACGTTGTTTTGCCTATGTGAGTATTTTTAATGCAACATTATAAAAAAAATAAAAACAAACAATTTAGTCCAAAAAATAAAATATATTTTTTTAGTGTGAGCAACCCTTATCACTTAGGGGTATGAAAAATAGATGTTGTTCTATTCTCAGACCTACCCAATATGTATACAAAATTTCATAAAAATCGGTGGAACCGTTTCGGAGGAGTACGGTAACTAACATCGTGACACGGGAATTTTATATATTAGATAGTACAGTATATTGGTTATGGATGTATTACTGTTGATTAATATCCAATCTGATGCTCATGTGAATATTTTTCACCTATGTTGGTAAGTAGTATCTTACTAAGTATACACGGAGTGAGCAGCCCAGTTCATGTATCCAATGACTAGAACACGTTCATGATAAAAAAAATGGTATTTATGAGATTTGAATAAATTTAAAATTCAATTTTTATTTAATATTATGATGCAATTCGTAGTTTTTTACAAACACAGCTCTGTTGCGAGCGCGGTCCGAGCCTTGTAACAATGGTGAGGGGCGCGGACGGTTTCGTTTTTATCATTTTTAAGAGTATATTTCAGATTTCTCTTGTTTAATTTTTCTTCGTACTTACTATCTTAGTTGATGATAAAAAAATTATTAACCGCGCCTAGGGGTATTTTACGTCGGATACATGAACAGGACTGCTTTTGTAAGACGACTAAAAAATCACGGTGTATTATAGTAAGTTGCAGAAAATTATTCATTTCATTATCTGTCAAATCTTAAAGCTTGGATTACTGACCTATATATTTGCGCCTGATCGTTTGTGTTTTATGTAACCAAATAATTCTATTCTATTCGTTAAATATCCATTACATATTGCACATCCAGCTCTTTGTACAACCAAAATAAACAAAAAAGACGTCGCAAAGTTATTTCCAGTATTTCCCAGTTTCCAATTCGGTGAGGTTTGCATAAATGTTTGGCAGAGTTCTCGTAACGGCTGCAGCTGCGTTTGTGATTGCTCTGGAACTTTGTGCGCAGCAAACTGATTGCGGAATGAAAGATACGTGTGTCGACTGTCGAACTTACGTTGATATGCGACGGATAATAAAACTGTTTGATGACTGTTCCTTATAATGGAGTTAAATGGTTTTGAAATTGCGTTTCTACAGGAATTATGTTTGGGTATAGTGTTCTACGGTTGCTTTCAAACTTTTGCCCGTTATTGTCCATAATTTCATCGTATTTTACTCGATATCGGATTTCTATATATATGATAGATAGGTAGATATGGTTTTTGTTATTTTTTTCGACTAAAAATTAATATAAATTCAAAGTCTGGGTTACTTTTAATTTCTTGAATTCTCAAATTTATTAAGCATCTCAGTACTTACCGTGAGATTAAGACATGTTAAATGCTGTCAAGCATGTATAGAACAAGAAAGAGATCATTTACAAAATATACTTTTTAACAATGGATTTTTTCGTTCCAAAAATCTGTTAGGTCTTGAGCTCTTGAATTACAACAAGAATAAAACAAGAAAGTATTTACTTTACAACACCGAGTGTGTAATATAAAAGCGAATGAATAAAAGTTGTACAATATGGGATGTTCGCGAGCCCGAGTTCCGAACGTGCTCCTAATAACTTCGGTATCGGTGAGATTTACTCCAGAAGTATGTCGACCATTCCTTGTTCTGAACTTGTGTACTACATCTGTTGTCTCTGTTAAATTGTATTTTATTAGGTGGATTACGAAACAATTAGGTAGATTGGGGTTTCTTTCCAGTTTAATTAAAGTAAAGGATGTTGCTCTAAATTCTGTAACTATCTTTTCCTTAACATGTGATAGTTTAAACTCAGGGATGTTAATGATATATAATTTCCTATCCGGATACGGTTACGGATATTTTTTATTTCGGATATCTGATAGTTTCGGTTACGGATATGGATATCAATAAACACTGGCTTTAAACGTGCACGTTACACCGCTTAGACAAAATATTGTTTTTGCATTAGCAATCATATTAGCTACTTAAAGTTGTGGTGTTAAGCTCCCCTACGTAAGAACATTATTATATACTCCAACCAAATTCATATACCCGGTACCTAGTATTCCGAATCAGATTTTCCCTTTGTATTACGGAATACAAAAGCAAATTCTTGGAGACCAAAACATTGTTGGAATCTAATATTCCGATAACAAGTTTTGTATGAACGGTTAAAGGAAAAACGGCACGATGTTTGCGTCTTTGTAAGTTCGTACTTACGCTTCGGGCGACAGTTAGCAACTTGTTATGATACGACACCGCACTTGGTGACACCAACCACCTTACTGTTATTTCAAAAACGTTTTCCTTTTTAATTAACAAAAAAAAAACAAAAATCATTACGATTATTTTCAACAAAAATGTTCTTCTTTATTTGATGACTCAAAGCTACACAAATTGAAGAAGAGATAAAATAATATAAGGTATATTTAGAAATTTAGAATACAGTTTTCAAAACGGTAGAATTAGAATCGGCAGTACACAAAGCCAAGCAGAGAAATTCGCTATCTAAACTTGTCCTCTTGCATGACAAGCAAGACTTTTTGCATTTGTCGACCTATTTTGATGGGTTAATTGGCAATTTTATTAAACGATTTGTTATATAATTCCTTCCAATAATACCTCCAAAATTCTGCAGTCATTTCATTCAGCCATTTTCGTTCTCGGCCTCTAGGCACAGCTTAAAATATGAACTGTCAGTAGCAACTGCATGTTGGCTGGACGTTATGTAAAATTAAAGCATTTAAGTGCCGAATGCGGCTCCAGCTTCCATCGACTGTGGCGACCCCATTAAGAATGAAGAGCTTATTCTGCGACCGAAATATTACATGCATTTTATAACTACATTATATGCTCTTGTGTTGTAATGAAAACTATACTTTTTATTTTAGATGGCAAGCAATCTATCCTGTCATAATAAACGATGTTTTTATTTACCCTACACTATATTATACTCGATCAATACGAGACCGATTCGTAATTGAGGGTTAATATGTGTCAAATGGTTAGCACTCAATCATTCGATGTTTAAAACGTTGGGAACGGTTATTCGATGGCATTGCGTTGAAAATCGAAATACGATTTCGATAGCGGTAGGAAATTACATTTGTGAGGCTCAGTTGGAATATTTTTGTTCGGATTTCGAATGTTCCGAGTATTTTTGTTTTTGAACCTAGTCTTATCTTGTAATTTCTTTTGTTTTTTATTCTATTCTGTAAATGTGTGTGTTTTGCCTTTGTTGTCTGGTTGTTCGGTTTCATACGTATTTTTTTTCAAGAGTTTTTTGTTTGAGTCGGATAAAATACTACAGCAGACAAATATATCCTTCTATTTTAAGCTTCTGGATACTTCTTCGTGATTACTTACTCGTGGATTTAAAAGTTTTATTTATAAAATAGGTTATAATACCAAAATTTAAAGAATTAAACTGGCTGAATGTTCTCAACTGAATTACTTAAAAATTACAAAAATATTCACCCTCAAAATTTAAGAAACCCAAACGAATCTCTATCAGCAATTCGCAGCACATCTCAAAAAAGTGTTTATTGATATTAGATCTTATCATGAGAGGATCTTTGGCACGTCATAGAATAGTCCGCTTCCATTTGGCCGGCGACCAAGGGAAGCCTTCGGGTCCAATTAACATGTTGATAATAAAACTAAAGGTTTGTTTTTCTGTAAAAAGCAGTATTCAGAGTGTTCAGAGTATCGTTGCGAATGTAATGTGCAATGTTTGTGTAATTAGACGGTTCTGGGACACTTAAGGCGGGTTTAGTAGAGATTATTCTTGCACGGTTAGGAAGTCTAGAATTTTCTTATGTTATTATCTTGTATGAGCTTTTGTTTTTCAGAATGTTTATATTTTCGAGTTCTGAGATTTGCCTTTAGATGTTTTCTTACCGAGAACGTGAAGTAATCAATCAGATAAGCGTGTGTAACAATGGCTGTTCCTTAACCATATTTAATCCAATCTAAGTTCTCTGTCTAAATATTTATTATTTTTTTTAAATTCGATATTTTTATAATTGTTGTGTTCATATATTATCAATTAATCAATTCAGCTTATCGAGGTTCACTGCTAGACAAGCGCCTTTGCCAAGCAGCACCACAGCATATTTTATTATAATAGAGCTAAAACCAGCACCTACATCAAAAGAGTAAAACAAGGCAAGAAACCAAACTAGGAGGTGTCGTAATTCCAGTTTTCCTTTTTGGGGAACATTTTGTCCATTGTATAGGACTTGTTTCTGGTTAGTATAATGTAGGTATATTATGACCGGTAGCTGCCTACGTAACGTTTTGCTGTCGGTAAATACGATCAATGTAAGATGTTTACTTTATAACCTAATAACATAAAAAGTATTGTACGCCCTTTAAGCCACTTTTCCTACTTTTATTGAACACCCTTTACATTAATACAACATCATCATCCTAGCCTTTTTCTAACAATGTTGATGTCGGCTTTTAGTCTGACCAAATGTAGCTGAATACCAGTGTTTTACAATCAGCGTCTGCCAATCTGATTTCCTCAAGCCAGTTACCAGGGCAACACGATACTCCTTTGTAAGACTGGTAACTGGTTGTTAGACTTTCTTACTAGCCGTACTTTCTGTCAAAAATGTATATAATAACAGCAGGGACACAAAATTTCACGTGCCATCCGAAACACGAAGAAACTCGTTATGACATAGAAGGTCGCCCATCGACGGACCGATCGAGTCAAGCGTAGCTCAACCTGTGATCGATCAACTTCTGCAGATATAGCTTAGCCACATTACATTAATACAACGTGTTGTTAAATAGCTTAAAAATGCTATCGGAAATTAGACATTCTAAAACATATTTCTTATTTGTTTTTTTTTAGATGTCACACTATTTTATACTTAATTGACCATTCATTCTGACCCTAGACTGCTTGACGGTCTGGTACAGAAAACATTAAGGACAATAAGGGCGAAATAAACAGCCCGTTGTCAACCTTTTACATCTTAATGTTTTCTATTCAATTTCTTATTTCAACGTTGTTTATTTTTGTTAATATACCACGGCATTAAGAAAAGTATTTATCAAATTACCTTACAATTTATGAAATAAACATTATTTTAATATTCTAAAGAATTTTGTTTTGCTAAGTTTCAATTTAATGGTATGATATTTTTTTAGCATTAGCTTTATTCCAGCATTTTAATTCATAGAAACCAAAATTACCTAAATCCTAAATTATTTCGCTCTTTAAATAGTATGATGTATGTATCTCTTCATAGCAATAAATACATCAAATTCCCGCTATGACGATTCTCCAGCTTCACCAAAGAAGGGGTCCTATGAAGAGACGTCAAAATTACTCATATGTCCCCTGGTTTACAATACACCAATGTTCGAAATCTAGGTGTAGGTACCTTGTAAACATTTCAGAAAGCCATGTCCAGACATAGTCGCATAGTTTACAACGGCAATTAATAACTTGGCTACACGAACCCGGGCCTGTTACAGCTCTCAATACATTGTTAGTGTGCACCATAATTCCTATTCACCATTGGATTACGAAGCGCAGTCGTGCCAAGCAATACATTAAATTGGCTGCAGCCCAAACGCATTTGTGCCCAATTAATGGGATTTTACGAAGCGAGCATTTCAAACGCTGCTTATTTGGATGCTGTCCTTGTTTGTTTGTTAGATTTTATGGTAATTTGTGCTTTTCGTTGTTGTTGGGTTAATTTACACTATTCGTTATTTTAGATTTGCTTAATTACAACTTATGTAGTTATTACATTTCTTATCGTGTTTGAATTTTGTTTTCTATTATCGATGTGACTTGACTTTGGAATTCATCTTTGTTTGATGGATTAATGATATTTGTTAAATAATTTTTCCATTTTCCATATGTTTAAGTTTACAAACCGTCGAAGTCGTTCGTCAAAATTATTTTATGTTTAATATAGAAAGGCAAAGTCCACTTGTTTATCAAACAAAATTTGTAACTTAGAAGACAAAACACAATTCATACTAAAATCTAAAAGCCTTTTTAAAACGTTCAGTCGAATTCCAACATGGACTGAACATCTAACTTGTATTGGCATCCACCCAGCTTGCAGCTTGACTATAGCAGTAGGTGTTGTTAGATATCTCGAGGTTCCATCCCCCTCGCCCGGTCTGGACAACGAACGGTGAGATTTACTAAGTATACTGCAGCTTTGAACATATAGGTACCGTATTTATGCTCGTATGATCCGGATATCGAAGGTTAGTTCTGGTGTGAGAAACCGAATTATAAAATTTTGCTTTGCTTTTGCTGATAAAAGTTATGATGTGAATTTATTTATTTTTATAACTGTTTCTATTAACTTCATTTTATAGGACAAAAGTTGACGAGGTAAATTGATTTGACGGGAAAATGGTTTTTTGAAATTAACATAAAGGGATATTACTAAAAATCTACAATAACAAAAGTTACAAAATTTGTCCTTTCAATTAAATTTAAAAATGACTCGAGAATATGTTCAGTGAGCTTAACAAATTTTGGGATACGGTTCAAAATTGTTTCCTTAGTTTACGGCGACAATTTGTCTTGAAATTTGACGGTGTTGAAGTAAATGTCTAAGTAATTAAACTGACGAAACAACGAGTTTGTCTCAATCCACTGAGGCGAAGGAGAGAAACAGGTTGACAAATTGATAGCCTGAGCAGAAACATCGCGTCAACCATTATTTCTGACTTCACGTTGAAATGTCGCGAGCACTCTGGCTAACATACGTACAGATGTACACACACATTCATATGGTAAAGTACATTACATATATCATACATGTTGTAACGTGTAGGAGATGTTTTGAATGATGAATAGTACAAACAAAAGTTTTCAGCAACATAACATTTTGTAAAAATCAGTTCATTCTTTTTCATTTTATATCTATGTCGCCGAAATAGTGTTAAATGTAAAAACAAAACATGTATTATTGTAACACCAAGTAATGACAAATGTAGAAGGAAAAGAACTATATTTTCAATTAATATAATTTCGAAATCGGAGATACCGTTAGCATTAAGTTAAGGTTAAAAATACGTCACGTTGTTTATAATTATTATTAAAGAACCTTAGTCTTTTCTCTCACTGCACAATAAGAAGTATTAACTTTATCTATTTTTGGTTCGATAAGTATTTATTTAATATACAACTGTAACTAATGAATAAACTAGTTTAAATATATTCACTTAAAATTATGCATAACAAAAATCTTCGGCATCGCTGCAGGCTGGGAGTGTCGCCATCTTCACTTCATATCTTTATCTTTTACATAAATATTATAAGCCAATCCTTAATATCCAATAATGAACTGAAATCGCAAAAAAAAATACTAGTTTTTTCCCTTTTGATATTTCACAGATTCCAAAGAAACTCGTTCAGAATTGTAAGCATTAAAATACATAGATAAATTCTGTATCGGTGTAGGGAGGATTAAAGTTGAGCGAAGACTTAGTCCCCTGTCCTTCACTTAAAGGGTCGCCAGTAAGTGTAAGTAATTTGGCGTAAAACGTCGATGTCTGCTTCTTGTAACTTGAAATCTGGTCTTTATAAGCTTGTACGTGTATATTATGTTGGTAAAGTATTTTGTTTAAACCTTCACGAGATTAAGGATTGTAGTCTCAGTCTATAGGGCTATTGATTTAGCGCTACTTTAAAGTGTGGCTTAGAGTAACATGATATTCCAGTCTCATAGATTTCTCTCATGGACTTAATACTAGCTCAGACTAGTTTTTTCAGTTATTTTCTTTTCCGGTGTTTCCGGTTGAATTCTTTAACTGAATGAAAGGTAGTGAGTTTTGTGTCTGGTATACAATAAAAAGTATAATATATGAATACTTTTCCTCAACATAACATCTTGCTTCGCAGATAATGTAATGAGAGAGAATTCAATTACCGTATCTCTTTGTTTTTTCCCTCGCCATAGCAAGGGCTTGGTAAAGTGCACATTCTATGCTTACTGTACATTGGCGATTTGTACCGCGGAGCGTGGTTCCGAGTGTTCCGACACAACAGCGATGCTCTGTCCCCCTCTCGCCCCGCTTCCCCGCCGCGTGAAAGAGCTGGCGAGGTCTATTCAAATATCCCCTGTCTGTTCGCACCCCTCCTCACCCGCCAGCGCCTCGCAGTCTCGTTCATATTTCGTGTTCCTATTTTGCGCAGCATCCCCGGGTATCCAAATGCAGTCCGCAGACTCCAAACGGGCGTAAGCCAACGACGTTGTGTTCAAATTTCAACCTTATTTCTCGCCGGATAAAGTAGAATATTGATTGTGCGTCCCTGGTTCGATTACGACCTTAAGCGCATAGGCGTGGTCGCCTCCCGTAGCCCGGAATAGGGGTAGAGATTCAGTACAAGTAGCGTGTAGGGGCGCGGCTCGCCGCAAAGTTAGACGCAACTGAGCTCCAGCCGATAACGACACTTCATGTTACACTCAGTTTAGAATTTAAAATTTAATATTTTATAAAATCTTGAACAAGGCTTTGGGAAAATATAAGGTACGTATTTGTGATTATTTTCTGTGTATTTTCCGTGGTTCGTTTGAGAGGCGTAGGTTTCGTATAATTTGATTGCGTCAAGCGTTCCCTTAATGCGATTTGCCCTCACCTTTTTCCCTCGCATGAGCCGAGTCGTGACGCGGGCAAGTGTTGTTGACTTGTTGTTTCTATTTTGTTTTGACTTGGATTCTAACTGGCGTTTATTGCTACCTTTTTTGTTTTACAAACTTCTTTCCTTTTAGTTAGCGTGATTGTTGTGAACTGATCGTTTTTGTTATTTCAGATCGCGGGCGGAGTGGCGAGTGGCGGTCTTCTGTGTCAGGTAACGTATTGTTATTTTCATTTTGTTTTCCAATTTGGTTAAATATTATTTATGTACAGTTATAAATTTTATATTTTTTACCTACATATTTATATTTAATTTTAACTTCCTTTACATCCCTATTTTCTGTTCATTATCTTTTTACCGTTCTTATTAAGTATTTACCATATTTTTGTTAATCAATCCTTTTCGATCTCTTTTGTTTAAATATTTTGGTATCCAAAAAAAAAAATATTCAAGGTTTTGCGACGCGACGCTTATAATCGACTAGTATTTTTTACAACTTACAACACGTTAAAAAACAATATTTACTTCATAAAATTCAAAACCAGATTAAAATTGTCTTACAAGTCGTAGGCTTTTAAAAATCATGTAACTGATTGATTAAACGATATAAAAAAGTATTAGACATTAATAAAATTTAAACAGAAACTGTCTAAAACAACGCGTTTAAAAAGTAAATAACTAAATTTCATAAAAAATATTGAATATTACGAAAACGTCTTAGGAAATCATAAAACCAAGAGGAACAACATAAAATCATAAAAATGCATTCGTAGGACAACGGAATCGCAAAAAATATAATCGCAACGCGAGAACGGCTCCATGCTTACGACAACGACACTCAATCGCATCGATTTTCCTCCCCTAGGTGTAGACAGACGCGCGGCCCGTTTTAACTACCTACCTTATTTATTCAGAATCATTTCACTGAAAAGCGACTCAGATAAACAGTTCCAAAGCGTTCCGTTTCGTTATTATCCGATCCGTAATTGCCGACATTATACCCGTATCAAAGGACCAAAAATATAAGGAAAGCGTAAATAGGTATTTCTCCGTTTTCATATCATAGCAACTGTAGCAAACGGCCCCAAGAGAGCTATATTTATGAAGGCGGAGCAGAATGTAATAACAAAAGCAAATAAGGATTTTGTGACGCCCGCCTTTGTAAACCGAGTATTATATTCGTGACTTTAGGTGAGAATTATTTTTCCCTGTAGGGTATTTAATTAGGTTTTTTGTATAAATAATTTTAATGCTAATTTAGAATGGAACGACGGGTCCTCAGTTATCATGGTACGGGGGAAGAGGGAGGGGCTAATCGTTTCGTATCGTCATGTCGGCAACATTTGAACGCTTTGATCGTTAATGATATAAGCTGTCAAAAGTTTTTCTTTGCGGCTTTGGAGTTTTCTTCGGTAACATCTTTTGAAACGATGATATGAAATGTTGTAAAAATATTAAGGTAACATTCGTTTCTTAAACAGAATTTCACTAGTAATTTGTATTTCATTAACAATAATTACGTAAAACGTTAGCTAAAGATACTTAACGCAAAAAAAAATATTTCGTTAACACTTTTCATTCAATACGCCTATCTGTCCGTATACTGGGCTCAACATAAAATAGAAAGCGACCAACTACTTAAATAAATAGTTTTCCGCGATACAAAGAGGCGGTTTTTAGTACCATTTCTCAGCCATTCATTAACCCCGGGCAGGGAATGGTCGAGATTAATACTCACTTTCGAGATTACACACAGTTGAGACGAGCTTGTAATTTTTGGTGATGATGCTATTCATTTTCTAGAACTAAAATGATCAACAATATTTCTTTGTTTTAAAAATGCGACGGTTGCGCGGCGATTTTCAGATGTAATTTATTTCCTTACAAATATGGCGCTAATGATTAAAAAATATTTGAACTGCATATTTGACGCGGTAAACATTTAACGAAAATTCTTAAATAAACATTTTTACGGATTCTTCTAACTTTAGCTTTACGCTCTCTTTGACGGATACCATCGATTTTAACACCTTTAAAAAATGTTGTTTAAAATATTTCACTAAGATAACAAATATAATTTCGTTCGCATATCATACTCTACCACCGCCACCCAGTACGCAGAAAGTATTTACGCTCTACCACATGAAAATTCCTTAATTTTATAAAAGTACCAACGGCTACCAGCCACAGTCGACCGCAAAACCTCAATTTCACTAACACCGAATTATTTCCTTAGTTTATTGCCAAAATACGGTTGTGTCCTATCGTACCGGTAATGTTCCAGGACGGTACTTAATCCTCCCGTGGCCGGCAATATGGCCGAAATAATTTGGTATACCCTCAGCCGTTTATAAGACTCGGTGGATCCCTTTTGTTTGCGCAGAAGAATGAGGGAAATTTACAATACTAACAAGGTTTTATGTGTCTCTTGGTGGAGCTTAGCGGTTAGGAGCTGTAGGAATCCGACCGTGTATATACATTTGCTACGTCGATATTCTGATGGAACCTTTCCCCTTATGATACGCGTAGTAATTAGTTTAAATATTAAAGAGATTTTGCGAGTATAAGGGAATAAATAAAACCTGGGACAAAATTTCTTTAAAATGGATTTTACTTATTTAATACACTTTGATCGGATATTTTCTATATAGAACCCACGTTCGCATCGAAAAACATGATCTTTAGCGTATTTTTAATCTTTTCCCTACATTTATTACCCTTCAGGAAATTTAGTATCATTTATACGAGCTCATTATCCGACCAAGAGATCAGCTGCGCACTCTAAGCAGTTCACATGGCGCTATCTTTATTATTACACTAAAATTTTATCACTTAACTGACGTAAAATGCAAGACGTCTAATATTACTGCCATAACTAAGAAAATGAAATGAATAACTAATGAGTATGCTCAACAAGTCTTAGAAACGGAATTTTATTACCGGACCAGCGTAAATTCATTTTATCTTGCCCTTCATCCCATTCGGGATATTTCCAGACTTTTATTTTAATCTAAGAACGTCTAAATGAATTCTCTTTTATATTACTAAATTTAAATATTAATTTTATCATTTGCTCGCCCGCCTTCCATTAAACTAGCATGAATTGCCGTCGTGAGATTCCCAGACGCCATAAAGGCAAGTTTTTATGTCTTCTTTTGTTTGACCTGTCGACTTTGAATAATAAAATCGTTTAAACACGTCTCTCACAGACTTAGAGTTATTTTATATATTCTAGTTATCTCAACTGAAACTCCAGCTTTACTGCTCAGCTCACTCAAGCGATAAATTCAATTAACTGTTTGAAACAGGTGTGGATAGTTTTAATTAAATAACTTATTAATATGAACGAAGAATAAATACGTAGAACTTTAGCAAGAACATAATATTGTTTTTATGCCGTGAATATGTTTTATCACAAATAGTTCTTTATAATCTCTCATAAGATTTGCGAACGCGTACCAAAATAATGTGCCGTGGATTAATTAATCAGATTTGAAGAAGTTCTAAATACTAGCGCGTGTCCCAATGTACATGGCTATTTATAGAAAAACAAATTATTTAGTGTAAGAATCTGAAAAGTGTCTCACAAATAAAGATAATTGGAATTTCCAGCTCGCTATTTAGATTTCCCTCCCAATTTACCAGATCTTTTGGATTTGTGTCTATATACAATCGTGCAGGGAATTTGTCCTCGGCCGTGGCTCGCAATCTAATACGTATGCTAATTTATGATAGCTCGCCGGAATTATAGATGTCGCCCCGGGCGCGAAATTACGATCCCCTTTCCCCCTGCTGCCGCCATTCGGTGGCGGCCATCTTGCCATTTGATTCGCGTGGGCACAATTAAAATGCAGTAAACCACCCACAACTAGCCTGCTAATGTCCTTTTTTAATGGTATTCAGACTTCTGCCGGCGGCACTTAGATTCTGCAGATAATTTGTTTGCATTCCTAATTTCTTTTGAGATCGCAGCTTCAACCAAAACCGTTTTTCATAAGGCTTCATTATATTATCATCATTTATGAATCACAATTTCACTCGCCTTAACGGGCAAATATATTTTACTTAATTAATATTCTCAAAAGTTAATAAAGATACACAACGCCAAAATAAACCATCTGTATTAACAAATTCGCTCGGAAAGCCGGGAGTAATTTAAATATTGCTTAAGACGGTCTAAGCGGGTCCCAAGGTCTGCTTTTTACCTTCACAAAAAAAACTTTTGTTTTAGCCAAGATTAACATGCAAATTAGTTAACGGCCCTTAAATTAACACTGAAGTGACTCGTACCTTTGCAGATCTCGTTTCCATTTCTTTTGAATTCAAGTGTTATTTGGGTTGATATATTTTATTCAGGTTTGGTAGGATGTGTCGTAGGCGGGCTCTAGGGTGCAGTACAAGTCCTGAGTTGTGAATATTTCAGTCTCTTGTAGGCTCGGCTTTGGTGAATGTGGAGATAAAAATGGTTTAACTATGAGCAGGAGTTAGTTGAGGTGAAATTCCCTTCGTCTTGCATTTCTACAATTTGCATCGTTCAGAGAATAGTTGGATAGGACTTCATTTAAATAATGTTTAGTCAAATGATTCTTAAAAATCATGGTTACAGTTGAGGATAGTCATTCTAAAATCTTATTGGAAAATCGGTATATTTCAGATGTTACAAACCTTTTAGTATTCTTTACCAGCAGATCCTTTGAAAAACGTTATCTTTTAGCAAAAGATAAAATTCTGCAAATGTCTTTTAGTTCTGTCGTCGTAGATTGTCGGTAATTTATCACGCTGCGTCAAACGGGGCTATGATAGCTCCTCCAAGTTTTCTTACAAACTGCTTTTACAAATGAAAAATATGAAATTCGCGTAGTATTTTACTCTTGCTGTGTTATTTCTAGTAAACATAGTTGCCGGCTCGCATTAATTTCGTCGGCGCCCAGAAACTTGCATAAATATGAAAAACGGGTTTCACAACTCGGCTGCTAATGTGAAATATTTTCTTATTCTCTATTTTATTTCATGATCAAACATTCTAGTTATACTTTAAGCAGAATGTTAAGTTTTATAAGTATTTGCATTTCTCTGCGACTTGATTCTCATCTCATCTCATCTCAGCCTATCGCCGTCCACTGCTGAACGTAGGCCTCCCCCAAAGAGCGCCAACCATCCCGGTCCTGGGAAGCCCGCATCCATCCACGACTTGATTATGAAGAAGTATTCAGTTGAATTAAAGACGAGTATGTGAAAACCGATTTATATAAAGAATATATAATTTCAGTTATAAAAGACTAAGATACCTGAAATCCATAAGAATATTAATATTTTGTTTACAAAAGTCAGTTACATATTATAATTTGTAAAGACGATGTATGCTGAAACATAATTCTTGTTTTCAACCAACAATAAAGAAAACTATCCAACTACAATTTATTACGAAACTAATTTAGTATTCACAAACAATACCAGAACTAAATAGAACAAAGAGCAAGTCTCCTCTGGCTCTATATATTTAATGCATTCCAATTCGCTCTCGCCGTACAAAGGAGCGTGCGTTATGCAAATGCAATTTGAAATAACAGCGCTCACAGTAAGCCCTGTTTACACTATTCCAGTGTTTACGGTACAGTGATCGAAGCTAGTACTAAATCATAGTTTTGTGATTTGAATTGCAATGAATTTTTAATAACAGAAAGATTCTTAATTCTACTGAAATAAGGAATGTTTCGTGGAGTGTTTAGATTCCGATATCAAATGTTTCCGTACTTTTGAGCGAGTGATCCAAAGCCGTTTGTTATTAATGCTAGTACAATATATTAAGCTGTTTTCTTCTAAATTTGATGCCAAAGTTGATCATTGATGATATAATGTAGCTAAATCAGCGATGTGTAACCAACAAGTTTTACACATATCTCAAAAATTAAAAATCAACATTCCAGTCCTGATCGCTAGTCTGGCCCGGTACTTGCATAATTTGAACAGAGCATAAAGCCGCGGCTGCCAACACTATGTACTTGTGTTGGCTCGCAACGGAAATGTAATCCCGTTTGTTTGTTATGAGTCAGTGTCGCTTATATATCCGTCATTTTAGTCTGATAACTATGTATTATGGAGTTATAACCCATAGTGTCACTAGCATTGTGCGATTTCATTCTCGTTATTTTGCGAAACCAAATAAACTAGTTCTGAAAAAGAATAAGTTGCGTATTTCGACAATTACTCTGGATTCAACATCGCTTTATTCCAGTATACCTACATTTGCCTATTAACAGTTAATTCAACACGTTAAGTCCGACTAAATACAGGTAATATTTCAGGCCACACACTAGACTAAGTTTGTGACAGCATAAATGTACCAGCTTAACTGGCGTAGTTCCGTTATGCAGATAAAGCGACTGCAGAGAACTAAATTAAGTTCTGGTTCCAGCAATTGTCTCGCACGCCGAGATAGTTGCAACTTAACCGTGAGTTATGTACCCGCTTTGTTCGGGCTTAACTGCGAATAATAATGTATATTAAGTTAATGCAGCGGATAAAGCTTGTTCTTATTGTTTGAACTCGTAATTGTGTTGGTAAAGTTTTGTTCTACGAGTGCATATCTTTGTACGACAAATGCGGAGACATTTACGCATTTACATTTTTTTGTCTTTTGTTTCCTCTAAATAAAGTAGTAAAATAAGTATAATGTAACCTTTTTTAATTTAAATCCTTTATTGTTCTGCTTTTATTATTTGATTTAAACGTTAATGCTTTGGAGATTAGGCATGTTGAGCCGTCAGTCCCAGTGGTCGTACTAATACCTTTGACATGCGTTACGAACAGTCGACATTTATCTGAAATTCAGTCGCATCTGGTGAGACTGGACGGTGACAGATTATATTCAAGGTTTATGAAGGGAATAAACTAAATCAGAATTATTTCTAATTAAATTCAATTTGAAAATCCCTCTTTAAGAGATTTCTTCTCATTTCGCAAACAAAAATAAAATCTAGAAGCAAAAAAAAAGCCCCTTTTACAAGATCGAAACATCCAGAGTGGGCATCCGATTCCATCTTTTTAAATATTAATTCCCAAACTACTCACGTACCGAAGGCAATTAAGGAGAATACATAACTAATTCCCAGTGTTTTGTTTAAGTCAGTAAAAGTACAAAACAATGTAATTGCTTCCAATTAGTTTTGCAATCAAAAAACCTTAAAGTTCTGAGTCTCAAGCGGTGTTATCTGACAAAAAGTCCGCCGCACAGTGGTTCGTCCCCATACAAGAGGTTGGACATAGGATTCTTAAAACAAAAACTGTCGAATTTAAAAATATAAAGTATGCCATCGTATTCCTTTAATAAATTACAACAAATACTACTGATTCAATTTTTTTGATTGGGCTTATAGTTTAG
This sequence comes from Trichoplusia ni, assembly GCF_003590095.1. Lineage (NCBI taxonomy): Eukaryota > Metazoa > Arthropoda > Insecta > Lepidoptera > Noctuidae > Trichoplusia > Trichoplusia ni. Next base: position 7,758,197 of record NC_039485.1, read on the forward strand.
GAGTAAATCGAAAAAAAGTGTTTATTCACTATGGAGAACAACACAAAAATGTCTGTATCTCGCGATTCCCGTCTTGTTTCGTTGTGCCGTTACCATTACTTGTTTCCGCTGATTAAATGCTACATTTTCTTCAAAGACACATGGTGCCCGAATCGTGCACTTTTTGAGATATGACCAAAATAAATATAAAAATAAAAATTGAGCCCTAATACGAGTGTTTGACGTAATATGACCTGATACTAGTTGATATACGTAGATTATGGAAATAAGAAGAGAGGATAAGGTACGAAAGTAGCTGTTCATGTAAAATGCGCGCATTAATAATCGCTGACAGTAATAATTTTGACAATAACAACCAAGGTATCGAATCGGACGAAAACATCAATAATAATAGAAAGTAGCAATAAAAACGGGTTATTGTCGGTAAGCACACAGGTAATTAGCAAACAATAGCATCAATTGGTTCATTGCTAATAAGCCGGCCTGTGATTTGCACCTGTGAGATCACTAACACGTTGCACTTAATGACAAGCCTACATACCGCATTAGACATATACATCAATAATATGATGAGATGCTTTCAAAAACATTAACTAATGAACATCCTCTTCTTCATCAACATCGTGATCACTACGATCGTCATCGTCATCATCGGTGCTAAAGTCAGAATCTGCTTCTGCAACATCGGTATCAATGAACTCAAAATCAGGCGTGTTATCATTTATGAGTAAATCGCTGAGTTCCTTAAATGAAGACTTTCTTTTTGTATTTTAATAATAGCAAGTTGTTGAGGATATCTTCATAAGTCACGATGCTACTATGTTTCCGCGTATGGTTTTCTCAATATTTGCGAAAGTCTTTATTTCTCGCTTCCGATGCTTCTTCAGACATGAAGCCTATAGGCAGAACAGATAGGTGGTCTACTATCTGAGGCCCATGTACAAGTAATTTATGAAGGCTGGAAGGCATATAGTACCACGCATAGAGATCCACATACATATTTGCTGTCTCGTCACAGTACAACTTGAATTTTGCTAGATCTATCTCCTCTCCTGATGAAATGAACTGCAGTATCACAGCAATTCTTCGAATTAAACTGACGTCTAATCCTGTAATACGTGCAGTCGTTTCGGGATTGGTAAAAAACCGTCTAGCAGTATTGCCAGGATTTGTGTTACCACTACCCTGTTTGACTACATCCAATAACAAACCTGTTTCTCTCCGAAAAATTTCCTAAATCAGTTTTTTCCTTTCCTTCACTTTTTGCTTCATGTCGTCACCTTTTGCTTGCCATGACTTTATGTCCAGTCTATAGGCAATGTGCAATAAGCATTCCATGGACCAAATCCAAGCATGAAACGAACTTAAACTATATTTGTATAGGTCCTCGTTCACTACTTTACCTCTTACTTCTTTAAGATTATTCATCTCGAGCTTTGCACAAATCACACACGGCAGCCGATGTTTCTGATATGTAAGAGTGCACTTTACCATCAATTATCGTCAACATCAAACTATGCGTGACAATGGAATTACCGCAGTCTGTTGGGTTTAGGTTTGAAATTTCGGATTGAAACGCAGCCATTTCATTTTTCACGTTCGCTTCTGTCTCTTTCATGAATTTAAAAGAAATTGGACGGCAGTATTCGGTGGACGACGGCCGATCGTTCTGCCATACGACATCTCCACTAAAAATATTTGTCAGTTTTAAAGGCACAAGGCTTGCTATAAATATGGTTGACAAATCTTGCTCACCTGTTGTGGTTCTTTGTTGGTATATGTTCTGGCTAGAAGCTCCGTCAAAACCCCATTTGCTATGCAACATGAGTTGCTCACCACTATTAAAACTACAATTAAGCGATTCCATCAGTCTTTGAACTGTAATATCAAGGAGTGCCTGCAGTCGTATTTTCGCAGAATTTTCGGTTACAGTTATATCTCCTTTATTAGGGTAGCATTTTTCTTCTCCTTCAACAACATATAATAACTTGGGTATTTCGTAAGCCCTTCTTTCAAACAGAAATCTCTTAAATTATATTCATTTAGAAGACCTGCACTCATTAAGTGCAACGTGTTAGTGATCTCACAGGTGCAAATCACAGGCCGGCTTATTAGCAATGAACCAAGTGATGCTATTGTTTGCTAATTAAATGAGTGCTTACCGACAATAACCCGTTTTTATTGCTACTTTCTATTATTATTGATGTTTTCGTCCGATTCGATACCTTGGTTGTTATTGTCAAAATTATTACTGTCAGCGATTATTAATGCGCGCATTTTACATGAACAGCTACTTTCGTACCTTATCCTCTCTTCTTATTTCCATAATCTACGTATATCAACTAGTATCAGGTCATATTACGTCAAACACTCGTATTAGGGCTCAATTTTTATTTTTATATTTATTTTGGTCATATCTCAAAAAGTGCACGATTCGGGCACCATGTGTCTTTGAAGAAAATGTAGCATTTAATCAGCGGAAACAAGTAATGGTAACGGCACAACGAAACAAGACGGGAATCGCGAGATACAGACATTTTTGTGTTGTTCTCCATAGTGAATAAACGCTTTTTTTCGATTTACTCCTAAACTATAAGCCCAATCAAAAAAATTGAATCAGTAGTATTTGTTGTAATTTATTAAAGGAATACGATGGCATACTTTATATTTTTAAATTCGACAGTTTTTGTTTTAAGAATCCTATGTCCAACCTCTTGTATGGGGACGAACCACTGTGCGCCGGTCCGTTGCTCTTTTATTTTATTTTCAGCCACGTTTAATTTCCTTGGGAGCTTCTCCCTTTGTTTGTGCTTAAAAGAAAAACAATCTTGAAAGTTCTGGGCTTTTTTTTCTCGAATTGAATTTTGCTCTCCGTTCGTAAAAAACGGACTTGCGATGTTTAAATGTTCGGTGTAATTCCGGTGCTTATCGGTAAATAACTTCAGGTTTTAAAAGTTGTTCTTCTTTTACTGCCCTTTAGCTTGGATATATCCGCATTTAAGTTTACAATTTTAATCCAATAGTATTGGGTTCATGGTTAAATTCTCGCGTAAGCTTCCTGAACAACGTTACCCGACTATCGTAACGTTAATGTTTTTTGAGTTGCGTTATATTAAAAGCTGCACTAAGATAAAATATTTGATGAGGTCTCGTAGTTTTTATATCAATTGGTGGTACTTATTTATAACGCCACCAGTAAAACTTCTTCTCTATTTACTGCCAAACAGAACATAATTGAATGCCAACAAATCGGGATGAAAGTATATCTTTATTGAAATCATCGTGAAAAGGTTGTATTCATAAAATAAATTTTAGTAAAAGTGAGGCTACAGAAAATATATTCGACAAATTGGCCATTTTGGAAGTAATGAAGTAATGTATATTTAGGTTCGAAGCTTAAAAAGGTATTAGTGAATTCTGAAGGTACTTATCATAATGATAAATCGATAATTATCAAATAACTACGGCATGGGTGATAATCTATTTGGAACTATACTAATTTCGAGATAAAATTGGCTAATAAATTCCAGAACAAGGCCTGAAAATAATGCAATTTATTTATTAAAAAACCTTTTAACTGGCATTGTTTTTATGTCCATAAATTTTCGCCTATACGATAAACGAACGTTCTAGCTCAATTCACTCAATAAAACACGCCAAGCTCGATTTATTCAAATTTTCGCTTGTAAATGAACAAATAGTGTTGGCAATATTTTACGCCAGACATTTTCACAGCCCGGAATCGCAGTAAAATATTCATCTGGCGAACAAAACTCGACTTGGCTCCATACTCCCATATGATAGGCGTATCGATCGTTGCTATATGGAAATATGTTTGCAATATAAATCTGTGGCGGTCGGCTGGCGCATAGCCAAGCCCGACCCTCGGTTCTTTGATTTAAGCGTCGGTTAATCAGGGTACAGTTTGGCTTTGTTGATAATTTTGGCAGCATACACCATGTACGCATTGAGAGGGCTTAGGTACATAGTGGGCAGATATGTAGATACCTATTTAGTACTGAAAGGGTCCAGTGTATACAGTTGAGGTATGTACTGGATATAAGGAGACTGGTATCTGTATATATGTCTTTTTTGTTCACTGAAATGAATCTTAAAGCTTTAAGGTGCAGAGTACAAAAGATTACTAGTCAATTTAATTTAGTCGAGAGTTTCAGAGGATAGTAAGGCTTAACCAAAAACCGCGCACGTCGGATGCCGGGTCGAGGTCGTTTCTACATAAACAAATTTAATGAAAAGAATTCGCAGACCCTTTACTTAGTGAAAACCTTTCTAAAACTTTTATAGTGAATGAAGTTCCAAAACGTGACAACCCTATTCCGACCGCCATCTTCTCGTCGCTTATGTGCGTCAGTTCACAATGGTTTATGTTGCGGTAACTAAGAGGTACTAGGGTTGTGCTCTATTTTATTTTTACACCTACTTTCAAATGTGAACTATAAACTTTAATGTTGACATTACTCGACAAATTTAAATGGTAACCTCAAAAGGGCGTATGTCCAAAGTTAAGTCGTTAGCTAAAATATTAAGAGCAAAGTTTTTGTTTAATGGGATCAAGTTTAATGTACGCGGATATTGTGGGTCACACTCGCTGACGTAATGGATTAACTAATTTAATTTGTGATTATAATTATGTCGTTGAATAAAAGTTATGTAGCCAATTGTGTTTTACAGTTATCTCCGAGAGATTTAATTTAGAAAATTTTATGGTGATATATTTTGGTTATGCGAAGAGTAAAATTGGATCCATAATAACTTCCAAAGCGATTCTAGATAATATAATAACGTATTAAGAACTAGAGTTACATATATTATAGAAAGTCATCAACCTAACAACTATAGACGCTTCTGAGCGGAGTTCAGTTTTTTGTTCGAATTATACATTTTACATATATTATACGAACCTTTTACAGCCGTAGTGCAGCGCAAAATTTAATTACTTAATTTTCCCCGTAAATGTATAATTACGTTAATGTATATGTAAATGTATATATACGTTTTCAGCTAAAAAGCGAGAAAAGGTATTTATTTTTAAAAAGGCCACGAGAATTTCAACTCTACACCAGTATATTCTCGTAACTGCAGTTCGCTGCGATATTGGACTATCCACTTTTATGGCTGTATCAGTTCCAATATTTACGGCATAACGCATTTTGGCGCATTGCGTATTGAATTTTGCACTTTATGCTACTTGCGTTTTAAGCGTAAATTGGAGTGCAATTCTGGCGTTTTATGGTCTCTATGTAGGGAGTTGGTTTAGGTAACATTACACAGCGGATACATCTCGTTAAGTGGCCGAGGTTTGAGAGGGGGTCTAAAATCAATATTAACCGTACAATGCTCCTGTTGAAATAACGTTTATCTTTGAGTTTGTGCGCGAATCCGTTGAGGATTTTTGTAGCGTCTGATAAAACTTTCTTAACAATGTCTAAATACAAATGTCTGTTCGCGCGGATGATGTTTTTACTTTTCGCTTTAAAAAAAATATTTATAGATGGATACATATTTTTTTTCTGAAAACATTGCTTTTCATTTTTATTCGTATACAAAACGCAAAGTCATATTTACTTCGGACGCATAGCAAACGAAAAAAGAACGGTTACCGAAATGAAATAAAAAATATGTGCTCAAAGACACACGGAGACATATTGTTTTCAAATAAAACACGTCGGAAGGGTGAACTAAAAGAAACGTTTGTTTTAGTCAGCATATTGAAATGTAACATTTGGGATTGAACGTTTCAGGACCGGTGCGAGGGGAAAACATGCTGATATGAGGAAAACCGAAGGGCAAACAATACTAGGTACGTTTCTATATTTTAAGGTGTATTTTCCATTATGTAGCAATTTCTGGGTGCCTGCGGACTTCGATCGTGTTTTGTTTGCAGTTTGAAGAACGTTTGTTTGCTTTATTGAGCTTTTGGGTAAATATTGATAGATGGATGGAGTATTTTTTATTGCAAGCCACCAAATGGATGATGGACACCCCTTGGTTGGAGTTTATAATGCACGAGTAACATTTGAGCAGGTAGTCCACGGTGCAATGTAATTTGTTGCTGTTTTTTTAATTCAAGTGTAACTATAATTTAGGTAAAGTAAACATGTTTCAGAATTACGGCTTAAGTACTTAAGTAACAATTTTATCAGAGATCGAACATCCAGACCCTTTTTATTAGTTAATGGCACAGACCCACATAAAATATTTGAGGGCACCCCGGTCGGCAGATAAAAGAAACCGTTTTCAGTGCCTCCGATACGAATCTGAAAGGAAATCTTTCTGCTGAACGATTTCATGAAATCAGCACAAATGAAGAATCCTTTAGTAAACAGTTTTTTAGAGAGGCAAGCATTATGAGGACCTATCGTTTTCAATTATCAGGCGGTTTAGTTAATGCTACGAAGAAGTGAAGAAGGTCTAATGAAAAAGTATTTTTAGAAAATGCCAACCGATAAATTCACGCGTTAATAACAAAATTAATAAATGCTTTATAACAAAGCTTTATTAGACAAATCAAAATTAATTGCCGTTAAATTCTGTTCAAGGAGAATTTCTCGGGGCTGTATCTAAAATCCAATTAATTAAGCGTTGGGTTGGGAAGGCCTCAAGGCAGTTATCGCTCATATCTGCGATAGTTTACTTACATTATCGACACGGCACAGCTCTAAAGTTGCTCTGGAGGACTGTTTGCTCGGCGCACAAGATTAATGATGGCAGGACGATGGAGCGCAGACTGAGGAGGGGGGGGGAGGGTTAGACAACCTACAGGGGATTTCTGCTCAATCCCCCAAACGTTGTAATACGTTACTATTTGAGCTAATTGCTTGTAGATATTTACGTAAGCGGCGTATATACGGGTTCCCAGTTAGATTTATAAATGAGCCGCAATTAAGGCTTAGTCGATGCCAGTCGTTAGAAACGATAGTTGATAGTTTAAATGTCGAGTTTGCGCGCTTAGTTCGTATAATGGTTCATTTATATGGAATTAAGTGTTCTGCATCAGTAACTAGTTAATCTTTGAATATGCGGACTTAATTTTATTTCGTTTTGTTAGTTTCTAACAAAGCTTACTATTTTTATTAAATTAGTACTGGTTACTGGTAAATTGACGATTTTTTTTAATATAAAGAAAGATTTTCTTAAAAATGTGGTATCGTGACCTGGCTTTCTAGAATATAGTCTCCATAGATTTTAGTTTTGGTTTAATTAATTAACAGAGAAACTAGACATGCGCTCGTAAATCTGACATCTCATCAAGTTTACGAACGTGTCGTACGTCTATCCAAGTTAGAGCAATCTTAGTCTCAAAGGGTCTGCGTCAATCTGAGGAAATTGATGAGTCAGACGATCGGGTGAGTTCGTACAAAGGCCTCATGAGAAACAAAGGCCGCTCGCCTTTCAGCGTTCTTCCCCCGTGCAATTAAGTGAACCTTTTTGTTAAGCCCCGCTTTCCTCAACTACATTATCGACTATACAATGGTCACAATGATTTGCGGAAACGATGAGATATTTTTTTGCGGCGTATCCCCCGAGGCTTCGATGCTGATTCCTGCGATTTGTGATCCCTCGTCATGCTATCAGATTAGGGTGGAAGTGTTGTATTGTGGGTGTAAATTGAATTCCGAAAAGCGTTGAGTTTCCTTTTAGGAATGTTTTCGCGAAAAGTATTCGGGATGTTTTCGGTTGATAACTTAATATTCTTTTCGAAATATAGGATTTTGAGATTGTTTATGGGGTTGTACAGGGTCCTGATAACTGGTTTAAACATTCAAAGCTTGATCACGATTATCTTCATTGAGTAATCAGCCAGGATTACTTCCAAACAATGTATTCCCAACATGATTATACCCATAATCATAAACTGCTCATATCCAGAACATAACTCTACACTCAATCGTAAATATTCGCGAACACTAACCCTAACATAAATTGCTTTACAGTCGGAATACGAAACGTATTTCACAAAGCATTTTCGAGGTAATAAATGATAGATTACGTATGTCACAAGTAACGAGATTTCCATATTAAACGGATGCTGGCGGCTGTCATGTTAATTATACGTTCAGCCCATATCATGAAGGCTTGTGTTAAATGCGACGTGTGGGGTTAACACATATTAAAATTTTGCTGTCAAGCAATATTGCTAGATAGTACCCATTTATTTCATCAAAGTTCGGAATAAATTTAGGTTTTATTAAATTTCGTGTGGCCTAGGGATTCATTATAGGACTTGTTATTAGAAAATATTTCGTACCTGAGGCGTTGATGATATTTTCTCCCATTTTAAATTTCGTCAATATTTCATATTTTTGATAGATAGAGACAAGACATTCAAAATACAGGCTCACGAAACTTTCGGGAAAATATTTCTTATTCAAGAACAAGGGGCTATTTATAAAAAAACTTTGAATCACCGAAGACACAAAAAGAATGTAATGAGAAAACCGTTTCGAAGTTTCAGAACGTATTCCATCGGCATCCAGGGACATCGACAACAGCTGCAGTCGAAAACTTCGGACGAAACTTTACTATGAAAACTCGAAACAACAACGGAACTTCACTCACTTCAAAATGGGAACTCGAAAATTGAAGATTATTATGGCACATTCGTGATCTACCCTGTAGATCCGGGCTTTTGTAGTTTAGTTCACATCAGAAGCTCGTCTCTACAGGTATCTCACGGCTGGAAGACCTCGCTACTAACGGTTCTCGCTTCGAAGACTGAAGAGTTTCGGAAGAAAGAAATAATCAAGATTATTGAAAGATTTTTGAATGATTGTATTTGTGTGTATTTCTTTTTGGGATAGGAGGCAATGCATGAAATACATGTAGAGCATAAATTGTGCCCTCATTTAAACAATTTTGACGAGCAACATTTTTTTTTTATTGGTTATTACAAATACACGACGATGTTAGATTTTATAATTTTTTAAAATGTTTTCTGTGTATTGTCTCCATAAATATTTAATGTTCTTTTGTCAATTCTTAACAGACTTGGAGAAGCCAAAGATATTAAGATTATTTGCAATAGCTTTAGAGGATTTTTTTTGAATTTTCGAGTGCCGTTACGTTTTCACTATCTTCGGACCCTTATCCTCACACTCGGGACAGTTACTACTATACCTTCAAACATTGTAGGTTTACATAAAACCAAAACATACATTATTCCACATCATGCGTTATAACAGTCAATACAATATCCCTACTTATACCTCTTAAAGTTACAATGTACTTCCCATTCAGCATCCTTAAGCTTTATTGTTCTAACTAACCATTGTCGCGACACTTTATTGCAGTAAATATGAATTATAGATGCATCTGTCGTATTTCGTATTCACATTTATTCAGACAGTTCTATAATAAAGTGTCGCTTTATGACTATTTGTGATTTACTCTCTGAAATAGTTGGAATTTTTTATGAATATTTTTCTGAAGTGAATTTATTGTTGATCGTGATCGGGATTTGGGTTTGCATATTGGGATTGTATAAATTAAACGATCAAATGAAATGGATTGTGTTGCTCACTTAAATCTGAATGGAACAGCTATAAAGTATTTTAGTATGGATTGATTATTAAACATTTTTTGATATTTTAAATGCAGTATGTGACTAAGCTTTCATTCAACTTTGATAAGGAATACTTTCATAAAAGTAAAGACATGTATTTTATCTTCTTGTATTCGTAATGCTAAGATCTCTTTTCCGCACTTAGGCTCTATATGCTCGTTCATTATGTGCAGGGTTACCTCTGTGACATATTAAATATCTTTGATTTTCTAATTATTCATTTAAGTATTTTTATGTTGTTGTTGTTTTGCTGTTCCAGATAAACCATAGAGAGATCCGGAAATAAATGCAAATTGTTAATTAATTGTAATAAATAAAATTATTATTGTATCTTTTGTAATAAACTGATTAATTTATTTACCTTGATTTATTCCTCTTTATTAGTAGTGAGACATACGAACAAGCTAGCTAAAAAAAAATTATTCAAATTAAAACCGAAAGTAGTATAATTTATTAATACATTATCAGTTTTTTAAAGCCTATTTTATTTACAGTAATAAAGATGCTAATTGAAGTTCATTTGAGCCCGATTATAGGCTGGCTAGATTTGAGATTTGAAATATTGTTCAATATTAAAAACTATTAGACACAATAAGAAGAACAAAACTAATTTTATTTTATTATACTAGAGGGCATAATTTATAGATAAAATACTACCACTACTACTATTGATAGCATGTCGTTATACCTAGTACCTATAAATTATATCAGTTTAATATATTATACCACCACCACCACCACCTAGGAAGCGGTGGCGAGACGACATTAACGCTTACCGCGCAGGCTGGTTCCATGCTAGCCAGAATAAAGAGTCGTGGAAGGATTTGGGGGAGGCCTTTGCCCAGCAGTGGGACACAGTGGGCTAGAGAAAAACATTATATATTATAATATATTATATTAGTTTAATTTCTAACCTTTAATTATTTATGAATTATAAAGAATTTATAAAAGGAATAAGATATTCTCCAGCCTTGTAATACTTACACATTGGTATAAATTAAGTTAATTAGTTTGTGGCTCTTACCAACCTATGGCTGTTTAACAAAAGTATTTGAAAAACAAGATTCAGAAAAGAAATTTTACGTCATATTTATATAGGAATATTAATTGTTGTACACCATAGAATTACAGCAGTGATTCTTAGTTCACACAGTGTAAGGGCACAATGGCGGTCTTATCCTCAAGACATCCTTTGGATAGATAAGAGAGATCGTTGTATAAAGGTAGATGGCTGGTGCACTACTGTCAATCCGTACATAATATCAGAAATAAAATAAATAATACAAATTATTATTAACATAGAAACTGTTTAAGTCTAGTGGCAGTTACTTTTTAGTTAAATTATTTATTGTCCTTTCATACAAGTTTAGGTAAAGTAGTGGATTGATATAAATAAACAATTAAAATAGTTATTTACTAGATTGTAGTATAAATTGCATCACGATTTATAGAAGCATATATAAACATTGGGCACACATAAAGCTCAAGATTGTGTTAAAATAAACGTGGCTCAATAAAACGGATGAGTCGAAAGATACACAATATTTAAATCGTTATCTAATGATTAGAGTTAGATGAATGACCATTGATTAGGATTTTAATTATGTGTTATTTAAGGAATATTAATTGAATAATAAAATAGTATTAATTATGATTACAAAGGAGTACCTCTCTATCGAAGAGGAGAAACTAGCTATCAGCGTTACTATAAAATAAACAAAAAATAGTCGTCCTATAGCAAAAACCTTTTATAAAACATTATATCAAATTCATTTTCTATAGGTAGATAATTATGTATAATACATACGTAACTCACACTACTCGACAACAGATGGCGTTAACTATCGCTGTGATGACTTCACTATCAATGGTGGTACCGTGTATTCGGCGTACCACATGGTAAGGTACCTTACTAGTGGCTTCCCATTAAGTAACAATAGGTGGCGTGCTGTAACTGCCGACAAATATAATCGTAATGTTACATTTAAATAGAAGGTATTCTTATTATTTTTTGATTTGATTTAATTTAATTTTGAGTTGTTTGGCATTTTAGAAATTACATTAGGTTTTTTTGCATGAAAATACACTTAACATGTATATGTAAAAAATAGTATTATAATACAATTTTTATAGTTGCTCAAGCAAAGGAATAGTTGGCTAGTCTACAAAAATCCGCAGAGTGTATTTCAAAACCCAATCATCGATTTAGCGGAAAATTAATATTTTTAATGAATACGAAATAACGAAGTTGAATAGACGCTGATGGTAACTCAGAAATAACATATCCTCAAACATTTTGGTAACTTGCGCATACTTAGGACCAATAATCATCAAATCAATAGTATTTCTACAGATCCCATTGCCTTCATTCAATCGGGCAAGGAACATTACGTGATGCCCCGATAAACGTATTGCCCATTGTCCATGGGACGTTGTCAATACAACGGCCATTATCAGCCATCGCTAATATAAAACGACCAAGCACTAAGACCTTCCGTGCCCCTCCAAGAAAAACAAAAGATAGAACCTTAAAGAGAACCTTCGATGTATGGTGTGGCTCAAATTACACTGGTTCAGTTAGTCTTTCAATCGCATTCGGACTTATAAAATAAATTACCTTACAACACAGACCGCCTATTTTGAGCTGGCTTATCGAACATTGATTAATAGCGTACGACAGGGCTATTTTTTAATAGTTACCTAAAACTGTCCCCGATCTAGGACTGCCCAAGTTGGAGGATGAAATATAAAGAGATGAAATAACGTTATTTCTGATTTAAAAGTTATTGATGACACAATGAGTTTGATTGTTATAGACGACTATGGATTTTATTTTATAATCTTATTATTAGTTTTTAGTTTTTCTAAACTATCCTGAGAATAGCTCCGAATTCTCATAGAGAAAAAGGTTTGGCAAGAAGGCACCAAATTTATAAATATTGTTGTGGACGGTATCTATGTAACCTATAACTTCAAAACGGATATAATCATTTAGGGCATCTAATAGGGCAAATTTCTTATACCTCTCTTTTTCTGTGTATTTAATATTCCAGGTAAAATCATCTCTATAGACATCCGCGGAAGTCCAGCGTGAATGTTTCTACGGTAGCCGGTCGTCACTCGTCGCCGATAACATAAATTGATGGCGACATCTACCGCTCCCTTGTGTACACGAAAAGGGTATCCAACTTCATTCGTCTTATCTTTAAAGTTTCGTTAGAAATTATTAAAGGATAGATGCAGCTTCTTGTATTCAATATTTTTGACCATATCAGTTTAACTTGTAAGCCTGTGATTTGTATTCTTTAAAAGCACTAGTTTCGTCTTCCGTAATGTAGTACTAAGGGATTAGACTTATTCCAATTATTGCCATGAACCAAAATATTAAATAAAATTAGGACTAATTGAGAGTTACAATTAGAAGCTTCAAGTATTTCATCTTGAAATGAAATGTTGATGTCACAAGTCATTTTATATGAATACGTGAATATCAAAAGTGCAAGGATATATGTACGAATTAATCATGGCCTAAACATTGTTATTAAAATAGTCTGTTTACAACTTTATATCAAAGCACATCTTATAATATACAATTTGATCTGCTTAAAGAATCTCCCTCCAAAACAATCGCTCTGCCGTCAGCTCGGATCTTCGATCCACTTAAGAATGAACGTTTCACTTAAAAGTTTCTTGCGAAATGTAGGTACTGGATTGAAAGGCACTGTATCGAATCCCAAATTACTTTTCGCTTTGAGTTAACTTTGGCCACCCTGGATAAATAAATCTCATTAATTTGATCCAGAAATAATACTCTTAGGACTGACTATTCAGCAATTTAAATACATTTATTTATTTTTTTTCTTTGCAGTTTAAGAGATAAAAACTTTTCATAACACTGGCAATCAACCTTTTGGGATGTATGGTATGGTATATACTCATAAAATCAGAGCCGAAATCAAAACCGTCAAAACGTTTTCCTTGAACTCCCAAAATTGCTTACCCCGTTACAAAATCAACACCCAAATACGGGAACAATAAAAAACAACCAAAAATACACATTCGATGTAAATTGCGGAGCACCCAACACGTCGGTCTCCAGGACGCTGATAATCGCGACGCACTCGATCATTTTTATCATTTAAAACAAGTTGGACGACCATGCGCCACGATAACTCGCTGCCGGGTGAAAATTTGCAACACTTATTCTTCTGATTGATGTTGTTCATTTATCACTCCCCTCGTTGCCTTCTCGGTACGTATAAAACTTTTAAAATGGGTCACAGGGTCTCTGCCTGATTGCTGCTCACTGTTAGAGTAATTAAAATTTGAAGATCGATATGCAATTTCTTGAGTATTGTTTTGGAGCAGTGGAATGGAATTTTGGAATAAATAGCTGAGGATTATTTTTTAACTGCTTGGTTTTATTATCTGGGTTTTTATTAAAAAATATCTGTTTATTAGATGTACATACATCTAGGCATATATTAAAAATGAATATGGATCAGGTTCTTCGGTTATTTTTCAATTTAATTCCAAGTGTCGTAAGATTAATTTTGCAAGTAAGTGCCTGGCAAAGGTTTCCTTTTCCTATGTCGTGACTTTTTATCCAATTCAATTTTATTCCAATTGCTATCTCAACCTGCCTCTTTTAAAAACAAATCATAATTATGAATTGTTAGTAATCAACCACTCCATCAAAGATATTTCAAACACATCACAAAACAAAACAAAACCGTGCTAACCCATGGTAATTTCAACACAAAGAACAAGAACATAACCAAGCCTACATGTTCTCTTAGGTACTAAATCCCACGTCAAAACATTGACGGGAGATCAGGTCCGACGTCACACTGGCTGTCTGAAGATGCTATCTACTGATGAGGCGGAGGCAAGCGCCCCCGCGTAAACTCGACGGAAATTCCTTACCAATAAACCATAATTCAAAACGATATCCGAGCACATTCGCGTTTCACTACCGGTTTTTCTTCTATCGTTGTTTGAAATGTTAAAAGATAGCCCGCAATGGATATTGAAGAGGGTTTTGATGTTTTAGTGTTGCTTTGTGATATCATTTCGTTTTCTTGCGTTGTTGAGATTGTAATGATAAGTCAATCAAGGAACTATCCAGGTCGTGTGATATGGGACAGCCTTTGCTTTCCTGAATTGTACGCTGATTAGATAAAAATAAAACATGAAATGGATACTTAAATTGCTTTTTATAAAAAGAAGTTTTTTATAACAGTCCATGTGAGATAATACTTTTCTCCCAGATGTCTCTATCTTTTGCGTATCTCTCTATATTTTCGGCCACGTGCGCTCTGCATATCAGTTAATATTTAATGCTTTCAATTTTATTTTATTATATTTTTCAGTAGTAAGACGTTAGGGATTTTATAGCTAGCCAATCTTTTTAATATTTTCTGAATCTCATTAAATAATTTCCGTATAAAGAAACGTCTGTCACCTTCAACTGTAGCTGAAGGTTTATTAACATCCAAGTTTTTTGTTTTAAAGCAAGTATAATGAATCTGTACTTTTGATCATTGTTTATTGTGAATGTGTACTTTAAACAAAAATGTCTATGAAAATCACAAAACGTTCGCAGCAAGGTAGAACTATGAAAGAGTGTATTCAACTGTGCCCTAGTAGCTGCCACCGATATCATTAATTTTGATTTTTTTCCGCTTAAATGTGTCTTTACAAACCAGTGTCAGTTGACGTACGAACCTGCGAAGTATGGTCAGCACATTGAATAAGTAATTTTGGAGAAATCGTTTTACGAAATTTGCAACATTTTACACAAAAATTCATTTTAGCAGACATAGAAATATACAAATTCATTTGGTACTTAATAGCTGATAACTTTGATGTTCAACAGTCAATTTTCCTCTTCAAATAACTTGATAATTAAAAATATAATTGACTGATTGTTGATAAATTTTATACATATAGAAGCTTCATATTTGGTTAAGGTAAAGCAAAAAATATATTGGCTTTGTCATATTGTCATATTGCTCTACATTATCTCAACTACGCTACGCTACGCAGCTGAAATTTTGGAGGATATCTAGGCTACAGTTTACATTATAAGCTTGTTCATATAAAATCAATTCAAATGGCAGGTTAAGGTACATATAAATCTGATAGCCCTTTTAATATTCTTAAGGCCGTACTTCTTTAAGCAGTTTGTGGAAAAGAGACGCCACTCTGCACCGTGTAGAGCTCTGTCACGTTTCCGCAACCGCAGTTATTTAACATCTTAAATTAGTAGCGATATGTCCCGTAGAAACTGATGATGAACGTGACCTTCTACATAAAATAGTTGCATATTATTTTACATCTACTGTTTTTATGTGCGATTATGATATTGTATAAGTTCTCAGAATACAATACCTAGGTGTTTAATTTAATGAGAATTTAATGTTGTTACTTGTATGTAATCTGCGTAGGAATTATTCCCATACTTCTAGCTTTTTCATTATATTTTGATTTGTTCATTTACAACTTTACATTGAAATCTTTTACGTGGAAAGGCTGTTGTAACTGAGCTAAAAATAGATTGCGTGAACAATTTATCTTCTCTTCCGTTTATTGTGGAGAAGACTGGAGGCTTCGCATAGTGTAGTGTGCCGTTCGAAAATCGGAGCAGTCCGATTTTAGAAGAAAAGACAGGAGGGTCCCCTGAAGCTCTAACACAATGTGTATAAAAAGAACAAAATGTGTGCGGAAGAGTGACAGCGCAATACCCAGCATAGAACGGCATCTCTCTTTCGACATGCGATAACATTTCTTAAGGTCGTGGCGATAGGCAACCTAGGAACAGAACTTCCTTCAAAACTAAGTTCTTTTGGTGCTTGTTATCATCACTTACTATACCGATGATATATATCTGCTATTTGTTTGTGAAATTTAATTTTTAATAACTCAAATTAAATAAAAAAAATTGGAAATGTTTTAAAAACCATTAAAGCAGCCAAATTAAGATCTCCACATCGCACCTTTAACAAGAAATCATCTTCAGAAAAATAGACCCAAGCATCATCGTTAATTCTAAATCAAACAAATTTGTTTCATAACACTCAACATAATTTGCTGTCTCTACGAGTAACGTACAATAATTACCGTCTCCAGTTCCGTGCAATGTCGCGAGCGGCTGTATCGAAAAACTTTTAATTTAGCCAAGTCCCCTTTGTGAGCCTTTTAAAAAGCTCCAAGTATTGTATGCATTTAACAAGGAGACCGTGACAGTTATTAATGGGTTTTCTACTATTTTTCTTGGCTGGTGCAAAGGATCGGCTTATACCTACCGTCCTAGTCTTTGTGTGAATTCGATTTGAAAACTGGATTTTTGTTTAGGTTTCAGCTGTGTTCATGTACGGTTAATGGATGTGCCCTTCAGTTTTTGTGTTGAAGGTGGCTTTGGAATTGTATTTTAGTTACTTAGTGACACAAGTTGGAATTTTAAAAATGGTTGAAAGTAAGATTTTGATAGATTTTTTAGTTATTTATTATATTATATATTTATATATTTTATATTTTTTTTTATTGTTTTAAGATAATTGTTACAATGTTTTCCACCTTAAAACTTACAATTTATGTGCAATACAAGAGTACATTTTAATAGTGGAAAAGATCTCCTGTGCTCTGTACTAGTTCGAGAACTGTATCACAGAACACAGGGCCTTCCATTTAAATGAACATCAAAAACAATGTATTGACTGACCGAAACTGTATTGGAGGGATAAAGTGAAATATAAAAAGTATAACTAATTACTAAATAGGTAATTGGATCAATAAAACCAAAACTTTTACACAATTGGAAATGTTTTAAAAATATTAAAATTTAATTTGGTTCGATTCCCGCCCAGGACAAATGTTGTGTGATGAGCATGATCATTTTTTCTGGTGTCTGGGTGTAATTTATCTATAATATGTATGTATTTAGAAATATATATGTAAGTTTATCAGTTGTCTGGTTACCATAACACAAGCTCTGCTTAGCTTGGGATCAGATAACCGTGTGTGAGTTGTCCCAGAATATATTATATTATTATTATATATTATATTAATTCTTAAAATAAGGAAACTTGACATAAGCGTTTGTGTCTGGGTGTATGTGCATTGTGTGTGTGTGTGTGCATGTGTGTGTGTGTGTGTGTGTGTGTGTGTGTGTGTGTGTGTGTGTGTGCATGTGTGTGTGTGTGTGTGTGTGTGTGTGTGTGTGAGGGAAGGTGTGGGATCGTGTACGTGAGTGTACATATACTACAGATACTCACTACGTTATTGGTGCGAGAAGTCTTTCAGTATCATCGTATGACAGTTTTAGGAGCCAGTTACGTAACAGCAACTTGCACTTCGTATATGGAGTCTCATACAAACAAAGTCGCTTGTTAGCTATGTTGAAAAGACGTGGACCTAGAACCCCCAGATGTCGACTAGCAAGAGTGGTTCTGTGGCGTACAGGAGAATATACATGGCCCTTTCGACGCTTCTCACGCATAAGTCCCGGGACATAAGCAAGGGAGGAGTGCTGGCGCAGGACAGCCTGTAGCACAAAAAGCTGTCTCACAGTCAACAGTTGACACTCGCTGTGTAGAAGGAATGTGGGGTACATACGGGGCTTCTTGAGCATAACTTTCAGAACGGCTCTTTGTGCCCTCTCAACTTTTAAAAGAGTTGAGGTGTATGCACCACCCCACACTGTGATGCAGTATGTGAGAAGGGATTGTGCCAGAGCATAGTACACAGCGGTTAGCGTAGCACCCTGCAAAGTCGATCTTAGCCTTTTGAATGTAAACATGAGTTTTCGAAACCTTCCAGTCAGGACCGTAAGATGCGTCTGCCAGTTCAGGGTAGAGTCAAGGTAAACACCTAGGTACTTTACTTTATCCACCCGCATTATGTATTGGCAGTTACACATTTGTGTGTTCGTGCCGCAACAAGTATGAGCTTTAAGGGATATTAGCGATTCAGACGGTTGGGACTGATTATTCCTGAGTCAGGCCAGTACTTATACCTACTTTTCATTATAAATATGTATTATTTTTATGAGAGACTCCGTCTACCCTGATGTGACATGGCTACAGTTTAGCCGAGTACTGCAGGTATAGTCCCAACAGAATAGCTTTATTTTCAATCCAATTGAGGTTGACTTGGTACTCGATACTGGCTAATTCGTGTACCCAACCCAACCAAAGAGTCTGAGGAAACTCGATAGCTATTTAGTCATAGTTTGATTCAATAGTACGACTTCACACCCAAATTCAGAACTCAGAAAATTAAAAACAAAATTAGAACCAAACCAATTAAAATTATTTTTTAATACGAGTCGCCTTTTGACTCTATACTTAACCCAGATTTGACGCTTCTACATTCCTAACAATCTTCATTCATTTTCATTTAAACCAAATTCTCTTGATGTACAATTTTCTAAACACATCCAAATCCCGTCACACATCTTCCAATACCGCGGCACCTTTGAACATTTACTCAATTATACGTATTTCAATCGTCATTGTCTACGGGTAGCGAGTACGAGGTATTTTTCGGAATCCTCAGTCTACCGCTACATCATTAGTCATTGTGAGGTAGTGTCGAGAGGCGCTTTTTGCGGGTACTGTGCAACGGAACGATGTGCACTGGCAAATCGATTGTGAGCGAGTGTTGTTTAAAAATAACGCAACATGAATAAACTGCTGCAAAATATACTGTTTTGTTTTAAATTTCAGTGTTTTATTTACTTCCTACAAATCTTTAGGTAGGTTTTATTGAACATATTTAAAATAGGTTTTTTTCACAAAATTATATTATGTATGTGCTTATGGATCTAAGTGGGCCATGTAAAATTTATTTAGCATTGTTGATTGACTGAAAGGCAGCCACTTTGATACTTGAATGAATTAATACCAATAATTTAAAATGCTTTTTGAGATTTTAGTCTTATTTCTAAGAAAGTTTCACTTCGTTTTGTTGAGTTCTAATCTAATCATATAATATAATTTTTCGAATTTATTTTTACCGTCTTTATTAAGCACATGATATTTTTAATAGACCACACCACTCCAATAGACGTCACAAAATCATCCTAAAATTATCGGAAAAATGGAAATCAGGTCTAGAAAAAAAACATCCAGCCCACGTTACCACGTAGACCAATAGGTACTTGCATGTGGATTATGATTCAAGTGTTAAGTATGTTGGTATTTGCTCTAACTGCATTTTGCAAACTCGAAACATTAAATTGAGTTTGTCTGAATAATATCCGAATTGAGATCATTACATACTTGCTGGAATGAGTGAGCTCAGCCTATGACGTAATTATGCGTCAACTGAGAATTTACATCATGCAGTCCCAGATTCTACTGAACTACAACCTCTTTGCCGTGTCTTTTGCAAAATACTGGCTTTTACAATCACCTTGGGTATTTTAAACAAAATTTTGCCGATACAAAGAGCGGGATAGCTTTTAAAACGTCGGCCGTCTTATCGAAGTCCCAAGCGGCTGCCTCTAGCCATACAATTCACAATTGTATAGCAAGCGAATCGCGACTGTTCGGACTACAGTGAAACACCCCCGAGACCGATCTATCAAACGTCTGCAGATATTAAGTTTTCTAACATCCCCTCAGATACGAAAGCGATTGTTTCGTCATACGATTCTTCGATGTCAAAATATTTACGTTGAATCAGTACGATTTTCCGGACGATCGATCATTAGAAAGTAAGATGTAAGCGTGAAATTTTAGTTTATTTAAGTGTAATGTAACAGTCCGGTTTTGATCGATCACTGTTAGGCAGATTCGTCTTTGTTATTTGCTGCTTATAATATATGTATAGGATCATGAGTGTGTGATATTTCATTGTACGTTTTATTATGTTGGGCAACTGTATCAACGGTAAAAGCTAACATACTACTTTCTGCATCTACTGCGATCTACGATCCTAGTGATATTTGTTTCAGTTCTGGTATTACTCTAAAATGTAATAAAATAAATTAAAACGTTTTGTTACTAAAATCCTTACGATACATTTAACCATAACTTGTATATTGAATTTATATTAAAATATTTATTTATTTATTTTATTATATTAGGAAAACTTACAGCTAATAACAAAGATTGAACAAGCTTATAGCGAAACTAAAGCCAATTAAAAGTTTCCACTGATAGTAGAGAGAAAAAAAATACAGACAGTATCTATGTCGTAGTATATTATCCTAACTGTATTTCGAATTATGAAGTACTTTGAAATGTAACACACGAAGTTTATTGCTAAATGATTATTTCGTCGACCTTAGTATATGCTTGCTTACTTCTACATAACACCCATAAACAATATGAAAATGCAGTAACAAAAGCAACCCCTATTCGCGGAGGGATAATTCTCAGAGTGCACGGAGGGGTGGAGATAGCAACACTTACAGAGAGAGCGTGTGTCGGATAAATTTATGCATTGAAATGCAAATTGCTTTTGCTTTTAGATAAAGTTGAAGAGGGTTAAAAGATTTGGGTTCAAGAGTTTATATGAAATGTTTAATTCGAGACGATGTGTGAAGCCGAGCGATTGTATTGTTTGAGTGGAACATTGATTGATACGAGTAACATTCTTCATGCAGTACTGAGTTGCTGTGGAATGGAAGGTACAGAAAATTATTGGTATGATCAGAACAGATCAATTTTACTGACATGTGTTAGGTAATATCTACCTAGTTGTAAATGGATTTAATGCAAAGAAGGTTTCATTTCGTAAAAATGCAACTACTTACGACATTGCAATGGAAAACACGGGTAATAATTACACTACATGTATCGACTGTGTATCTAATCATAATGTGTTCGATCAAAGTCTAACGGCTTAAGGAGATACAAAGTAAGGAAAAGGAAACAATGAGTTATTATCTGTGTCGGTACACACCGATATAATAGATATGTATACTATTGATTAGCGACCACCCAGCCTCCGCCAAGTTTCCCAGGAAATCGTGTCCAATATCCAATCTAAGGGCGCAAGAGGAAAAAAATTGAACCACGACGCCAGCTCTGCTGCACTGTCGCGACTGTTCGCTGATTAATGAAACATCTGCCAACTCATCTGGAAACAAACCTAAGAACAATCAATCCAAAAAATGAAAATACACCTTAACTTGTCAATGATAAAGTTAATAATGCCTTGAACGAAGTCGGTTCATAGGATGTTGCAAACGGTCTTGTCAGGAATACCAAACGTTCCCCCTCGACGCTGTAACATTTGACGTTTTTGTGAGGCATACATACACATAAAATGGCAAAATATGAACTTTGGCTGGAGCAGAAAAAATACGTGATTCAATGTGAGCAATGACATGTTCATGTTTGAAATCCGTACACACGTACGTGATATAAAAAGAGCTTTCAACACACGTGCGCTATTTTTCCAAAATCTGTTAAAAGCATTCGTAACAAAAAAAATATGAATCTAGATAGATAGGTACATTGTTTTGTAGGTGTCTAGCTTTTATCACAATTCTTTTAAACATGGTTAATGCAGATCACACTTGAAAAAAAATACAACATGGCTTTTTCTTAAATCCCAAATAATTTTATACGTCGAAATTCTATCCAGAATTATTCCTTTTGATGGGTGACGTCACCAAGGAGGAGTGTGGGAGGCAGTGGTGAGGCAAAAGTGGTGTCGGCTGTCAAACGTCTGACATACGATGACGTACCCGCGTCAGAAACTTGTGCGTGGCTTTGAGAAGCTTGCCTCGAAGTAGACGCGTATACAATGTTGATATGTGGGTGTGTATTGACATTATTAATACCAGCTATACAGAGAAATGACTAAGGTAATGGAATTACCAATGTACCTTAACCATTCATCAGTCCTCTTGAACTCTAGGTACTTGTACCTGTTACAAAAGCAATCGTACCGCGCATGTAAGAAGTAGAAACGACAACAAAAAATAACTAGTATGTTTGCAGATACATATATGTACCCCATAAATTTCATCGAAGCCAGCCCTCGGCATGGGAGGGGCGAGACATTGCAAAAAAGGTCGGCACTCAGCCCAACAAAGATAGGAAACGCAACCCGCCATTACAGAAAATTGGCTATACGATCCCCTTCACAACATGTGATTGGGAACAGGACTGCGAAATTTTAAATTGTGTTTTTTGCTCTCAACTTTAATGATACAGTTCCACTTATATCATTCCAAAATGAAAATAAGTTGTTCACGAAATACCGTAAAAATAAAAATGTATTAGTTTCGGATTTGAATTTAACAAATGATCTAGTTGAAATCTTAATATAATCCTAGTTTGAATAAACTCCCTTCATTCTGACACTGTATTTAAAAGGCAAAACAAGAAACAAATAATACGATCAAAGTCAGCTAAATAGGTTTTTCTTCAGCTGAGCTGTGATTTGCAGAAGAACTTATCTCCATTTACAGGAACAATGGAATTTCGTCGTGGTGCAGTTCTTTGTAAAGTTCAAAATCACGTGTAAGCAAAGTTAGGAAGTCCAAAGTTTGATTAAGGGTCTGTCGTATTGTTCATTAAACTTGGATTAAGTTTGCGCTGGATAGAACGAGCTGGCAGGCAGTTAGCGTCAGGAGAAAAAACACGACGGGAGCGAACAAGTTCGCCGAAGAAAGTTTGTGCCGATAAGGATGCCTTCAACGGAGACATTTATTTATCATAAGCAAATAATTTTAATTTAAAACTTTTGGACTCGATTAATTTTCTATTGGACAATGATAATCTTGTTTTTATTTGGGCCAGTTAACTATCTTTACTTATAATGTTATGTAATATATTATTTTTTGATCCATTTGCTTAATTTTTAGCGTTCTGAAATTGTTCATCTACAATTCAAATAGTCTCTTACTCATTCGAATATTTCCTCAACAATTATACCTCTAGTAGGTACACACTTATAAAATGAATTCGCAGTAACTGTTACGACGTAAAACAAATCCTACTAACATGCAATCAATTCAGATGACAACAATGTAAGTAGTAGGTACCAATTGCTTGTCAAACGAACTGATTGCTTATAACCTGGCATGTCGATTCGACGTATTAGCTATGATTAGACACGATCTAGTAATTATAATAACAAGCTTGACGTTTCCTGGTATTAAATAGTACCTATATACGGGTTCTGGTTAGCAACTTATAGCTATGTAATTAGTAATTATCATTGTCATCGGTGAGAGGTTTTTTTGTGCAGATCATCGGGTAATCCCTGTTCAGCGAAACTGTTTTGTACTTCGTTACAAGAAAGGCATACATAATTTGTTTTAAAATTGAAAATGATTAAAAGTTACCTAGATTGAAGTGTTCATAACAAATGAAGGAAAGTACAACCTTGATCCGGGGGAGATGAAAAATTGATTTAACTCCCAGCATTTAAATTCGATCGATCGATCCTGTCAATTTAAAATGTTTAACAGTACGTATTGTGAGGAAGTTAAGGACAGTGACTTAGTCTGGCGAAAAAAACAATGTGTTTAATATTTCATGAAATGCAATTTAACAGGCACCATATAAAAAAAAACTTGTTTATTGAATTTTCGTCTTTATAAAACGGTGATATCAAAAGTTGGTGATACAACGTCACTGGTGGTCCTGATAATCGACTAAAAAAAACAGATTCCGTGTTTTATTCTTTTCGGTTTTAAGATATTTTATTTCTCATAAGAACTTACAACTTTTAATCGCATTTTGTACGTATGTTCCTCATGATTTCATCATTATTAATGTGGGTGCCCAGAACTCTTAATCTCTATTCTGGCCTTCTTTTCGGCAAGTTACCTTGAATTATTAGAAATGAGACTTCAAAAATCTGATGTTCCTAATTTAGTCTAAAGCAGTCGCGACGTTCCATTCCCAAACCTTGCAACAAGCAGCTGAACCCTTACCGAGACAACACAAAACAGAATCAGTATCAAAAAAGGTCTCGAACCGAACCAGATACACGTCTATTTATTGATCAAACATCCATTGATCGGGTGTTACCACCTTTTGTGGTCGGGCCGGGAGCTAGCGTGATTCAGCAAAACTCTTCCGTAGACCATTGTGATCATCTAATTCAATAAAATCACCATTTTTGTTTATTTGGTGTCCAAGTCGGCTCCCTTGTCGGATCTTAGTGTAGTATTAGCGGCTTAGACGGTATCATAGTACCGTGACTAGTGATTGCTTTGTTTTTTTGTTTTCATGTCCAAAGGACTGATCGGATTTGTCGTGTGGTTTATCTGATGTGAGTAGGATGCTTTTGTTTTTGGATAGTGTGTTAGTGTTCTAAAACTGTGTGTTGGTTTTTGCCTTTCGCTATTTTGGTCCTAGGGTCCGATGGCAAAATACATTCTTAATATTTTTGAACGATTCATAAAACAGCTATTGCATGTATAGAATAAAAATTCAAACTATGTATGCATTTTCTGCTCTGAGTAGGTACTAAGTTTTAAATTAAGCACAAAAAATATCTTATTCATTGAAATGGTAAGTTAATAAGGTAGGTTTTCTCACGTAACCCGTTATCCAAATTAAACAGTAATTACCATAAAAGCTAAATAATAAACTACTAAATACTTGAAATCATTAATATTGCGTTGACCATGAGTGACGGATACTAAAATGCAAATAAGCGTATGATGGCCTTACACGGTTTGTATCAAAACTATTAATTTCTACCTAATTATATCTCACTTGTCGCCCATTATAATAATAAACAGCGTAATAAAGAAAAATAAAGGAAATTGCATATTAAATATTTAAAACTTTGCCCTGTGTCGCTACGAACAGAGACCATGTTCGTTCTGTATTATTATTAAACAGCTTCTTAATCTCTTCTATACTAAAGCAAGCATTAATCTTTGTGCTCCTTTTCTCTAATCCAAATCTTCCTTTGGTAGAACGAGACGACAATATGAGAGTGGTTTCTATGTCAGCGAATGATTTATACTTCTATTTCATTCGCACGCATTCGTTTGTTTACAAGCGGGAGGGGGAACATCGTGGTTGCAGGTTATTGCTTTTGAGACCCGTTGCGGGCGAAATTGTGCAGTTTACAATGGAGTTAAGGTTTAAAATACTTTGTGTGGACTTAAGTAAGTAACAAGAAGAACAGCTCCGCCTTAAAAATGGAAGGTGGTATGTAAAAATTGATGAACATGTATAGGAGTCCTTAAAGTGACAGAGTGTGCTGGCGTGTTGGGCAGTGTATATTGTCTCAAAATGTTGCAGGACTGCGCGCCTCCAGCTCCATTGTTTATTATCAAAAAGTGATAAATCAAATGACTTTGCAATAATGCTGTTTTAAAACTTCGGCGTTTGCAAGCCTGTGTAACTAACTGACTAGTTTGTGATAGTGTTTTGTGGACGGACGCTGTAGATAGTGAAGACAACAGTGTTAATAACTGTGATAATCACAACAAATCAAGATAAGCAAAACTGAACGTTGCGTGCAAGGTTTGTGGACATTCATAAACCGTTGGAAATATATTGGACAGTTTATTTTGTATACTGGAACTTTACAATTACGTCGTTAGAGACGTTTCCATTTTGTGGCTCTCTTTGCAAGCTTTAAGTTTAAGTTTTATCCATGCAATATATTGGTGTGCGAAGACTAACTTTTCATATTAATTGTGATGAAAGAACCCAGTTGTGAGTGAAATCTTTACTTGGTGGCAGATGAATCCTTTTATATTGTACCTATAATATTCATCACCTTTAAAAGGGATACTGAAACTACAAACAAATTGATAATACAATCACAGTATTCTTGATATACAAAGATTGTTTTACTTTTCCAATATATTCTGTATGTTATGATTTTAACTATATAAAACAAGGTGACATAAGAAGCTGAAACATTAATAATGTCGTTAAATTGAATGGCGGCCATATTAGCGAGCGTGTTGTGTGCGAGGTGATGCGCGGAGAGGACCACGCCCACCATGAGCTCATTCCTCACCAACGGTGGGTACCAACCGCAGCCGGACCCCAAGTTCCCGCCCTCCGAGGAATACAGCCAAGCAGACTACATACCACCAGGGGAGTACTACCAACACCAGCACTTGCAGTACGGGTACCAGCATCAGTATGCTCCCGTTCAAATTGGGACAGGGTATGGTTACGGAGGGTACTACCACCCTCTGCCGCAGCACCCACCTGTCGCTCCTCCACCAAGACCTCCAGAGCCGTCGCATCCATCCGACGCGGACCATGGCTATCCTCCCCACAATCCTGAAACAGCTCCGGGGCTGGCAGAGCTCGGGCTACGGCTAGAGAGACACATTGAAGAAGCTGCTCCGGCAGGGAGGAAGCTTCACGCATTGGGCCGAGAGGGCTCCCCTGGATCAGAACTGGATGACGAGAGACTTCTCCTCGACTCGCCGCCAGTAGAAGATGATGATTCTTCCATATGTTCTGACAATACAGACAGGGTTATATATCCATGGATGAAAAAGATACATGTTGCTGGTGCTTGTAAGTATAACAAGTTTTTGTTTAGTATTTCTTAGGTTGATACCCGTTGGACGCAAACATTTATAAAAAAATAACGTTGATTTAGAGAAGAAGCCAAGAATCACAATAATAGGTAAAGTTGACACTAAATCATCTTTTAAATACTACGTCGAGTCTATTTAGTTTTGTAAGCATCGAAGATCTACCTACTTGCTAGAAAAATGACTTTAATTAAATGTTTTTAATCCAAATAGTTACATTAGGTTAGCTATACTAGGTTAGGTAATCAGCTATTTTTTTGTTTAAATAATATGTATAATTTGTGACAATCAAAGAATATTTTTGCTTTCCTCCTTCGAAAGTCGTTGTATACTTTGTATAAACACAAGCATACTTATAAACTTATTTTTGGTACACCAAAAAACTCTCAAAACATGCAAATTTAAACACGGCGAAGAATATCTGAAAAAAGCTCTTACGAATAGATTTAAAATCGAATACGGTACAAGAAACAAAAAAAAAAACATCTGAATGCACCCAAATCACCAAATAAACCGCATAATGACGTACAAATGAGTATAACATATTCCTTCCTCCAAGATTAATATCCGAACATTAATTCTGCCATTGTGTACAATCAATGCGAAAACTTTCAAACATGTTAAACGTTCGCGGCGCGGCGCTTTAAATGAAAGAATTAACAAATCACCTCCAATTAATAACTCTTCAAAGTTTACTCCAACTAGTCTTCGAGTGTGTCCTTTCTGTTTTGACATTTTACTAATGTGACGTCGTTAAAGAGGTCCTGTGAGACGCCAGGACCATTGTCGCGCCACAAAGGACCAAACACTTATGTTAATGAGTGTCGTTTATTTTTATAGCTTTTAAATAGCTGTTTGTGGTTGCACATTTGCCGTAGAGATTATTAATATCTAGTTTTATGGGCTCGTGTTGGGATTTTTTTAGGTTTCGTTTCGTCCTGGTGAGTTAAATATTGTCGTATGTCAATATTTAAAAAGAAATGCGTTCTTTGAAACATATTTCTTGTCTTAATAAATGGTTCTTTATTGAAATATGGCAGTGATATCTTCAATTTCTTAATAATAATAAATTACTTGTTTTATCACGGTTGCAATCCACGTCACTTCGTTCGTTTGCTCTGAGTTTGCTCGATTTTGCGAAAGTCCTTTTCAGGGATACGAAACTTATGAGGTGAAAAGCTTGTATAAAATAGCTTTAGTCTTAACGTGTAATATTGGACATAGAAACAGTTAGCAGTACACTATTATCTCTTAATTCTCAAATATCTTCAAATCATTTATGCAGAATTAATCAAGATCAAAAGTTTTTATTTCAAGTAGGCCGTCTTCTAGGCACTATTCAAAACGAAAAATAATCAACAGAATCCAGCATTGCGTGCCTTAGATATAC
The DNA here is from genome assembly GCF_003590095.1 of Trichoplusia ni. Taxonomy (NCBI): domain Eukaryota; kingdom Metazoa; phylum Arthropoda; class Insecta; order Lepidoptera; family Noctuidae; genus Trichoplusia; species Trichoplusia ni. Next base: position 7,786,667 of record NC_039485.1, read on the forward strand.
ATAATTACAGTCTGACAATTTGGCAGTGCATGATCAAATATATCATTATGATGATATTACGTGTGGTATCATTTTATAAATAATTTGCCATACTAAATGTGGTGATTGATTGTAATTGACAAGATAGTCCCATTAGTAGCTGGAATAATAACACGCTATTTAAAATTAATTATATTTGGTGTCTACATAATATATGAAAGTAACTAACAGGTATTTATTTCAAATGTTTTTTTTGTTTCTGACACTTTGGTATTATATCCAAGTGAATAATTTAATTTGGAATAAGTGTTCGTTTGAAAAGGAAATCAATCTAATTTCAAACAGGATATCCGTTTGTGTGCTAGCTAGAGATTTAATTTGTAACATTTGTTTTAAATTATGCTGTAGGGTTTGGAGTTACTAAGAGAGGTAGTCGCAATGTTGGTTAGTACAGATGGTTACTAGATGACTATTAGGTATGCGATAGGCCATGATACAGGAGAAGTTCGACAAACTATAGGCTGTTTTTTTGTGTTTGATTTTGTTAGCGAATTAGCTTAGTGGTATATCCCAGCATCTCACAAATGTCTTTTCGTATTCATGAGCGTCTAACAAAATAATTTTAACATGCTTAAAACAGAAAGGAAAACAACGAAAGGAAACCAGGACACCTGAGATGTTTTCCATTTGAACGCACGTCAGAGGACTATAGATTTAAAACTGACACCAAGTTATGTATCAACCACATAAAAACAAGAAGCAGTTTCTGTTACAATATTATTTGCGTTGACTTATAAAATATGTAGTCTAGGAAAATATTATTGGAAGAAACATAGGAAAGTTTTTACATTTACTAGTTCATCCAGATTCATCAATTTTTGTATTTGCTTACTCTTCAAGTAGATGAATAGTCTGATGATCTCGGTTACTAGAATCTTCTAGAATAATTGAAATCTGAATACTACTTTCCGGTGAAAAAATAACAATTTTGCATAATTTTTTTATTATTTTATTTCTCAAAAAGTAAAAAGGGTTAACATTAACAAGTACCGAGATAATAATATTTTTTTTTTCGTTAATTTCTACGCGTTGATACTTAAGTTCGTAATTCCTACTAATGATATAAACGAAAATTTGGTATGTATCAGCGTGGATGTTTCTTGTCATTTGCTACAAAATCTTTAACCAGTCTCCGATAAAGTTGAAGAAACATATACTATGTAGATAGCCTATGACTAGAATTAAGTCTTAAGAAACTTCTTATCCATATAAAATTATGAATACGCAATCTCACAGGGTTTTCTGAAGCTGTCCAAATATCTTTCTTGCAACAAATTCACTTTTCCTACTTTTCCTCTTACAATAATTATTAATTAAGTTCAATGTCTACAATCAAACATAAATGATGTTTTTGTTCGTTTGTAAGGAATAGTACCGGTCTGTAACGATTGTCTCAAAAACCTGCCTTCAACACGTTCTTCATGCGTCTAAATTATGTACATTGTATTCACTTTGAGGCAAAAAGTTTGGTATGTTTATTTTGATTAGTTTGATTGGGTTCTGTAGAGATAAATACAGTCAGATGAACTCTGAAGAATTTTTGCTTTGATTAATATTCTGGAGCCTCAGCCTAAGGTTCCGTGACTTTTGATACTTAAACAGTATAAATAAATAAATAAATAATAATCTTTATTATTACAAAAGGATCACAAATTTTTACATTTTAGGATCATGGCAATGTGGGCCAGAGCATAAGGACCCTGACTTCTAAAGTAGGAAAAAACCTGTATCATAGAAGTCAGAAGCATAGAAGTATAAACTTGATTCTTCTTAAAAGTATAATTGTGATAAAGTTTAGCCTGTCTCATAGAGCACCATAAAGTTGAATTTCTGAAATGACGGCAGTACCCGAATTAATATACTATTACATCAAACCTAGTTTGCCCGCTGTTGACACTGCCGTTGAAAATACGCTGGTTCCCTGAGAAAAAAATATTTTTGACTTGGCATAACTACGCGCCACTTGGAAAAGTATTTGTTGATTATTTATAGAATAAACCTTACAACTCTTGGTTAGTTGTCAAACAACACATATGTACAAAAAGTGAAATACAGCAAGATTAAAATGACAAACATCAAAGGAATCCTCATCCATTGTAGCATCATTAATGAACCGGTCGAATTGATTGATCGCCAAAGAAATTGCTAGTATCACATTCGCGCCGTTTTATTCCGAATTTAAAAGAGAGACTGGCTTATCGACACCTGTCATTGGGCTAACATTTTTCATGGTACACAATAGTGGGACAAAGAGGCTTTAGATCCATCGTAAGTTGGACGTAATGAGGCGGGACCACCTCGAGAGGCCGATAGCGCATGCGCCGTAAGATCGACTCGAGATTAACAGATGGACCACACATTGGTCGCAGGTAGCTCGTAATTCAATTGAGATTGTCATCGTCTTGATGACGTGATAGTGGCTAACGAAGCGAAGATCGAGCACCGGTAGCGACTAGCGGTTCTGATGACTGCTCAAATAATGAGTTGTTGCTTTCGTATCTTGTTGATGATACAAGCTTTTAAAAGAATATTAATTTATTATCTCACGTTTTGTTACCGCTATAAAAATCTTACTATGATCATATGTGGAATAATGTTTAGTACAGTTTGTTTTTGGATCTCCAACTTCTGTAAGATGTACAGTCGTATTTCATATAACTACCTAACCGTATCTGTTATGTATAGTTCATGTTTCAAATTGTAGAACTTTCATTTTATTTAGAACATAAAACCGATTTTACGAAAACTTTACCAAAACGATTTTATGTAACTGTGTTTACTATACCTATTTACTTCATTAATCTTAATCAAGTCATAAGGAACAAAAAAGCAATCACTTTTTCGGGTAATCAGTCAACAAACGCAAAATTTGTCACCAACATTTAAAATTTGTGCGTAATTGATCACTTCCTGGGAACGGATGACCACGAACATGTCATTGTTGCTTCTGGTCTTTATTTATAAACTTGGACATGTTTAAAACAAAAATAAAAAAGGTATAAAAAGTAACATGAGAAACAACTCCCAATCTATTATTTCAAAAACAGAACTTAAATTAGGTGCCTATTATCACTCTCGCTGATACCGAAAGGCGTCGTACTGGGTTTCTGATTTATTTTTGAAACCGGTTCTTGGTCGATGGTTTAAAACGTTCTTATTATAGTAATCATTGGAGATGAAGAAAAATATTTATTTTTCAACCGTCAGCTTTATTTCCGAACGTATCTCGGTCGATGTAGTTGATAAGCTTAAAAAGGGTTTATTTCTATTAAGATTGAGCAGTATCTTATCTCAAAAACTAAAATATGGAAAGCATGAGACACAACCAGCAGTGATAAATGATGAGCTTCATACCAAGTATTTCCTTACATTTTCCTCGTATCAGAATATGCTACAGAAAAACCATATGTAATTAATTGATGACCCATATAGCAGGGGCACGCCTACAGTTTTCCTCTTTCCTGTATCGGGAAGCCAACATGTACCTACAACTAGTTGGGTATATCTCCATATTTATTTGGTCCGATCCCTAGACCCGTCTCAACGTGGACTTGTCAGTGGTCAGCGGGAATCTCGGCTCAACCCGGCGACCGCACATACCGCACCGCGGAGATTCAAACAAATACCACTACGTAACTCACAGAAATGTTTCTATCCCTTTCCGGCTAGTGTTCTTTGATATATTAGTGATTTTTGATCTCGTTTTATAATATTTTTTGTTTTAACTATTTTTAAAAATTGGGCTCGGTTGTTGGTGTTTTACTTGATTTTTGTTGGTAGCATATACGGAGTTATAAATATTTATATCTTGGTGTACAATTAATGACATGAAAAAGAAAATTAATCAAGCGAAAAGCAAGCGAAGTACATGTTTAGGATAGGTACTTAACAAGAAAACGATTAAAAATCATAATAAAATATTTCCCGCAGCGGCTTTTGCAGCATAAAAGAACTAGAAGCTCTCTCTAAAATTAAACCGTAAATTACTTTAGCATAAAAGTAGCTGAAATTAGGTTAAAATAAAAAAAAGATGTTACATTGACACCCAAAATTCCTTTGACATGAAGTATAAAGGCAATTTCCTCGAAAGGAAATTACAAAATTACTAGAACTCAGGCGACAATGGAACTATTCTGTAAAGACGATTAGCTCTTTTGAACATTCAAATTAGGTTTGATATTGGGCTTTTGAAAATGTATCAAGATTTCGTCAACGAAATACTAATAGTTTTCTAGACTTAAGGAACTGGTACGGAGAACCTAATTGAAATGGTGATTCTATAGAATAAGTTGATTGTGCCAGAGTTATTTGAGACTTGATTTACAAAGTTGTGGACCTCGCATTCGCTTTCAGCTTTTGTACTCAAACAACCTAGAACTTCAATAAATATATGTTATACATAACATAAATCTGTTTAATTAAAAGAGCTACAGAAAACAAACTGGTACCTACATAAGAATGCAACGTAAGGGATAAAATAAATAATTGAAACATTTAAAGCAGATTTATTTAATTACGTTCTACATTATGACAAGACTCGACTTCGTAAAAAGTGTACCAACAAACTTGATCTTTCTCAATCACTCAAAATAGTTTAGATAGACTTCCTTATACAAAACATAATATGCAAAATACTGACACCATACAAGGTGTACGAAATAGTAGCAATGTCTACGGTGTCTGTACAACTAATTTACTAGGCGCAATTAATCAAAACAAAAAAGGAAGCTCAGGCGCATGCATGTGTAATTATTATGCACATTAATTAACACAACGGCTCGGTACATAAATTATTGTACGTCGAGCACGCAACGTTACTGATGTAGATAGGTAGCTAGGTACGGCCTTATTTATACATTGTTAGGTACAGTTTCATTAGATCGAGGTTTTAGCTGTGTATCAAGCATACATTCCTAGATGAGTGTATTTGGTTTAATTCGGTGTCGTTTAAAAAAGTTTCTGCCCATTTCTATTTTCGATAATTTGTTCCATTATTTCAATACCCTCATACCCTTTGTACTTTAAATTTGATAAATGAGATACTTTAAATTACTTTCTAGCTAAACTTTTTTATTATAACATATGAATAGAATTCAAAAAGTCTCTTTTGTTTCACAGCAAATGGCACATTTCAACCTGGAATGGAACCGAAGCGTCAACGCACAGCATACACGAGACACCAAATACTAGAACTGGAGAAAGAATTCCACTATAACAGGTATTTAACGAGAAGAAGACGAATAGAGATAGCGCACACTCTAGTCTTATCCGAGAGGCAGATCAAAATCTGGTTCCAGAACCGGCGGATGAAGTGGAAGAAGGACAATAAATTACCTAACACCAAAAATGTTAGAAGAAAAACTAATCCGGCTGGCGTCACCACTACCACGGCTAAGGGAAGCACACCAAAGAGTAGATCGAATAAGAATACAAATAACAATGATAAGAAGAAATCGAACAACAACGGCCGACCAGACAGCATAGAGAATGTTACTGATAACATCATGAATGATTTGCATTGTGTAGGAGCGCAACAGAATTTGTCGCATGATCCGGCAATTAGCCCCATGTCTCATCCAGGGAGTCAAATGAACCAAGGACATCCCATGACGCCACATCATCTTCACATGATGAGCATGCATGGAGGCATGGACCCCGCTATGCTGGCTAATCTTGCAGCTCACGGCTCTCCCGTTGGTACGGCGGGCTGCGGCAGTGGCATCCCGTCTAACCAACCAGTCATCAAATCAGACTACGGTCTAACCGCCTTATAATCTTTAGATGTGTAAAGAATAAAAATCTATTTTTCATTATTGAACTGTAATTCTTACCATTCCTTTGTGTCTAAGGTGTAATAAAGTGATTAAATTAATTTAAGATTCATTTTAAGTTGTGTAAGTATTCTAGAGTAACCAGTCATAATCGGATGTTTGGATAGTTAGGTGAAAAACTTTACAATGTCAAAAGTGTGATTATTATTATCTTAGGTAGGTAAGCATCTTCTGAGTGTTGGACTTGTACATTTTATTTTAGGTCATTGTCAGTAGTAACGATTGTATTTATTTAATATTAACTGTTTTCTAATACTTTGCAAACAAATTAATATTATCCTTCAATGTTTGTTCGCTAAAACTTATTTTTAGTTACCATGTTATTAACGTTGTATTGTATAACTTGTGCGTGGGTCATCTACCAATCTGTTCCGAAGCAAATTTTTGGTTTTTGGTTCTATGTAGCTTTTGTACCAAGTTTTGTTTTATCAATATTATCATTTCTTAATGCTGGTTTTTACGAACTGTTTTAGTAGTGAAAGCATCAAGGGATATCAAATACATTGTTCCTAAAAACGTTTAAATTACTATACAGATGGGTAGATGTACAGTGTATGTATGACAACAATAATCATATATGCAATTAAGATGTCTTTCATAAGCAAGACTTATGTGATGTAGACAATGACTTAGGTTTAGGTACAAAATGTGTTAATTTTAAATGAGAAGATTGTTTTGTAACTGAAATAGGAGAAATGTGAATACAAACCAATAAATATAGTAATGATATGAAAAATATGTGTCATGTTTTTATTTATTGCCATGATAAATTTAGCTATTAACTCTAGGTACTTTTGAATGACAAAGATCTACATAATATACTCCTACACAAACACTTAATTCAGCTTTAAAAGCAGAAACTACGAACAGATAAATAAAGCAAGTAAGCTATATTGGAATCAATTGAATTTAATATTCGAATATTGACACCGAAATCAATTTGAAATTCTCTCATAGGTACAATTAATTTCGATCCATGGCATCTCGTTAAGCAGCCACCCAATTTACATTCACAAAAATTGCATCGAAGCATATCGGCACGCATCACAAGACTTACTCCTACGCACCGATCGTTCGTCTGGCATCGATATCATAACCTTGTGACATTCGTATCGAACGAAATGAAAGCAAAAATCGTAATGTATTCGTTGAATGTAGCGTCATTAATCAACGTCGCCGGCTCATTGTGTGGCCAGCACGCAACATCTCCGACGCGGCTGACGACTACAGTTTTATCAACACTGATATTACGTGGAGCTGTGTTCACAGTTTTAACATTGCTTGTAGGGTGTATTAACACTTCGGTGTTTTATATCACTTCAGGCGAAATTGTTTGAATGTACTTATTGTATTTAGGCAGGATCACTTAAGCTTACACTTACTGGACAAGTTGAATTCTAGTGCACTATTACAGAAAAAAAAAGAGTAAATCGATCTAATTATTGTTTTTTTAATGTATGTACGAGTAGGTATGTCTACTTAGGAAATTTGACGCTTAAAATAAAGAACTGAATGTGTCAGATAGTTATTTATTCATTTACGGGTAGTATAAAAGTGGGAACAGAAACTAAAGCTTTTGGCATAAAGCCAGCCAAAATGAAACAGTATATTATGAAAAGATTTCCATATTTTGTCCGAGACGTAGATGATATGCAAAAAATGTGGCAAAAACTCACAAATTAGCCGAAACATTTTCTTATTATTCGCAAAAGACTGACAAGAATCCTTCACAATAACCCTTTTTTGCACGGCGCGTTAAAGAGTTATAATTTTTGCAGATATTCGTATTCTAGACAAAGGATGTTATTGTTGTTAAGATTTGTATGCAAATAACAAGATTATGCTACCGTCTCCGTTTGAAGGATTTATTGTACTTTGCCGCTTGTAAAATGTTTAGTGACTTACGTGTCCCTTGAGGCTCTTTTGTCAAATCAGACGGTAGCTCTTTAACAGTTAGTTTTTCTACCAAACTCAGATTGGTTTAGTGCTCGTAAGTCTATAGATGTACGGTACCGTTGTTTTATTTTAAAATATGGGCAGATATTCATTTAATTGATGAGTATTCATGAAATATTTTTGTAACTTTGTGTTGGTTGGTTTTGCTGAAGTTGCCATTCTGTTCATGGGGTTACTCGCATTCCCGAATTTGGCCTACTCAGATTTCGGTGACTAGCCAAATTCTTTGAGATGCTGACTTGCTATAAAGTAAGTCTATTGAATTCTTGATGTCGAGCAACTATGACACGAAAATTAAAATTACCTTTTACCAATGCTGATCACCATTGAAATATCTTCCATTTTGACCTGCAACAGTAGCAGTGGAGTAAAGTAAATGGACAATACCAGAGAATTCTTGTTCCTAAATCGTAGACTCGTACCGCAGGGACATGGGGATTACGCTATTATTTTGTAACCTACTAACATTTGGAAAACAAAAGGCGCTAAAGTAAAAGGTCTTTTAGTGCGGAGGCTTCGGCAGGTGAGTCCCGGGGGACTGGTTGAGGGAAGTAGAGTAAACGCCGACGAGACAGTGACTTGCTTAAATGGGAAGATACAAAGTGTGGTGTGCAGTAAAACAGTAAAACACCGTTTTTAGTCAGCAAGTCGTTGAAACTGTTTCATTAGAAGGTTGCATATTCGTGGTGTTAGAATACAACCAGATAATTTAATGAGGTAAACAAAATTAAATTGATGGAATGAGCATCACAAGCACAAGCTCTGTTTCGCACGTCGTCAATGTACCTAATAAGTACATGTTAAAAGATTTGCATGCGCCAAAGCACTTGTCTCATGTTCTCCAGAAAATTACCAAATTACTCATTTATCTATTTAATTGGTTGAATTATTTGATTTATCAAAAATTAATAAAAAGTAAGATAATCCAAAAAGAAAGACAACTCCGCAGGTGAAACCATGACTCCCGTGGGACTGTTTACTTGAAGTGCGGTTGCCTTTCTCGATGCCTCCAACCTTGCTCCGCCGAATGACTTGCCAAACTGTTACGTTATTCAGGTAAGGCTGTAAGTATTATTCTATTTCTTAGATAAAGTAGTGACGATTTTGCACATGTTTTAAAGATTTGGTATAGGGCTGAGAAGATCATAGTTTGTAACTCACAAATATTTAAGAAATTCCTGGCTAATACCTACATACTTCTAGCAAGATGTCACTCGAGGTTTCTAAGCATCTTCGATTCGTAGAGAATTATATCACCCATCGTCGGTAGCGTATCTGTTTTTGAATTAAGATTTGAATGACATTTGTGGTAAATCTTAAAATTAATAATATATTATTGTTCGTGTTTGACGCTACAACTAAGTACAAACATCAGTGTCTATAAGTATCCTATCATTCGGTCTTTCCTAAGATGATGCTGAAAATTGTCAACGCAGCACAAGCAAGCAACAAACTTAAATAATTAGCAATACCCGTCATACCGAACAATAGGTGTCTTAAATTTGAGCCAAATTTGCTAGACGTACACGTCGGGGCTCAGTCAGCAACTTTGCGAAGAGAACTCAAAGGGCTGTGCGACGCGACAAATTTCAATACATCGTTTCGTTGCGTAGACTCCCCTTGACTGAATATGGCGGATGGATTGGGATTGGTACAAGATTTTAAGAAAGAAGCTTTTAAAAACAACATTTTACTTTCTGCCGTTGAGAAAAATACAATACATTATCCAATCGGTTATCCATTATATCTACTGAACTATTAAAAAGATTTGACAATGGACAATGTCCGTTCGATCTTAAGTTCCTTTTTTTATTTTTGAAGTTGTTTTAGAAATGTTCATTGCTTTTAATCTGTCCATTATTCTTTGTATATAAAGTGACGATCTTTTAAGACTTTCTTTAAGTCATTAAATAATAAAAAAAGTGTGGAAAAGACTCAGTTACTCTCCAATATTAATATTACTCTCCTACTCCGATATTTCTATCCTCGCTTACTCTCATTACTTGTAAGTTGTATATCATGGTATAGGGTGGCTCAAGTCGTCGGCTGTATGTAATCCATACTCGAGTCGATCTGAGAGCTGCAGAAATGTACGTGAGAAGCCGACATATGGAGGGCACGCTTCAAATATTGGATTACTGAGTTCATGGAAAATTTAAGCAAGAACTTCAATTTCAGAAGGTTTGTATAGTTATTGTGAGAATGGTGGTAATATACGGGTGTTTTAATACATCCGAAAATTCGAGAAACGTGCCGTAACATTCATTTTATATTCGTAACCCATCAAAAAAATATATATATTAAGTGGGTAGTAACTAATTTGGAAATCTTGAAGTTCAATCTTGTAATTTGCTTTACTGCAGTAGTGTTAAAAATTGTTTTAAACTGCACGTGACTTTCGAACTAACTTAAGTGCATGAATGTTCCTTGATTGTGAACGACTGTGTTGCAAACAATACATGTGATTAATACAAACCTAAGCATGAAGCAAGCAAGCGAAACTTTGTTTTGCTTTTAATCTCGGGCGGTTCGCAGTCAATTCATATAGTACATAGACTACTTATAAAGACATACAATATATCACAGCTGTATACATACTTCGGTAGTCAGTCGGCCAAGCTTTTGTGCCCTTCTGTGGGGCGACGTACGATATGCGTGTGTGTGTGTGTGTGTGAGTGCGTGTAACTGTGAATGTGTGCGTTGATTTCCCGACACGACGCCGCGCCCGCCGCCTGCACGGTTTCAAGGTACGGGCTCAAGTAAGTTCTGTTTTATTGAATTTTATTGTTAGATAGGTATTTATTGTTTAAACTGTATGTATATTATATTTAGGTTTTTGTTCCCACTCGTTTAAATGTAGATTTATTTTATCCGCTCGCATAAGTAAATCTATGCATGAAATCTATTTTTGCTAGATTTCTTCCTGCATAGAAACTATAATTTCTATTTATTATTTAAACTTTTGCACAATTCAGATAGTATAGGCTATTATATCGTAACTGCACTATTTCATGAAGAAAGTTTTGGTGTACATATGCCAAGATACGTACACGCACACGTACGTCACAAAATACGTACCAAAATATTTATCGCAGGGATTTTAAATATTGCTTTAATGCCTCTTTAGTATTACGCTCAAATAACATTTCTTTAATTACTCAAACCAAAAAAGTACGATACATCAAGATATTTTATAAAAATCAAAAATTATATTCGGTACTTTCCTACACCCATACCAAGCTGTCAGCCGTTCGTTCCGAGGGCACCAACACACATACAACCTAATACAGTAGGTACGTACACACACACACGTACAGGTTAGGGGTGCGCCCGGGCGGCATGGTGGGGACTGTATTAAGTTCCTTTCTTTTCACTAAAATAATTTTAGGGGATGGTTTTAGTTCAATATTTTTTTTTACTGAGGGTCGTTGAATGCGTCCGTACAATTTGAGAAATGGCCGCTCCTGTAGGGTGCATTTACTGGTTGAGATGTTTGAAATATTGAGAAAATATTTTTATTACATTTTCTATTTCAAATTGCTCAGATATTTTTAATATCGTCTTCTAGTATAGCACATGCTGTACTAGAAGACCATTTTTTTCTTGTAGATAAACAAGAAAAAAAAACGCAATATAAATGAAGTGGATTTACTAAATGTGCTCTAAAAAATAACATCTAAGATTCTTTTTCGTGTTAAGTTTTAAACCTATTTATTTTGGACAATTACGCCAGATTGCAAAAGACAAGCCAATCCTAAATTTATTATAGACATCACAAACCAAAGAAATGTTGGCAGCTTTCCAGTTACAGAAAAGTAAAAAAATATTAAAAACAAAATTCGAACAGCTGAACGGAGGTTTGGCGTTAAAAAAAACATATAATATAAAAAGGCAAAGGCCGATAGCATCCAGCCAGCTTTTGCTGAAATATTTTTAATCAAGCTGGTTACCTGCGGCCGCGGGCGGTAACCAACCGACCTGTCAATCTTTCAAACGTTAGATTAAAAACATCATCTTTACTTTTTTTAGCATTAAGAGGATCAAGGAATTATGTTGAAAAAATCTCGGCTGTATGATTATAAGGCGTTAGATAAAATTTTGACGAAGGTCGGTGAGAATCTTTGGTTATGTATGTATATAAGGTTCAGGTACCTACGTGTGTATTTTATTTGCTTCGAAGATTAGGGAATAGGTTGTGAGTTTTGTTAGTAAAAAATAAATCTTGAGAAGGATTTTGATTTGGACGTGACTTTAAAGATATATTTAGTTTAGTAAGACTTTAGTTGACCTACGGATTTTCTAAATATAGTATTTGTAAACTTCGTGTAGCTGTCGCATAGACTGTAAAATAAGAGAGAGCTTTGCTCAAGGAGACACAAAAATAGGTCAAAAATTAGGCGTACTTATTTATTGATATTCTTAAACATTGGCCAGTTGTAAAGCAAAAAGAAACAACTATCATCACTTGGTGCCTAACTCTCAATGTTACTACACAACTTTACAGATTCTATAATTAACAAGCCGTATCTATCGCTAAAATCTCACTCAACTCATTAAAACCAATGAACAACAACCTTTAACACACCGACATAAAAACCAAACTCCTTTGATGACCTATCACCTCTGGGTTACGAAGGCAGGTGTGGTGTTAATGCTGAGTCAGCGCGGTGGCACCGGTAGTCCGTGGTAGCGGGTTCGAATCCCGGTCGATCACGATTTACATGTCAGTCTCGCCGCTTGATATCCGATTGTTGCTATGAAGTATGCCAGTCATGTTCGTCTTAACTTAAATACGATTATGTAGATGTGGATTTTCGTATTAGGTGACGTTTTACTTGATGAAGATAACGAAATATGAGTAAATATTGTGTTTATGGAGGTTTTTTCTGTTTGAGAATCCTCTCATATTCTTCTGTTTTGTTTATTATTAGGAAGTCCCTAAGACTCCTGACGTGTTAGCAAATATATATTCGGAATCTGCTTGTTTTTAAATATAATTTTAATATTTCCAATGTTTAGAATTGAAAACGGTCAACGTGAAAGGTTCAAAATAGTGTAGAAAACATTGTTATATTGTTTGAGAAGGTCGTTACTGCTGCTTTTTTTTAAGCTTTGTAGGTCACAGGGATGGATAGGTTCAGCTCGCTTGTGCATCATGGTTTGGTAAGTGCCACACACACATCACCATTTCTATTTATTTTCCTACTAAAAACAGCGTGGTTAAACAAATGAAAGTGAAATTTCAAAATCCTTGACTTAACGAAAACACTTTTCAACCTTATAAATACATCACTATTTTTCAAATAACTATCTTTATTAAATTCGAGTTTTCGAGCGTTATTCCTAAATTTTCGTATGCCAACAGTAGCGTGAGCAGAACGTACCATTATCAAGTCACAATCGGCACCGACCCGACGGCTTCCGTTACGAAGACGGACATTCCAATTTTAGCCAATCACTGTTACTGTAGTCATTGGTCACCAGTCATACAATACACGAATATTCATACACGGCTTTGATCCGAAACATTTTGATAATATCGGTCTGGTTTATTGGATGCTATTGATACAAATTAACTTTGTGCAGCATGTTTTAAATCCAATATTGTTATTAAAAAGCTTTTTATAATATCTAATTTTATGTGGTTTGCATAGTTTGGCTATAAAATGTATAAGCAATGCAATATACATAAAACACGACTATGAATAAACTATTTGGCATATTAATATCTAGCTTAACCATCTTCATCACATTCCTTGACTAGATAACCAGAGTTTTGGTAATGTGTAGGCACTTCTATTTTAAAATTATGCGACTTGAATATCGAGAATTCCCTAAATAAAGCGAACGTACCTAGTACATATCGCTTTACATAAAGTTTTTATCACACAACATAATCAACTAAAAGGCGCAAAGGATTATTTTCTGCTTGGAAAGTCACGTAGGTACCTACTCCCGAAATAGTCTTTTGTTTTTAAATATACTCTAAGGTAATGACATACAAATATATAAAAAATCTTATACATCAACTCCATTATTATTTCCTGAAAACAATCAACTAATGCACATACCAGCCCACAATGCAGTACAATATTCATAAAAGCCTATTACTGCATTACTCGACAAAATTGCTACCAGCACAATGGCTGAATAAACCATAAACACAAGTAGGACAATACCATTAAAATGGTTACTAACAGAGACGTCGACTATTTGGCCACTATAACTGCACTTTATTCAATTTGTGCAAACACTTTCTTTTTGAAAGTCATGCTAACGTATTTGTCTTCATTCGAATGACGGCTCAATGCTGGACGCCATGACCAGAAATCTGACGGAATTGACACGCAGATAGTGAGACAATAGTGTGAATTAAAAATGATAAAAACTGTGGCGCGTCAGTTTTATGGAGACAAATTGTTTGATGGACGTTGCGTATTTTTTTAATCTGGCATGTTTGCAGGATTAAAAGAAAATATTTTTTTTGAACCAAAATGTCTTTCTAGCTAAAATGTATCGTCTGTTGAACTATATTGAATTTTGTAACGTAATTCATGTGGATTATGATATAGTATCTTTTAACAGAAATTGTGAGTGTACTTTAACAAATTTCTTCGTCTTTACTATTCTGTCCATTGAACAATTGGCTGAAACGATTAGTGGTTACTTATTACTTATGAGAACTCACATATACATATTTAATTTCACGTGATATGTGAAAGTAACTGAATCTGTAAGTCTGGTAACTCCGACCGAAAATACAAACAACACAAAAAAGTAATTGAACTTATTTGTAAATACAGTACAATTTAATTCAATACCGCAAAAATAAACAATTAATCAAGAGCATATACAGCAAATAAACAAAAACCGATCAATAACCCCAATCAAAATGACCATAAAAAGCTCGCATCTGTCTCATTTCCCATTGTAAGCACGTGCTCGGTACATGCAACGTCATCGGGCAGTCATTATTGGGGTCAACGGCCCGCTGATTACCTCGCCCTGTCGTTCATCATTAGCCTAGGTTAGGATGTTTGTAAACATAGCCTCCATTCACTGGTCATATCCCGTGTAATTGGGTCACTTGGAAAACCGTAAATGATGCGAAATTATTTTGAGGCCGGCATTTTTTTTAATAATTTAAATAAGTCAGTGATATGCACACATTTATCATTAGGATTTTCCTTGTAATTGTTGATAGGATGCGAAGTGGTTCGAGCGCTTCGATTGAGTATAAAAAGTAAAACAAGTAAGTCCAAAAAGGCGTGAGATTTTGTCTCTGAAGTCAATTTACAGTTATTAGAATAATTTAAACCAATCACACCATATTAATCACTAATTTACATATATAAATCATACACGTATGGTCATTTAGCTACCATACATTTAAACGAAAGAAAGTAAGCAAGTAGTTTAAATCAATTAAATTAAATTCGCGAAGATCAATAACATAAGCCGACCTCTGACCCGTAATATATCACACTAAAATAAACATTAAAAATAGTTTAGTACACTCAGAAGCATATTACGTACAGTTATAAATTTCAACATAATAAATCATTCTAAACAGAACGTGTCCCGAAGAAAATATTTATTACCTGTCATTATTGCAGTTCAACTAATCAATTAATAAGCTATATTTGTAGTTTTCGAACGAAATGATAATGTTTATCACTAGGTTTGAAAACGAGGATGGTAATATGTTTGTGTGTACATTGACGTATAATAAATCAAAGTACGCATTCGTGGTCACGATTCTGCAGCGCTGAATGTATCAAATCAGCTTGGTGCCTCACGATTACTACCTTTTGTTTTGTCCTGTATAAGAATCATTTGAAATCTGTTAGCCCAGTTTCCAATTGTGTATAAAGGGAACAGTTGTGAAATTATTTGGTATAAACGAACTTCTTTGTTTGAGTAAATATGATGCAATTGTTTTCGCAATGATGTTGTATGCGATTTTAGTTTGACGTATTTTTCTTCACAATAAGTGGTCCTATCAAAGCATATTTCTCTTCCTGATAACCAAGTAGGTACATATTTTAGGAGACTGTCAAGTAATATGTGTAAGTAACTAATCCCAAATGTTTAATAGATCATTTTTAAAATAATAAGTTGATGAAGATGTTGCTTGGACTCTACCTAAGATTGCACCTAGCTTGAATATTCTGTTTTAGTTACATTTGTTGCTCTATGTACTTTATTTTAATGTCTCGACAAGACTACATAGGTTTTACATGAGAATTTCATGGCATCCTTCTTAGCAATGTATATCATAATTTACATTCTGGTTGCGCATGAGTGGCCGGCTGCTTTGATCTCCGTTACAATCGGACGTAATTGATGATTGCGCGCCAACTCCATGTACAGAAAGACACGGAGTAGTAAATGTCTAATAGACGCGAGATGGAGTGTTTAAGTAAATAACAATGTGGTGATACCATCTCTAAAAACAAAATTTGATACTACCGTACTGAATCGAATTGTTTCATTGCTAAAAATATGTTCTACGGGTTTTTATTAATGTTTTACTATTAAGAAAATACAAAGCGTTGATCAAAACTATAAAAGTTGATAGTCGACTGAGTTTATCACTTTTTGGAAATGTAACCGCTTGTTAAATAAAATCAATACGCCAGGAGCTGTCATGACCATGCACTCCATTCGTTTACTACTCTTTGCTATGTAGCGAGACCAATCGAACGCGCGCGCCGCTGCTGTCACGCCGAGCCGTGCGCTTGCGCATACTTGCTCTATGCACTACGAAATATTTAGGTAAAAAGACAATAACAACTTTACACTAGATCTATGTGGAGTATGTCCATAATTGTGGTCTTGTGTAAGCTTGCATATGTAAAATATTACTACGTATTTTTGTTAACATGGACTTCATTTTTATTCTTGCGGGGTAGGTGTATCTTTTTTCTGTCATGAAATAAAATATTGGTTTCAGAGTCAATTTTTATAGTAAAAATACAAAATATATGATTTAGCTACCTGATGTTTGTCCATTTCGTTACTTGCTAGAGTTCTAAGTATAATGGTATGTGGGATGCAATACTTCAACAACATATTTTAAATGTAACCATGATTTACCTGGTGAACTGGTATTAAATAATTATTTTATATAAATATTCAGTTTCTCTTTACATAACGTCTGTTCCCCAAACTTAAACTTCAAATCTCAGCAGCATTAAACTACATACTCCGACCGCGCGACGAAGCGCTCTGACCAAAATTGTTAATTTCGAAAACGTTCGGTATTTCGCGCAAAAACCACATACATGCACATAATAGCGTTTTAATACTACTTATTATAATAATATATAAGCAAAATCAATATGTAAACGTAGCGTAATGATGCCGAAGCACCTTATTATGGACCATGTATATTAATTTTCAATCCTTTTTAGATGACCGTCTCAAGACGATTACGGCATGGAAAATTGCACTAATGAAGTCATTACATCTTGGATCCATCAAGCTAATGGATAAAACCTCTTAAAACTTAATCGATCTTCATGTTTTTAAGCTGTGTCGCAATTTAAAATTATAAACATTATCCCTAAATGCGGGCAAGTGGTGTTTATTAAAATTGTGAACGCGAATTTTCGGTTGTAACGCAGCCATTGTTGAATGTACCAACCTATGTTACGATGGTGCGTGTTATCTAGTATCAACTGTTTGTTGATAATTTGTTGGACTCAAACAATCCAAGTTTTAGGTCTCAAAAACATTACTATTTCACCTATTAAGATGTATCAAAATTTTTTGAACATGGATTTTATCTTCCTCTCTCCTATAGAGATAGAGTACGCAACCAATATCAGTTTTGCTAATACACAAATTTGTTTAAATTCTTTTTAGTTGTCAGTCAGCTGTCCTGAAGGATTAACGTGGATGTTCCTGTGGCGCCTAGGGCGGTGTTACAGAGTACAATAAATTACAACTACGACGCGTTACATCCCTATGCATACCAACACGTCATGGCGTCAGATACGCGACGCCTTACGTATTTGGTTGGAGTTATTTTCGTCGATGAGAATACTGAAAATCGATTGTTTTGCTTGTTATCGATATCTTTTTAAAAAGGAGTTTTGATAAAGAAGGAAAATTAACTGATGTGCAGGAGAAATTGTAATACACAGACATCTTTAGGGCTCTATGTCATTTTAAGTCAAATTCTTTACTAAAAGTTGTGCTGATACTCAGCAGATATTTTAAATAATTTTTTTGTCGCCTCTTTTTAAACAAAAGATAATTATCTTTTATAGAGAATGGAGAGAAACAATCAAATACTTTTAGTAAAATACGAATATCAGAACGTTTACGTCATTGGTTGTTGCACAGCCACGTGTATTCAACTCAATCAATTTCAGATCTTTGACTGACAATCGAAATAGATTCGTAATTGTTTCAAACGAAAATGCTACATTGTATTGTTTAGTGAAACTCGGTCTGTCGCGTCGAAAGCTAAAAGTCGGCCACCAAAAATGTAATAGCTGTCACTAGCCATGATTAATGCAATTAATCCCACAATGGCCACAGCGCTGTACACTGCCTGCCATTCTACGTGTATCGTTTTAATTTAAACTTTTTTTCTTTCAATTTTTATTTTTACGAGGTATTGGTATAAAAGGTTTTATTCTATATCGGTCTCGTAAATACGAATAGCTGCATTCCTGGTTTTATCAGTAAACACGCTTTATCGCTAATTCTACTGCGTAAGTGACTGCTGCTGATTAAGTATAGAAGAAGACTTTTGTATTCTGGTCTTAACTTTATTTTAAGATCAAATTACCAGACTTTACTTAAACTTGCTTAATATCTAGAATTATTCCCTGAAATCGTTATAAAAAAACCGGCCAAGTGCGAGTCAGACTCTCGCACCGAGGGTTCCGTACAAACCTGATGATGTAACTAAAAATTTAAGGTTTTCGGAATTTTTCCTTTATGTGTGCTATAAAACGTTGCTTCGTGCCAAATTTCAAGATTCTAGGTCGACTGGAAGTACCCTTTAGGTTTTGATTCCCTTGCGAGTACTTGCGAGTTTCAAAATATGCAGCTTAAATTGCTGTTTCTTTTGATTGCGTTGACATAGAAGTTTGATTTTGTTACAGCTTAAAGGTATTATAGACCTGAGTATTTGGTATGAATTTCAATTTAATACCTCTACGCGTTTATGAGGAAATAGGTAGTAAGTTTAAAATTATTAAAAAAGAAATATTATGTGATGTAACTAAAAATTTATGGTTTTTGTAATTTTTCCTTTATCTATGGTATAAGACGTTGCTTCGTACCAAATTTCAAGATTCTGAGTTCACGGGAAGCACCCTGTAGGTTTTGATTCCCTTGCAAGTGTCGAAAATTTGCGGCATAAACGGCTGTATCTTTTGATTGCGTTGCCTTAGAAGTTTGATTTTTTCACAGCTTCAAGGGACAGTAGACTTGAGTAATTGATATAAATTTCAGCTTCATACCTCCACGCGTTCCCGAGAAAAAGGGTCTTGACAGACGGACGGACGGACGGACGGACAGACGGACGGACAGACGGACAACAAAGTGATCCTATAAGGGTTCCGTTTTTTCCTTTTGAGGTACGGAACCCTAAAAATAGCTCTCTTCGATTAAAAAATTGTTTAATGCCGAAATAAACCCAGGATTTCTTCCTAGACCCTTTACTTTATCACTTAATATCATACTTTCAATTCCAAAACCAACAGTCTCTACACATCGGCCGCCACTACAAACGCATAGTTCGGCGCTCCGTCTGATACATTTCATAAATAACGTGTACAATTTTTGTACATAGATTTATTACGTTCGGCGAGCGAAAATGGTTGGAGATTGTTTTTCAATTTAACTGGAGGTATCCTGCTGCTTGACATGCCAGGCGGGCCTTCCGCGCCGTCCGTGCCCACAGCTTGATATATTATGTGGATTTATTTCCGTTTTCATTTCTATATAGGTATTAATAAACTTTGGGATGTTTTTTATTTGATACCCGATGGTGTATTGTTGGTTGTCGGCGAAGGTTCGTTCTCGAACAGAATAAGTAATGTGGTATGTTAATATGTTTATTGATTATGATTAGTTTGAGATTGTTTTTATAGATACGTAAATACATGTAGGATTGCTTTTAGTATCTAATGGGTGACGGGGTTTCTGTAATTCCCCTTTCGAATTCGAAAACTGACGCCAGTATAGACGCTTATTCGTGAAAACCTTCGGATGTCACAAATTACTCTTACTATTTACGTTTACGATTTATGTAAGGTTTAAACTGAAAAGTTCAAAAGAAATACCTTGACAAGAGGCTTCACTTCTGACTCGTCAAAAAGACCACACAGCAGTATAATAAAATGAAGTGAAATCGTTCGTAAACGCCCACCGTCAGCGACAACCAATCTTGACGCACACATTCCACGAATTCTATTTCCAATACATGCAGCTATTTATACTGACCTAAGATTTCCGTTACAAATTATCTTAAACTGCTTTTGCTTAAATGTTTCAGAGCGTAACGCTCTGCGAATTGAAAAATGATTTTACTCCAGTAGTAGGAAAATAGATGCTGTATTTTACGTAAAATATAATTACGTGATATATATAATATCAGCCTAAAAATCGTCTATCGCTGAGCACAGGCCTCTTCCCTCAAAGATTCCAATATTTAAAATCAGTTAGAAATTACATATAACATTCAAAAGGTTACAAATGTAAAAGACGTTGTCACCGAACCTTCAATTTCTTGCATGGAAATCTAAGCTTAGACCTACAAGGCCACCATGACACTACTATGTATAATACTTTAAATCCAAAATCAACCAATGGCGTGCTAGACATCAAAATCAATAGCTATCCCTTAATGAAATGTCAACGGGCAGTGACCGCCTCAGCACTTACATTAAAAGCCCCTTTATCAACAATCTTTAATCCAATTAAAGGCCACCTCTCAGCAGGTAGAGCTGTGATGAATAAAACAAAAGTTGCGGTCACTCAATGACCAGCTCCACTTGACCCTTGGACTCTTTTGCACCGCACCTGTTTCATCATATCGACCATGCTTTGAGAGAGACAGGGTAGGTCATGTCCCCTGGTCATTCGACTGGACTTTAGGGATTTCGCTCCGAGGGTCATGGAAAAACAACAGTTACGGTTAAGCTAGGGCTTTATGCTTAATGGACTACGTTGGATAGTCTCTGGGTACTTTCACAATTAATTAGCACCTCTGAATGAGGGTGTCGACCTTACTTCACTGTGGTTAAAAGTTGGAATGGGTTGAAAGCAAAGTTAGGAAGGTTGTGTGGTTTTGGGGTTAACTCTAAAGTTGGGTAACTTTTTACATTGAGGCTCCGATGTAGGCGCATAGTAAGTGGACTTTTCTGTTTTGATCGTTAAATGTAAGTGTCACAAAATACCGCATTTCGATTGTTCAGACTTTCAAACACGAGGAACAACGCAGGCATGAAAAGTAAGGAAAAGATAAGCACAACAAGACTTGAAATAAAAATAAGTCGTCATCAATTTGTAAATAAAATGCCTCAAGAGCTTTACCCCGTAAATAAAAGAAAACTCGCGATATTTTTGCATCAACGACAAATTTACACTTCAACAATTTTCCCATTCCATACGAGTGATTTTAAAAACTCCCTCTTTTGCTCCCCTCGGTATTCGTCGTTCATTCTGAGTCCCTTCCCCCAGTCCCTCTGGCTTCCCCGGTCCTCTATCCCCTGGCATATCCCCGCATCCCGATGGGCCACGTGTCCCTCACAGTGCTGATTGGCACAACTCCAGTGGATTACCGAAGGGCAGTGTGATGACCACTCGTCATTTGGGAATTGGGGAATTAACGCTACAGAAATATAAATGACAACAGCGCCAAATGTTCGTTTAGTTAGGTAAAAATTCATGATCATAAATTCAGTAGGTACACAAAAATAAAACTCTTGTGATTCTCATCAGCAGAAATTCGTATAAATTCCTTAAAAAAATCTGTCACAAGACAACGATTGTTGAAAACCTGTGCGATCATCGATCTTAGATTTTTGGTAAAATAACAAATGCTGTCATCGGGCGCCCCTCAATCCCACGTCGAGAAAATAACTAAATCGTTTTTGTAAATTTATCGATTTATTTTATTCGATACGGATGCCACTCGTTTCGTTTTCATATCGCGTCGAAATGTTCGAAGTCAGAAATGTTTTATGATGCGTAAAATTGTTGCATTGTATGGATTCTTGCACATACCGTTGGGTTTTCCATTTTCAGCGACAACACAATTTGGTTGAGACGTGAGTTGTTAATGATCATGTTATTCACACGGTTTTTAGTAAAATATAATAATAAAATGTCAAAATCCTGCATCAAATAATTTATTTGAGAACAATGGCAATAGTTGCTGCGAAAATTAAATTATAAGTTCTATGGACCGATGGACTTTTAATTGTAATCCTATATGTTTTTACATAAAAACAATTTCTACATAACCTAGCCTAACCTAAATGATAATTTGGTGTATGGTTATACATCAAATTATCATTTTTTTAAACGTATTCCACACTGGGTAATAGATACTACATAATATGTTGCAGGGAGTTTCAGAAACATTCTAATCATAATAATGCACAAAGCCACCCAGACCAAGAACACACATTCATGGATCACACAACCACTTGCCATGGGTGCAGTGTAATTTATTTAATAGGAGAAATACCTAAAATCTGATAACTTTCCCCGTTAAATCCCGGAGTTATTGATATATTTAAAAATATCTGCTAGGATTAATAAGTCGGTCATAATATTGATAAAATATTGTATGAATCGTTTGCATTATAACAATTCCTTAACAACCCTAATATAAATTAACTTTTTAAAACAATACCACGCAACACGTTACGTGCGTGCGTCAACTCGGAAAGTTCATTTACAAAAATAAATAATTTATTTATAGTTTGTAAACAAAATTCTTTGTTAATGAACTGCGCAAAGTTTTCGTGATATTGTTGCTGATTCTATTTTTATTCAGATTTAATTAAGATTATGCGTGATTACAGTTTATTAAGGCGTATTCAAGGTTATGAATTTTCGCGCATTTTATCTGAAACAAAACAAAATATCAGAGGGTCGTTACTCGAGAAATTATGGTTAGGATTATTTTAGATGCCCTTCCCAAAATTGCTGTAAAAAGTTTTATGCAATTCAATGAGCATAATAGTATGTAAAAGATATTTCCACTGTACTGTTAAATGAAATAATTATTTGTTTCTGTTTTAGTTAGAATAATGTATATTTTTCAATGATTAGTTTAAGTTTTTTTATGTGATTTATGTAATTGGCTTCATTCCGTGTAAAACAATCAACAATATGTTTCTGAAAAGTAAACCCTGGAAATCTTAACGATCATCAATAAATTTAAATATACACTGCAACTGGTCCACCGCATTTATTTCGAGGCGCGGATGTTTGCAAGCGGTTTTACATCCCCGAACGCATGACGGTCCATGATTAATAGATGCCAATGTCACATGGCAGTGACGTCACGGATCATCCTCTACGCATTGCTTATTATTTCAAGAGAGCATGGAAAGCTCTTCTCGAGGATACAAGAATGTCCTTAAAATAGTTTATTTACTTTTGGTGATGCCGACTTAATGATGAACTTCTAAACTCTGGCTGGTAACAAGACATGTGATCGCAAACGTTCAGATTTGATGGTCAATCAAATCTGAATCAATTGTTTTTGAACTACATGGTAAATGATAAAAAGGAAAAATAAAAATCATGTGATTTATGTTGGCCGCTATGGTTGACGAAAGCGCTTTTCCTTGGACTTTTGCACTTAGGTTCGTTTCAGTAAAAATGAGTTCAGTACAACCTCCATCTTCCTCACATATTTAACATACGCTTGAGCTAATTTTATTTTAAAGCGGTCGATATACAATCTGCAAGTAATCGAAAGTAATGTGTTAAGTGTCTCAAAGGTAAACAACGACTAGAGCAATAAATTTTAAGTATCACCGTGTACACCGTGTTCAGGAGACAATCGAAAATAATCAATAACGGTTTTATTATTTATCAAAACTCAAATCTTAAGAGCTTTGACAGCGACTTTCAGACTTTTATAAAATTAGTCATAAGTAATTTTATAAATAAATGTCTGTATAATAAGGCTCAAGTGAAACGAATTTAGATTACCTTTAATTTACTTCATTAGCTCAAATTGAACGTAGCGTCAAAACTAGGTACTTATAGATTCTAAAACCGCAAATCGAATTTTAAATAACCTAGGTAACTGGGGAAAAACCTTCGTATAGCCTTTAGCCTTCAAGTTTTACTGAGCAATACTTATATTGATTCACATTATGATATAGTGTCATGAGTCTGTCTGGCACCAATGACAATGCGATTGAAAATCGTAGATGTTATTTTAACTTTAAATTTATTCAAGTTCAAGTTCAAGTTCAAGTGATTTATTTGCATAAAAACATGGTAGTTAACAAGATGTTCAATATAATATGTGTACAGCATGCTTTTGCCGTGGCACACGGCGTGCAAAAATATTATTAAAAGAGGTAAATTTATATGTAAGAGGTAAAGTAATATTAATACATTATACATTATTCAAAATCGCATTCATGAATTCAAACTAAGAAAAATTAACAATTAAAACTGAGAAAATCTTCCGGAATAAAACTGAATGACTATTGCCATATTTCTATTAAGTATTATAATTCAATCTTGGTAAATATGTTGTAGTATTAGTTTTTTTTTTTAAGTAAAAAAAGCTCTTTTCATCGTGTTAGCGTTTAAAAAATGTTTGGAAAATGGATCTCGTACTATTGCAAAATGTCATGCAAACGTCTCAGTCTTGAGTTAGTCTGACTTAATGCCCTTGGCGTGACCAGTAATTTAGATTCCGTAGAATAACACGATTACAAATAAATGACTCTATTCATGTGTCAGAGCGAGATTATCCTCTAACCTTTTGTCGTCCTTATTGATTCTATAGATTGTGATTTTGTGAAAATGTTCTAAGGCACAGAATTGCCATAGACCGAGATAAATGGAAAGAGGAAACTAAGGCTTTTGCCCCAACGGCAGATGTAAGTAATAAACTCTTAATCTGTAATTTATGTATTTCAAAGTCTTGGTTTGTTAAAACTGTAGCTTTACAATATCGGTATTAGTGATTTTACCCTTGCTATATATACCTAGGTAAATATATGTATTTTGTTTAATATAATAATAGAGAAGGAAAACATGAAGGCGGAAGTTAGAAAATCTTTCATTGCTAACTCTATTTTGACCCTTCAGAAGCCTTAGTAAAACTCACCAACATTATAGGCAGGTACACGAATCTATTACCGTTCATCTATGGCGGTTAATTAACAGTCAGTAGCAAAACAACGAATGCCCGTGAACCAATCAACCTTCTTTTAAAAAGTTTTTGCTGTCGCAACGCACCGGACGCCCATTCAGAGCTAACCCGTTGACCTACATCCTTCAATCACTGGCAATTTTTATTTAGTATCGTGCTGCTTGAAAAATTATTGTGCGAATGAAAAACTCGGAGTTTTGGAGACAAAAGACTAGCGTGGGCGATTTGAATGTTAAAACGATCATTAGAGAACTATTGTGGCTCAGCTCGCCGGCGGTGCTCAAACTCTTATTGTACGCAATGAATGCCTGTATGTATTTGAGGGTTAATTTTACTATTATAAGTGAGGTTATTGAATTCAATTAAAATGAATCACTTGTCGGTAATAGAGGTAAAAAAATGTTTGTTTTGTGTAGGCGTTATAGTGTTGAATGGATAAAATTTGGTTGTGCAAAAACCGTCAATGGTAAACGATCGATTAAGTTGAATAATGTACTGTTGATTGGTGAAGTGAAGAAATTAAAGTTTAAATGTATTGTGTATAAGAGTATACCTACTGATCTTTGCGACTGTACTCAATGAAGTATTTTGAAAATAATTATATTATGTCGATACTGACAGCCTTAATCTTCTTTATCTTAAATTCTCACATTGTAGAGCAAATGCTACATTTATTGTTTCACGCAAAAGTCAATCTTAAATAATCACCATCATCGTCAGCCCATATTCGTCCACTGCTGGACATAGGCCTCCCAAATTACACGCCATCTTAGATAATATTTCAGGTATTTTATCTGCCTGTGGGATTGGCATTCATTTTTAATTATTTATGTACGAAAATTAGAATAAAAGTACGATATGATGACAATAGGAGGAATGCCACAGTTTGAGTACCACAGACCTAGTGTTACATTTCAGTAGTCTTACAAGGAAGTAACTACCCTACAAAGGGTTGTGACTCGCAAAAACTTGCCTTTGTCACAGACCACCTTTACGGCACCATAAATTACAAAGACGCCCAAAAATGGTAACAGTTAAAAACGGTAGTTTGCGAAAATTGCAACAAAAGGGTTGTTATTGTTGCAAATTGTAACAATAAACATTTTGTTTGAGTGCTATTAATCATTTTGGGCTACTGTAGTTTTATGATATGCAAAGTTAATGTGTTAAGGCGACTGCTGTGCCAAACGGTTAGGATGACAGTTTTTGAGATTCCTGTTCAATGCAATTGTACACGATTTCGATAGCAATCTTAAATAATCCACAGCTGCAGTCTGACCATCTATATGTCTAAAAACTCAGTTTAAATAAAATGAGACTAAAACTCTATTTAATTTACGTTGTATGAAAAGACACCAAGATTGTTTACTTTTGATATACCTAGTAGTATTTATATTAGTAACTTAACTCTAGATTTACGCATCCATTTAAAGTAGGTAGTATTAGTATGTATGTGAAGTTATTAAGTTTAAAGCAAAGTACTTTCCAATGACACTGACAGCTCTATCATCGTTCATCTAGGTTTAGTTACTTATTTGTTTCTTTTAAAATTTATTTCTTGTAATAATATTCCCTATTACATATAGGTGGATCTTCATCGACCTAGCCTTTTCCCAACTATGCTGGGGTCGACTTCCAGTTTAACCGGATTCAGTTAAGTACCAGTGTTTTACAAGGAGTGACTGAATATCTGACCTCCTCAACCCAGTTACCTGGGCAACACGATACCCCTTAGTGAAACTGGTTGTCAGACGTTCTAGCTTCTGACTATCTGTAACGACTGTCAAAGATGTATGAATAACAGCTAGGACCCACAATTAACAGTACCTTCCGAAACAGTGAATAGTTTTGTTTAATAAGTTTCTGGTATATTCGCATAAAAATGATCACAAAATTAATTTATTTTTATAATATCTCACAGAATGGCATGTCTAATTCGTGTACAAAGACTTGAACCCCATATGGCGTTGATATCGCTAACTACTGTTCGATAGCGGCTCCCTAGGTGACTCAGCAACTACTAACAATGTTACGTACAGACAGACATACCGATCGCTTGTAAATTGATAGTAGAGTATTATATTGGTAGCAACTGCCGATTTCGTTGGCAGTTGAAATTATTAAACGGTATTGGAGTTATATGTTTGAAGAACTAAGGGCTTGGTTTCGAATTTAAGGGCGTGTGTTATTTGATTTCCGCATCCCTAGAGAAATAGAAATCGATTCATAATATCAAGTAAAGTTGAATAAAAACTTTTGAATCTAACGGACATCTTTTACTCAATGATGTAATTTTTCGAAACGACTGCATTTATTATGACCATAGGTGATATAAGCGTTTATGGATTTATCCTTATTCCTTTTTACCTATTAAGACAACCTTCACATACCGGCATAAAAACTTATCCCTTAGCACATTCTCATTTAAAATAAACCGATTTCAGGCACTAACTTAACATCAAATAATTCACAACGCGAATCCCAAATCCAGAAAATAAAAGAACAAATTAAGTAATACTTCAGGAAAAACGAACCCAAACCCAAAAATCGCACTTCAACGTCATACCATAAAATAATTATATATTTTAAAGACTATTCGATTCGTAAGTAGTCAGCCATTAGCTACAGTTTTATTTAGTAAACGTCGTTACATCATTAGGCAATAATTGGGCGTAGCTAGTCAGTAGGCACTCAGTAGTGATTTGTACCTGACAGTAGAAGCTGTTTGCTCAATGTATTCAGATTGACTGACATTCGATTAAGTGTACTGTTTACCTAACAAGATTCGAGCGCGACAAACAGGAATAGCGAATGGTATTTGTTTGTATGTAGGTTGTCTTGAAAGTATTGCAGGTTAATGTAGATGGTCGAATGAAAGTATGTTTTGATATCTCTTCATATCTTCTTCATAAGCGTATATTCTTGGAATTTATCATTAGAGAGGACCAAGTTTCATAAAAAAATATCAAAATAGCGTGGCAGATTAATATGTTAATTCTCTTATCAATGCCTCTGAGTTGATATACAAAGCTAACGGGAAAAATTGAAACAATTCATATCACTAAATGTTACAAATAATCCATGTGTTGAGAAGCCAAATGCTCATTTTCTTTGCAAGAAAACAATAAAACTGTTTGACAATAAATTATTTTTATAAAGATTTCATGCGGACAGTATTTTATTGCATTGCACTGCAATATTGACTAGGAAGGATAAGGATAAGTACGGACGAGGACGAGATGTTCCATGCTCGAAAATGTAGGTTTTCAATAAATCTATAAACACAATCAAGAAAATTCGAAACCTATACAAATAACAGAAAAGCAATTTTCCGCAGCAACACAAGCTGTACATTTCAGTGCAGTAGGTACTAGCCAGCGTTGAACGTGAGCTAAAACTAGTGATTAATGGTGAATGCCCGCCGCGGGCGCCGGCCGACGACTGCGGCGGTGGAGGAAACTAGACTAAGTGACTTGTAGAGGCGAACTGGATTGAGTTTTCTACCTACACACTTGTTTCAGAAAGACAATTATAGATGAAAGTATCGCATTTTAAGTAGACGAATTGATGGTTACGCTTTTTAATTTTCCGATGCTAAATCATCAAATAACTTCTTCCACTTTGGGTTGAGCGAAGGAGTGTCGAACTTCAACTGACTAAACCCCATGCATGTTCCTTCGTTTGCCCTTCATGTAGGTACCGAGGCCACACGAAACTGGGCCATAATTCAGTCAAATACACCACACCCACTTTGAGAAGGTAGATCGAGTAGTATGGAAGCACTTGTTGAGAACTAAAAATTTGAATAATTTTCGAAAGAGATTGCTTCTGAAAAGTCTTTATATGAAAATTGACAGCTTTCGGAGTTCAGACAGTAATCGGGCGACTCATTCAGCATAACAAAATATTGAGCGAAAATAGTTTAGCCAGAAGCTATAAGTTAGTAATAAGTTTTTAATGTTACATTAATAATTTAAACGATATCGAATGATCTGGAGCATAATAAGATAGAAAAGATAAAACACCTTCTTTGACAGTTCGTTTAACATAAAATCAAGATATATTGCATTATGTCATGTCTGCGTATTTGGTTATTACTCTGTGTTTGTAGTAAATCGTTTCTCCAGGACTTGATTAAAAGTTCGCTGTGCAATGTGCAATGGGATTTCGATATGGAAACTGCAATATTATAAGTCTCTTGACGGGAAAAATAATTTATTTTCAACATTTATGCTCTCCAGATAGGATCATAGTAAAACCCTCTTATAGTACTTGCTATGTCAACGTCATAAAAAGAAAATAATAAAAACTCTACACCTTTTAAAAGTTGTAATTTTTGTCACAACTTATGAAGAAATTTCTAGATATTCGAGAGAACTATAATAAAGTTATTAATACTATCAGAACCAATATGAAATGAACCCTTCTATAACATTCAGCAAATTCGTGAAAATATAGGGGCGGACATGACAAAGGCCTAATCAAAATCGTGCGACTGAGCGTGAACCATCGAATAAGAGAAACACCAGTCATTTTTCCCAGGGATTCTCTCTACTAACAATAATGAGATGGTGCCTGCTAAGCCTACGAATACCGAAAATATCAAACGGAAAAAACATCAAGGAAATCTCATCCAACCATCATAACTAGACCCCTGTACAAAAAACTCGCTCCCTTATCACTCCCGCTTTTGTCTAACCAAGAGGAGTGAGGAAGGTCTTAGTAAAGTGGTTGATATTCGTATTGGAGCGGAGTCCATCTTTGCAGAAAACATTTTCTCGTTACTAGATGAAGCTTTTTTCTTTTCTTTCTTGTTGTCACTGCTAGATATGTATTGTTATTTGATTTGTTCTTTGCTGATTAAAGATTTTTTCCTAATTAAGCCTAGATTCCTTTAGTGATTTTTGCTTTTACTTATCTTTAAATGTTCAGAATCTATTCTAATCCATAGTCTTTGCTTTATGTTATGCGCTGTGATACTTTAGTAGGTATTATTTGAGATTTCTCAAGGTATGTCCATACAATGCATAAGAAAGAATGACACGAAAGCCGTTTAAAATACTTGTTTCATTTAACAATTAAATACTTAAAGGTTATAAATGACCACTTTCACCTAGACCCCATTACCATTGAATGTAAATTTAATTGTGCAAAGATCATAATTATCTAATAACGAAGTAATGTCGACAAAAAATATTTATCCTTAAAATTCGTTACGGCCCTAGCTTCGAATATTTAAAAATCGCATAAGGTATTTTTTTTTAATTAATAACATAAAGGAGTCCTTTCAAAGAAAAGGTCGGAACGTTTGAAACGTAAACGGCATGAATAATAGTTTTAAATGTATTTGAATAAGCAGTTCATTAATTATGTCGAGGTATAATAGTAATTTTTGACGGGGCCCTTCCTGCTTTCAATGTGTTCCAATGCTTTCGCTAAGTTACACAATTTTTCTATGACAGTTACGATTTTGGTAGCTGGGATTGCGATTAAGAGATATTTTTGTGGACTCTTGGTGTTTCGTGGATTTTTAGTGTTTTGTTGCTAGATCTTGAAAGTTTTATGTGAAATGAAGGAAGTTTTTTTATGTCATTATGTTTACCTTTTTCCTTAAATTTGGAAGGTATCAATTTTTACAGATTATGGAAGATTCATGAACACTATTCTTATTCTTAGTCAGTTTTTAGTATTAACTGCTAAACGCTAACTAAGTGTAGGTATTGGAGATTGTTACACAAATGTTGTATTATGATGAAAACATTCAATTTTTTATTGTGTAAGCTACAAATTTGTTGGTGGGACAAATAAATAAAATAATATATCTTGAGACAATTGATAAACCTAACTAAGTACACTTTGCACTCAAACCAAGTTAAAAATTCCCCAAAACAGCAGATCGATTTAGCAAATCGCTTAATGATAAATGTTTCTTTTTAAACTTCAGTTTAAATGTCACACGAAAAAGTTCTTCATAATAGGGGCCTTTATTTTTTTAATCCATCACATGTCGTTAGTTTTGGCACAGATGTAGCCCAAGATACGTGTCAAGTAGTGCTTAAGTTTAGCTGTAGAGCGTAGGGTTGTCTCGTGATTAATGCTCATTATGTACGAAGGTGAGCCCCTGTATGTCAGATTTCTATGTTCGCACACGTGGCACCCCTGTCCGGTGGGGGATTAGTGGAGTAATCCACATTGTTAGTCATGGAGTGTTTGGAAGGTGAGTGCAGAATTTGGTGGAGTAACTAGTTAAATAATTAAAGGTTATGCTGTATTGTCTTATCGTAGCGAATTAATGTAACTCAAATTGCTTTTTTGCTTTATTACAGAAAAAACAGATGGAGAAGATATTGTCAGAGGTCGCCGGTTTTGGTATGTTTTTTATTAAATTGGAAGAAGAATAATACTCTAATAATATAATATATATATAATACCATATAATACCCACAATAATATACATATAACTCTACTATGTAAAACAAATAAATAAATTTGAATTTGAATCTTAAACAGAAAAGTTGTATCATGTTTTACAAGCAGGTATTTCTAGATTTACATTTTTTTTAGTATATGATATTTTTCAATACATCCATTTAATCTTTTTACCACCCATCTCGTGTTCGCAGTCACTAAAACAGCATAGCTTTGCCCTAAAAAACCTATTTTAAATTCCAATCCACTCAATCACAAACAAAGTTAAAACAAAGAACAAACCACATCAGCCATACAAAACAATAGCATAGCACGAACTCACATGACCACACTCACTAGTTTCCTGAAAGCTGAAAGGGCTTGGGTCGGGCCAATTATGAAAATAGCGCACCTGCGCTTGTCAAACGCGGCCGCGCTTGTCGGCCGTGCCTGCGAGTCATTAATCTCCTGGTTCCTTATACATTCCTGGTACCTCGCGCTCGGTCTATGAAACTGTTACTCCACAAATAGAAGGTTTTATTTAGATTGTTTAATGATTTTTATTAATAATGTTTTATTTTTAACCCTTTTTTGTTCGACTAAGTTTTTTTTGTAATATTGGTCATTAATGTTCTAAGTCTTCTTATCTAGGATTCAAAATCAAAAATATTTATTTCATATAAGACGCTTTCTATGCACTTTTAAAACGTCTTAGTAATGATTCTAGTTGTTATTAAAATTCGATTGGAATGTAATGTTTTATTTATAAATTGTTGAAAATAGCTTTTGATATATTTTTGTAGGTAATAATTAATTTTATTTTTGCCAGGAGAAAAGTTCCTCAATAGGTTTCTTCAATCTAGCTATTCTGTTTCAATAAAGCTGTTGAGAATTTATAACATTCATGATAATTTTTGCTTACTATTTATGTCTTTTTAGGTATTTCTAATTTTCCTTAGTGTTTAGTGGTAGCTGGTACTAAATGTGTTGTCAGTGAGGACGTATTAATTATTTTGAAAATCGTGGGTGTAGTACATACATTAGGTTAGTCATCCTTTGGCACAGGTTTTTCACATGACGTTTGTCAGACTGGTCTTAACAACAAAATATATTGTTACTGTTCGTTGCATCTATTTGTATTCTATTACATTTAGTGGTTTCGTTTAATACGCAATGCTTGGTACTGGTACCCAACGTGGGTTAAGACATTCGCCTCGAATCTAAAATATTTGGTTGTTAAATATGTTGATGGGTTTATTTTATTTTATTTTCATTTTATTAGGGAAACAAACAGTTGTTGTATATAAACAATTACAGCCATAATAAACAACACATAATCCAAAACAGTTTCCACACTTAAACAATACATTCGCGCCAAGAACAATGTTAAACAGGTATGAAAAAGAAGAGAAAAACAATATTTCAGTATTAAAAAATACAATATTTCAGTATCAAAAAAAAAAAAACTTCTTTGTATCAAACTGCAAAGAAAAAAAAATCTCGTATGTTTAGAGGAACCAAACAATCGTGAATGATTTTTTTAAATTTAGGAAACGAAAGGTTAAAAACATCTATGAGGGTATCACTATAACCGTTATTTATAAGACCATTATAGAGTCCGCTCTTATGCTCGTGAAATATTTCCATTTCCATTTTTTCCATAATTAGTTCTTGCAGTAGGAGTAAAGAATAAAGATTTATTTCGAGCATTAATACGTGGACATCTCAAACCTATCCTATTTAAAAGGTGAGGAAAGTGAGCTTGGCTTCTTAATATTTTATCTATACTTCTATACTAATATATAAAGCTGAAGAGTTTGTTTGTTTGTTTGTTTGTTTGAACGCGCTAATCTCAGGAACTACTGGTCCAAATTGAAAAATTCTTTTTGTGTTGAATAGACTATTCATCGAGGAAGGCTTTAGACTACAAACCATCACGCTGCGACTAATAGGAGCGAAGGTACAATGGTAAATGTGGAAAAAACAGGGCAGGTATAAATCATAACTTATATCTTCTACCCACGGGGACGAAGTCGCGGGCAACAGCTAGTATAAAAATAAAATTAATACCAGGGTCTAAAATTGTGGAGCTTAGAAAATTGAAACATTGAATTCTGTTTCAAGTTAAACTAACTGGCACCTTAATATAGAACCATGAGAAAAAGAAGACAAGAGGTGTCTTTCCCATATTAAAGGATATTTGAGGAGGTACATGAAGAGGCTGTGACTGTGCTGTCTTAAAAATATTTACTTCTATAGGTACTTTATCGATTGATTTGTTTGGTTTTGATTTTGAAATGTATAAATTCCACTTGTTTAGGTACGTCCAAAAAAAATATACCAAGATTTGGATTTACAAGATTTTTTAGCATATTCACCAATACTTACTTACTGTTGACCAGTTACAAGCTCATGGAGTAAACGAAGGTTTTGCTATTACCTGGTAAAAAATGAAAGTATCTGTTAACAAAATAGTGCAGGACTTTGATGGTGATGGAGTTAGCTTCATGTACTTATTCTAGCTTAAGGTTGAATAGATAGTTTTAGTAGCTAGTGTAGTGATTTTGGTTTCATGTGAGAAAGAGGTTTTTTGTGAGTATAATTGTAATGGTAGAGCTGTGTTAGCGTCTTTATAAAATAATTAAAACGAAGATATTAAAATTCACAGTATTTTTTCGGTCTAAAATATGAAATTGTTTGTATGCATATTTCTAATAATTTAAAATTTGTTGTTAGTAAAAATAAAAACAATTTCTGTGTAATATATTTTTTATTTTACATTATGAAATTATCAAACTAATTTTGGTTATCTAATAATTTTTTTACAGGTATTCTCACAATTTACAGTAAGAACGAATAGTTTGAAAGTAATCTGAGAAAAAATATGTAATAACATGCACTTAGTGAATTTAATCCATTAAATGTAATACATACAGAAATAATGTTTGTTATCAGGGCCCCAATTCTGCTATTTATAACGGCCGATGAATGAATGAAATTTGACTTAAAATGACAATTTTCGTATTTTCTTAAGCATTTTTTGTAATAATAATTGTAAATTCAGTACGGTACGGTATACTCAAGGTCAATACAACTAACTTTCAATTATTGTATTGGCAAAATACTTAAGAGAATAGGAATAATTACAAATTTAATCTCATTGCAATTAATTCATCCGCCATTGTAAAAGAGCAGAATCGGGGCCCAGGTTCGTACTTCAGAAATCAAATAAAACCTAACTCTAAAGAAAACGTTATTTCACCAAGAGCAAGCATAAAGTAATTTATGACAACCTTTTTTGAAGGGCGTGTAGAGATCGACCCTTCAGTTTATTTTACACGACCATGACTTGCAAGCTTCTTTATATTCGATACTAACGCCATCTACTATCGAATAGAAACAACGTGCTGAGTAGCGAAACTAATAAATTTTACGAACGCAGACTGTTTTACCGATGCACAGCGCCATCTAGTAGCGAAAAGAATTACTAAAGGTATGCAGCAAAAGTATTGATTTTTTAGTCTTTGAATACATTAGTATGTTCTGTAGGGTGTCTGCCGTGGTAATTTATTGCTGCGCTGTGTAATTTCGTTCTAAATGGATTTATCGATTGAATAGTACGCGAGACTATATTTAATATCTGCAATTCTGACTGGATTGTTATCAAGCTAGCGTCTCTGAGGAGCTTTTACTAAAATTTTATTTACTCAATAAATTAGTTGGTTTTCTATTGAAACTTTTGTAAAGTGTTTCAATAATTAAATACGTAGTGCGAGAAAAAATCATCAGGAACTTTTATACTAAACAAGAGCTATATTCTTCTCAATTATCATTATTCTGACTGAATCACTTCCAGAATGGTCTGGACTAGACAAGTTGCCATAGAGCTTTCCATATTTGTTTTTGCCCTTACAGACCAAGAATATGACTACAACTGTTTTTTTTTTTCACTATTTTTCATATATTTCAATATTCAGTTATCGTTACTTCTATTATATTCTGTAAAGAGTCAGGTCTCCTGTCACAAACATTTCACAAATACTTGTCCTTTTCTCAGTTTTTGAAGAGCATCGAAATATTGTGTTTATTAGGATCTCCTTTTGGCATCCTTCGAATAGATTGAAGGTGGGTAAGTGGTAATGTGACTATGAATTAAAATAAATACACCACATATTTTCCACAGACTGTTTTTATTATATAGAAAACACAGTGCACTTATACAAAATTGATCAATATTAAAGACATAAAAGTAACATAGTTCATAAAAATAGCTAGAACATCTCATGTGTAGACAATCAACATATATTACCTAATTAAACTTACATTTAAAAAAAATCCACGTTTTAAAACGAAAAAGTCTTATAAGTAATTGATTGTCACCCTAATACTCATAAAGGTATAGGTATCTTTATAGTACAAAAGCTCCAACATTTAAAATCAATAATTACTTTACAATGTCGCCGAGTTAAAGCCAAAGGCTGGCGCTACATTTCTCCATACTAAAACTAAACTGTATTTTCTCTTTATTGCAATGTTTATTTCTCTTTTAAAGCTTACTGTTACTTCATTAGCAGTAGTAAGTGGCAATTAACGTCAATTAAGCTTTATGTTAAGTAACATGTTACCTAGCACCGTAAACAAGTTGAAACAGTAAAATAAATGAGTCGTAAATGTAGAGTTATTTACTTGGAAAATGAATTTGTTTTATGTTTCTTTGTTTTAAAAGAGTTCGTATTTTCTACTTAACTCTTCTTTATGTTATTTCGATATGCTTTCGTGATACTTAAATTATTTTTGCTAATTATGATTAAATATTTAAGACAATGTTACCGATCAAAAACTCGTGTTAATATAACAATACTGTAAAACTATTTTTATGCTACTCAGACCTATTTGTAATGAATTACACTCAAGTTTGAGGAACTTAACATTTAGGACAATTTCATTTACTGTATTTTCGTATTTCAATTTATGTTATAACCATGCAAGGATTTTCCTATCCGGAAGATCCTTTTGAAATTAAATAAATTATCACTACCTATAGTAAAATGATATTACAGACTAATTAGAACAAATAGCCTATTACCACGTCTTTAAGTAATAAATTGCAGTACAAGAAATATAGGTATATCTCTTCTCAGTTAAATGGACAATAATTGCAACAGTCAAACTTTAATACGTGGTGTTAGGCCTCTTAGACATTCAAAATATTCAAGAACCTTAAATAAACATACACAATTATCATTAAATTTAGTAGATACAAAATCACAGTACAAAATGCACATATTACAAAAATATAGACAACTCAGTTCCAATCATATAGATTACACACAAGTATACAAGTTCAACGAATGTCATGTTGTTCGAGGCACTTGTACGGTGTGGTGGGAGAACCTTGTTATCAAAATATCGTTACAAAAAACACAAAAATAAATGAACGCATACTCAAACTACACTCAGTCTCTTATTGTTTTCTCTTGACTGTTTGGAAAATGTAGAGACGTACAATTTTGAGAACATTTTTGTTTTAATTTACTTTGGTACTATTATTATTTAATAATGTACTAGGAGAATATCAGTACGAAAATTGTAAAGTTGAATGTTCAAACGGATTAAATATAATTTAAGTATGCATTTTTTGTCGCAATGTACAGTGAAATTGAATTAAATGTAATCCTAAGATGCAGTATTTCAAAAGTAAGTAAACGTCAATCAGTATTTATGTGCTTCAATTGTCACTTTGTCACCATCCCTTCAAGAAAAAAAGCGCAGCAGAGTTTTTGTAATTTGGGGGAAATATGATGAAGATATGTAGAGTTTTTTTTCACAATAAAATGCGGTAAAACCTTAATGAATAGCTAGACTACAAATTGATATTTCAAGGAGCTTTCTCAATTAGAAAACTTATTCACTGAGTACAATTCAAGTATTAATCCTTTCAAACTCCTATTAAGCTCACGCGATGCCGGCCTAGTAACAAATTTAAATATGTTTCACGTGATGTATTAAACAATTTAAATTAGAGGTCCAATTAACGCTCTATTTGAAGTACGTGTGTCTCATTGGCTTTACTACTAACATTGAGAACGACTACGGATAATTTAAAATAAGTATCAAAACCAAAAAGTTTTCTTCGCAGTTGGCCTACAAAAACAATTTATAAACGTTAGCTGTTTAATCGAATGACTTCAACTGCCCACTAAATGAACTACTAATAAACTCCAAAAGTTCGTATGCAATAGTAATTGATAGAGACAGTCAATCTTGCTACTATATTCCAGAATAGCATTTTAAAATGCAATTCACGTTAATAAAAACAATCAATTGTAAAATAAGTCTCGAATAAACTGCCTCATAAAAACAAGTGTCGATGTATCCTGTGACCGCATTCGTTCTTAGACAATTTTCGCGATAAGTATTCATAAAATAAATCCTCCGAAGACCCATTTCTATATTGCGAACAATACGGAACATTCATTTTGCGAGCGTCTGGAATACAATTTTTCCTAATACGTGTCTGCAATTTCATATTTCTAAATAACTTTACTTGGATTTTATAGAATACGTGCTTAGATTTTTCATGTGTTTTGCCTCTAGATGGAATATTTTACCTAAGTATTCACAATTTTGTGTTAGTAATTGAATTGCTGGGTTCGCCTTAGAATGGAATTGTTTCACTCATTCTGAAATAAGTTTTTTTGCTCTTTTTTAGGGTTTCAGTACAGTAGAAATGGAACAATATTACTAAGGCAGTCTGTCTGTCTGTTCACCTGTCTTTCAGTAGGCTTTATCTCATAAACCGTGAAGGTAAATGTATTTTTGTGGTGGCAGTACAGTGTATGTAGGTATGTAAAATTAGCTCTAAAAATTGGGAACATTTACAATACTGCTTTTTCAAACATACTTTTCTTAAAAAAATGGGATATGCACATAAAACAAATATTACACATACACGTAAAAATACAAATAATGTCGCAATAAGATAATACAATTCTTTTAATTCCAAGCATTTTGCCTGAAAATATTAACACACTTAAAATGTTTTAAGGATTATATTTTTTCTAGTTAAATTAACAAATCTAAAACATATTGTGTTAAAATGGACTATAGCATTTAACAGCCTGACATCGTCTTTACAAAACTCTACTATCTTATTGCGACAGACACAAAAAAAAAAACAAAAATCTTCAGAGCTTCTTATCATCAGACTTGAAACGTTGCAGTGCATGCACCACACAAACCTCTCTAGAACCGAATTTGTCGCCTCACTTCAAACAAATTCGGATCTACAGGGTAGATGTAGGGCACTAAAATTGATGCCGATGGGCACCAAATTGTAGAGTCTTCTTGACTTCGAGTGTTCTAGAAGGAATTGGTTATTGGGTTGGGCCCTGATTTGACTGAGCCTGAGCTTGAGCATTAACTTGCGTTTTGTTGGAAGTTTAATTTATATCTGTTATGTTAACCTGGTCTTAGTATTTCTAAATTCCTTAGATACAGTTTTACAATATTGTATTTTTTTGGTTTACTGGGAAATTGTGAATCCTTAGTTGGCCACGATTATATTGTGTGTAACCGTAGTTGAGCTACACATATTATTATTTTTGCAAAAGACCACATATTTCTACGTGCGGTTCAATAGATGTTCAGAAAACATTTTGTAAACTACTGGTTGTAATGATTACAAAACAAGTTATTGAACAAATAAATGTGATAAGTTAATTTACTATTTACATTTTTAAATTCGATTCTATGGTAAAAATGCAGTTGGCCGAAAAATAAAGTAGGGTTAACAATGCAAGAGGGGAAAGACAAGAAACTTCTCTAAATCCGTTGGTGTTGTTTCGCCAATTCTTCGGGCACCCACTGAGCACCTGAAAAAACAAACATAAAAAATGAATAAAAAT
The DNA here is from genome assembly GCF_003590095.1 of Trichoplusia ni. Classification (NCBI taxonomy): domain Eukaryota; kingdom Metazoa; phylum Arthropoda; class Insecta; order Lepidoptera; family Noctuidae; genus Trichoplusia; species Trichoplusia ni. The sequence continues at coordinate 7,826,191 of NC_039485.1, forward strand.
CTATAAAAAATTAAAATATCATTATAAATAATTTCAAATAAACATCACACCACACATCCGTCAAAATTAATAGTGTTGTCAACGCACGATAAATCATTTTATCGATTAAAAAATCATCGCGGCGTCACCCACACAATTAGATTTTATAACAAGCGTGTAACAGGAGCTGAGTCTTGTAATCGATCATCGTAATTGTGCTGTTTATATAGACAAGAGTGTGGTAAACATTGGAGACAGGTAAGGACATTAATGTTTGAAAAGATTTACGCTGTCCGCGAATGAATAATGGGCTTGTGATCTCATCGCATAAGTATGAAGGAGAAAGTTGTACAGAATATTCTATTACGTATTTTTTTTACAAGGTTTCTTTTCTATCGTGTCGGAATGACAAGATTCAGATTCTTGGAAGAACCAAGAAAAATCGAGAGAGTTATACGAAAAAATTTACTACGTACAACCTAAACGAATATGTGTATTTCTTTCTTAATCAGATATAGAATCAAACAAATATTTAAAGAGTCCCGACTACAAAGGTTAAAACCGAGAAGTCAGTAGAACGATATACGCAGGCGCTGACGGCCAAGCGCTTAGCCATTGCGCCAATTAGAGTCATATTTTAGACAATGCATGCTAATCAATACCAAAAGATTCGTTTGTTTCGCACACAGGTTTCGCGCAATATTGCATCACGATGACTCACTAAAACAGTATTCTAATTCATAAACTTTACAACGGGTATAGGAGTTCGACTAGAAATCCAGTTTTAACTGTAAATCGTTATTAGTTTAAATCGTAGCAAAAATATATCGAAAAAAGTTCCTTCGCTTACCGACGATGTTCACACATGTCTTAAGCTGCGTTCGATATCTGGTAGCCGCGAACCGTGACGTCTATAATGTCAATATCGACTTCGTTTCTATATATAATCACTGTTCATCGAACTTTAAGTGATCAGCGCGTCACTACGTCTGCGGGCCGCGAATTCGTCGGTTGATTCGCCAACCTTGGCGTAACGAGGTCGCCATCCGGCCGGCGCGGCGGCGGCGGCGCGGCGGAGGCAACTGGGTCAGGGGACGCGCATGCGCTCCGGACACGAGCAATGAGCGCCGCCCCCGCCCTCGAATGAATGGCTCGGACTCCCCACTTTAGAATCCACCGACATAACTTGACCTCCCCTTCCTAGGATCTTATATACTCTGACTATATGGAATGGGGTGGCTGAAAGGCTGGAAGAGCTCTAGCTTGTCTGGCCGTACGCTATAGCAGCTGTTGTACAAATCTGTTGAGCGTTCAGCCCACTAGTTGCTAAGCGAATCTTGGGACATTTGATTTTGTCTATTGTCTGTGTAGGCATTTCATTAAGCTACTGTATAATAGAAGGACTTTGGGTAAATATGATTAGGTACACGAGTGATCAATAGTTTCAGAAATAGTTCTAATCAACAAACAGCAGGTACATATGACATTATTTAACCCATAGCAACTGCTAATAAGAGTGCTTATACGACATATAAAAGGAACGACCTAAAGAGGTCCATTAAATAATGTCGCAGCAGGAAATTCCATTTCTCTCCGCATTTTCATTTCCAATAATCACGTTTCCCTCAACAATATGAACAAACACAATCTTATTTCCTTTCATACCTATCAACATAAGAATAATTTATGAAGGCAGAAAACTTTCCTCACTGACTTTATGTACGTTATTTACATTTTATTCTCTTTTATTCTAGAATCGTATTACATACAGCCAGTACACTGAATGTTTATGGTATTCTTTACGCAGACAAGTGTTTATTTGTGTCATTGGAGAAAAAATATATATAAAAATGTATAACTAAATTATTAGCGAAGAATAATATTTTATATCACTTTTTCTTAAAGACTGACGTAATTTCGGTGGCGCTACGAAGTAATAGTTTATTTTCTAAGTAACTTCATAAATTTACCTTAAATTTAATCATAAAATGTATAAAATTCAAATAAATAAGCACTTATTTATATAATAGTGGAATAAAAAAATAAGTTAGATAAATTCAAAGCTGTGACCGAAACAGAACAATATGAAAACAAATTCTACTTATTTGCAACTGTAGGAACAAGAAATGAAATACAGCAAAGAACAATTGAAATGGAACGTTTGCGAAATGAAAAAGGGATAGATTTATTCAACGGATCCAACTACATTCTGCAGTCGTTAACATAAATTTCTAGCATCTAAATGCGAAGCTCTACTACACATTTTAGCCCTGGAAGCCTGCACTGTTGACCTAGATCTGTCAAATAAATTTAACTTCACAAATGCTTAACTCCATAGCAGAATTTATGAACCATATAATCGCAATAATGGGACTGTAAATGGAAAAACTCACGATTGAAATCCAAAAACTGATTAAAACGTTGAAGATAGACTTAACATTTTTGACGATAGAGAACTGCACGGAACACGGTGTGATCACAACGAGAGACGGACTCGGTATGATGTGATCCTGTATGGCGGAGCGCTTGAAACTATTGGTGATGAAAACTATTAGTAAGCCACTAATTGTACACCAGCCTACATAGGCGGCGGTAATTGGCCCATTTACACATTTCGTTAGTCCGCCGTGCATAATTGTTGCCTCATCAGAGATGATACGAATGTGGCAACCATGAACGGTGAAAATTTTAAATTCCAATGGAAGGTTTTGAAAGCCCAAATTCAGTGTTAATAAGCAATTAGGACAATTATAAATCAGTAAAATTCATTCTAATGAGTTCGAAATACAAATTATTCATGTTCGATATTTTCTTCTTTCTTTTCTTATTTCGGCGAAAATATGTTAGATGCGTAAAACATTTGGATATATCTTTTTATGTAGATCAGACGTTGTTTCGCCGAGAACAAGAAAAATACGCGGTAAAGCCGTCATACATAATAAAAAACTTATTTCAGCCAAGACCACTAAGGCTGATATATTCGGTGCTATTGGGTAATATGCAAAGAGGTTTGTGACTTACGACATTCCTAAAATAAAGAGACAAAACCATGAACTCTGGTCAAACATTAGCAGTTACAAATATGAATTTAATAATACATTCTGTATGTGGGTGAGTATCATTTGAATACATCGTATTGAACGTATCAGCTTAGACAATAGAGTTAGATCATTTACTGTGTTTGAACAGTTGTGACATTATGACGGACCAAAGCGTTTGGTAGCATTTTAATTAAGTGTTAGATAATAGATTCAGGGTGTGTGTACGACGTATGAGCACACGGATAAACTTGATAATTATTTGATTGGCGTCGCGGATTTAATTGCGTTTTGGAGGAATTTTATCTATCAGAATATAAAAGTAATAAGGTTTTAGGAGAATTTTGGCTTGGGTATAGATACTACCAGTCTAATATAAATCTATCTATCCCAAAGCTGAATTTTGATCTGAATTTGATGATGAAATCTGACTTCCTTTCTTTCTTCGGGACAGATAATTCAGGTCTTGGTGCTTCAGATTACACGTTTTATGTAAAAAAGCGAGGTCAGGGAAGTAAAAGATAAAATTCTAGAGAAATCAATATCGCTTCTAAAAATACCAGAGGTAATGACTAATGCTCCGTAGTTATAGCGCTAATAAATACCGACCCAGAAAGTTTGTTCGAGCGCAAACAATTAACGGGGCCCGCTTTGTTACTCTTTTAGACGAACACATTGAATCTATTGTTTCAAATCTTTGCCTTTTATAGAATCTACAAGTTTATTTAAAACATTTGTTAGGTGTGGTACCTGGGAGAGAACTTCAAAAGTTACCGTTTTATTGGTTTATTGTCGGTACGCTTTTAGTTAAGAATAGAGATTTCAAAGAAATCGTATACTTCACTCCAGGAAGAAGGATTTGTATAAGAGACCGCATTATATATTTTATAAATTTACAATATTTTGTTTGCAAATTTCATTGAAAATATATGAAAAGACAAATTTCCCTTATAAAATTATATTATGTCGACTAAAAAATCTCAGTAAGGCGTATTGAATCACCAGTTTATCATCAGTTTCCACCACATCTAATAACGGAAGCAGACAATTGCCCATTAAATGTATAGCTGGTTAAACATGTCCTTTGGCTCGAAGCCAAACCGTCTGCGAAACTTAAACTGTACCCGAAACAATTTTATCTAATCCCATCACCGATGTTACCTAAAGTAAATTATTAAACTATGTATTGTACTACTTACATAATCCAAGAAGGTTTCTCTCCCGGCTCTCCACTCTTGGCGCCATTCTGAAATAATTCCACATAAAACATTAATATTTATTACAAATATTATGTTAAAAAATGAAAGCACTGCAGCGTAATTCAATGTAGCAGGAATTACAAAAAGCTTCCTCCGATGGAAACCGACCTTGTTCATCCTGCTTGATACGCGCCAAACTGGCGTTGACTTGACAGTCCCGCCAAACATGGCTGCCGCTCGTGTGGGAAGCGGAAATACACGAATTACTACGAGCCAGAAAGGATAGAACAATCTGTGCGCGCGTGCAAAAAAGAGACAGACGACAGGTCCTGACTGTTCGAACTTTTAGAAAGAGATAACGATATACGATTTGACAGGAGTGCGAAAGGATAAGAATCTCATCTAAACGGTTTTTAGGGTGGAGCTGTCTGGACTTTCGGGTCGGCGAGACGCGCAGATGGTAACAAAAAGGGACCAGTCGGGACTAAAATTTGGGCATAAATTGAACGACATTTTTGCCACATTGCTGCGAGGTCGTCCATCGTCTCGGGAATGAACAGAAACGTTTAGCCCTGACGTTATTATTGTTTCATTCCTAAGTAAAATAATGCAAATGTAATTAAATTTATACCTCAAAAAGTCGCTTGTAACATTTAAAGTCAGTTTAATTCAAGATGATCATCTATAAATCAACATGATTATAGTGTTGTAGTGCGTCCGTATGTTAATTTTAACACATGGATATGTTTGATCTAACGAAACACGTTTCGCATAACAGAATTAGCTGTATTCAAGTCACGGGGTCACTGACTCAGGATTTATTGTTGGTTTCCTGCCGTTTTATTAAACTTCATATTTTTCCTAAACACGAGTTTACCGTCCAAATGTGTCTTCCGCTTTTTATTTGTACGGAACAGCATTGTTTCTATTTTTGGCGGAATGTACTACGAGCTGTTATAAGTACAATGCGATACAGTGTGATCGGAAACGACTCCCAATTGGTGAACAATTGATATTCCATTTTAAACTTAAGTACTTACGAAAAAGGTTACAATTTTGATTAACAAAACATGAAATACGTATGAGATCGCATCGCTTCTCCATAATAAGGTATCGTCTTTAATATCAAGGTATTTTATTCTTAACAGTGATGTATAATTGAATATACTGCTTATGTTACCTTATAGGTATGATCGCAACCTTAAAAAGCACCCATGAGTAATGTATTAAGAAACTTGACATAATACTGATGATCAATGCGCGTATTAACGTAATCTATTAGACTTTCAAAATGATTCAATCTATTTTAAATTATATAGCCTTTGATATAAGGTCTTATATGTTTGCTGGCATATATGGTCTTACGACTGTTTGGTATCAAGTACATCTGTATTCACCCTACGTAATAAGGTTTTCGTGGGGTGTCGGAGGTGGGATCGATCCTGTTTGTTTTCGTCTCCCAGGAACATCTAAGCCTCTCAAACTCAATGATTTTCATATAATTCTGCAAGTTGAACTGTAGACCGACTTAATCTACTTTGAACATAACAATGTAGAGTTATGTAGATATGTTTATATAGTTGAGTAAATTATACATTAACTTTATGCATAATATTACAAAAACTATTATTTTTGATTTGATATACTAGAATATCCGGAAATATTCAGAAAAGATTTTTACATTATGTTGCAATTCGACAGTTAAATTGACTCTACACAAAACATACGCTTAACATTAACCGTTACTCTGACGTCGCGAAAAAACGTATTAATGTTTGTTATTAGTAACCAGTCTAATAATTATGAACAAGTACGGCTAATAATCTTAATTCATTAACTTTTAAATGCAATTGAATCACATATTAGGACTCTACATCCATTTAAAAATGATAACGTTTCAATACATATACATGAAATATTTAATCTTGTTGAAGTATTTTGATTAATAGTAATAGCAATGAATTTGTGTCTTGGCGAAGACTTTTATAGAGCTGACTGAATTTACATTAAATATGCTTTAAGGCTTTACGGCGCTTTTGCGTGCCAAGACTTCTATTTAATGTGTGAGAACCGTGACAAGCTTTAAGATTTAAAGGGACTTTATTGGGTACTTAAAATTCTTAGGACATGCTAATGTACAAGTCCTATTATATAATCATCATCATTCATTTAAATGTTGTACCAAAATGTAGAGTTCTAGAAGCTAAGAGCTTGAACATATGATTAATAGAATATTTACATTTTTTTTGTAAAATATTTGCTTTTTAGCCGTGTTGGAGTAGAATTCTTAACGAACTATGCTGAATGAGGTTCTTTTGCTTGGAGCGTATCTGACTATCATTAAGTGACTGTAGACAAATTGTCAAAATATTAACGATATACATATTTCAAGAGTTAAAAACAGTTGTTAACTGGCCACTATAATTGTAATCAACTTTAGCACCTGTGCTCATTGCCTTGTATTAAGAAAAGAAAAAAGCAGTAATTACTATATTAGATTCCATTAATTTGTACCAGTTCAATAATATATCGTGTCGCACTTTATAAACTGGTTTTATAAGTACATTTACACTTTGAGACATCGATGCACGTTTTTGCGATCGAACAAGTTTGTTACGCGAGCACAGCTATCGATTACCGATCCATATTTATTATCCTTATCGATATACGGTATAATCGATCGGTTTAATATTAATTCGATGTCTAAACAGTGTGATTGGTAGAGAAAACATTGAACATTTTCTTGATTAATTTCGAAACATCTGTTGTGCATTCAAATGAAATTAGGTCTCAACTAAACTAGAATACAGACATGTTGCTTTGTAATAACCAATCCTATAAACAAGGACGGCCATGAAACGTTTCTGATTGGTTCTTGAAGCTACTGTCGTCATTTGATTGGCTAGAAACAATCGACTCTACTTTCCTTCTACGTTGAGATAATCAATACTAACGTTTAAGAGAATAGGTATATCAAAAACTAGACGAAGAGAATAATTATAAAAATAATATTCATCGAATTAGCTTCGAGATATCTTACAATATTCTTTACGACGTTTTATAAAATTTTACCTCAGATTTAATTACTTTGCTACTAAGAAAAGATAAGATTAACGATTATTATGTTAGCCTGGTTTACGTAAAACTTAATAGAAGATAAGAGATTAGAGCAACGGAAGCTGCCGCAGCTTCTGTTTGCATTCATATTATAATATCTATCGTATCACCTGAGATTAACGCGTATGGTATGTCACCTGTAGCCTCCAGGTAGCTGATAAATCTTTATTTAACTTAGATAAGGACGCGGTGTGAACACTATACCAGATTTGTTTTCAGACGCAGATGTAGAGACGAATTTTAAACCGTAAAACCACGTGTGACGGAATTTTTTCTTAAGTTTCCATGTCATTTGGGATAGGCTTTAAATAAACAGATTTCACCGGAGATGGGTAAACGGAAATCATTATCTACTTACGTCACCAGTAAGTAAGGCTTTCATAAACGGCTTGCTAAACGGCATAGCAACAGCGGTCTACAGTGATCTAATTTTTAATATTTCAAAAAGACATTAAATAGCACTGATAATGCAAAAAAAAAAACTATTTATATTACATAATATTTAATATGCTACAAAAAAATACAGCTGTACCAACGGTCGATACCAAAGCATGACTACGATGCATTCTGATGTTAGCCCGTAATTACATCGATATCGATCGCACATAACTAATACCAGACATTTATTTTTACCATCAGCTTGTTTTATCGATAAAAACATATTTTGACATGGATGACTTCCGAACAGGGAGGCGTGCCGATTTTATCGATTGGCGTCGTCGAAGCTCTTCGCATTTTCAGCAAGCTTCAAATTTTGCGCGAATGTAGACGAGACTTCGAGATGTAATGGGATTGGCACATGTTTTGTATATACCGAGGTTGTATTGGAATATTTTATTTAAATATTTCGTTTCGATTCCACACGTATTTATATTTAAAAATAGCTGGGTTATATAAAATATTTATTGAATTATTTTCATCGAAACTACACTTAATAATGCAAATCATTATTAATGTATCACGCAATTCCAGTATTCCTTAAAACAACGAACCCTAAATAAACTTTGCATGGATTCAACAATAAACTGACGATTTTTATAATAAAATATTAAGGGACTGTAAACCCGGCCATGATAAGTCAAACAAAATATCCTCGTAGACACGCGATCCTTGAGAACACATTATTTATTTACAGGGCTGTTTATGAACTTAGGAACTTTTAATGACAATAAAAATAACTTACGTTGGTAATAAAAATACATTAATTCTTAAGACAGTTTGTCACGCAACTTTTCCCTTAAGGACCGTTGAGTTTCAGTTGCTCATTGCAAAGCTCTGCGAATTCAGACGTTGTTCTGAACAAATTGTTTTAAGAATTCTAGAAAGAGTTGGCCGGTATTAAAGTACACATTGTTTCTAACCTTCTTTTTTAATTTTTGCAATGTTATGACTGCCTATGCTTTACTGTCGTAGGTTTCTTAAAATAGCTGCAAGCGAGGGGTCGGAGAATTTTGAACTCCTTTTTATGACTTTTCTCTGTATTACAATAAATAAAGACGAAGTGTAACGTCTCATACTCTAAATATATATCCTTCGTTGACGACCACTCATAAAAGAAAGAAAAAGGATTTATGTCAAGTCTAAGTGTGATTGTATCTTTTATTCGCGTGTTCGTTTATTAAAAAACATTTTTATTTTTAGTTTTACGATAAAAATATCCGTATCAATATTCAGATCGGTCCTGTTAGTTTTAATGCGTTCGGGAAATAATTTTCAAATACCAAACACCGAAAATATGCAAGTACTACAACAATAATTTCGGTATTACTATTGACGATAATTTCAACTAAAACTGAAATAATAATAAAAAAAAAAACAAAAACGAATGAACTCTTTCATCTTTTTCGTCATTTTAATAATAAAGAGAGCGGAAATATTTATGATTTTAGCGCTACATTCATATCCACTAAACCCATAACTAACAATAAGGTTTGCATGAAAAGCTCCGGAGCTAATATTTATTTCGAAGTAACGCCGTGTTTTAATAATTGCATAATAATTCACGGGGAAGGAAAAATGTGGTATGTTTTACTGTTAATATTGCTTTTTTGTGGAATTTCTTCGAGGAATAAGGAAGGATATTAGCGGTGTTTACTAGCTATTTAGTAGTTATTGCGTTAGTTTGTGGGAGTTGGGAATAAAGTGTTTCGAGGTATTATAGCGAGCTCTTTAACCCTCGGCTACTTGGCCATTTTAATTTAATTAATGGTAAGTAGTCGATTTGAATTGCGTGGTATGTGCTTTTTATTCGTTGTAGTTTTAATCGTTAGGTTTATTTATTTATTTTTAATAATTCGATATTGTTAGTTCCTTTAAATAAAAATGATTCTTAATAATAGTACTATATGTATCTCTTTAGTGTATTATCCATTGACTAATTAAAAAACTATTCTGAATAATTGTTTGTCTTCAGAAATTTTTGAACGAATTTTCTGAGGATCTCGTTAAAATCGAGTACTAACATGTACCTAAGAAAAGAAGTAGATATATAGTTATATAATGAAATAAAAGTAAGTAGATCAGTCCGTCTCTTAATCCCAAAACCAGCTGCGTTCAGTTAATACGGTGAAACAATACGAATTTATCAAATGCCAAACCGGTAGGCGGAGCAAAAGGTCAGACCTTTTTTGATATCACGCATTAACATGCATAAAAGGAGAAATCAGAATATTATCAGTGTACGGGCAGAATTCCGCACATGCGTACTAGAGGGTTCGGTATCGACGCGCGTCGGGCGTCGCGCGCACGCTCCCAGCCCCAATAACGTAAATAATACAATAAAAATAATACAATCCCTCTCGATTTGAATGTCTTCTCTGTAGGCAGAACTTGACAGACACTTTATATAGCGAGCTTCGAGATTTTGTTGCGCTATAAGACTTTTTACGATGTTATAGGTAATTGATGTGCTGACCTCGACGGAAAATAAGAGTGTTTTTATTAATATTGACAATTATAAAATATTTTACTAGTTTGTGTTCGGTTTCATTTGCATCTGTTTCGGTCTTTGTTCTTTATTAAGTAGGTTGTAAAACAACAAGGATATTCGTTGGTTTAGTCACGGATGCGAAAAATAATAAATGTAGAAAGATTGGTCTAATAAACCCAAAATAATTGATCCGTAAAAATATATCAGGTTGGTAGACGAACGTGAAAACTCTTAATTATTATAACAAAAACGACTGAGATAGCACCATGATTTGTATAAATACGGCAAAATGATATGCAAAAAAATCAATTCCCACGTTTTGAAACAGGCACTATGGCCATTTAACTGCTCTCTGCATTGCACGGGTTAAATGTCACTGATACAGCGTTTACTTTTAACCTTTGTCACTTTATCGTGATTTTATTTCAAAAATAGAATACTAATATAAACAAAAACGATTAAAATCAATTTAAACGACCGATAGAAATGACAAAAGGCCAGAAGCTAATAATATAAACGCACTTAAAATTGAAAACGAGTAAAACACGCAAAGGAATTAAATCAAGCAGCCGAGTTATTAAAATGAATCGATTAAATTACAAAATAATAATTCAGTTAAGGCGATATCGCGAGGATGGTATAGAAAAAATTCGAAATTCAAAATGACTCTTACCGTGGAGAGCGGGAGGCGCGTGGGGCAGCTGCGCGGCGCGGAGTGCGACCGGCGACACAAGCCTACTACGTCACCCCTCCCGCGCGGCCCCGCCCTACTCCTTAGCTCCTTACAGATTTGTCTACACAACCCCTCGCTACCGAATTAACAGGCGCAACCTAGTAATATCTATTAATTACATACTGATTACGCTCTATTACACCAATTCGATACTATTTAATCCTTACATTAAATACTTGACTCTATTTACAAAGTAAATAAAGATTTTCGCAATTTTAGAAAACAAAAGATTGTATGTTAAACTCGTGACGAAAAAATTACACAAGCCGAACGTGTGTGAACATTGACAAAGATGTACAAACAAAAGTAAAATACGTGCTTGCCTATTGACAGTGAAACCGTTAACGTCCGACGCGTGTGTGACGTAACCGAGACCTACCGGTTCCGGAGGACGAGTTCACAAAGATTTTTGTTACACATACGATTATACTATGGAACCTCTTTGCTTCGATTTGTATGAGCTTTTGTTGAAGAACGAACTTCGAACGAGTCTTTGCTGCCTTTCACGATTTTTTTATTTTTACTTTAATTACGATTTTCGCAGAAAAATAATGCATATGGAAAAACCTAGAACCAACTAAAAAAATCGAATATGCATCCTTTTAATACAAGTCAAAAAACAGATGACCTTTTTCATTTTATCTTTGTTAACAGCAACCAAAACTTCTAACAGCTAAAACACTTCTCCGTCTAATATCTATCTTTAAACTTTGTATGTAAGTATAGACTTATATCTCTATATATGCAGTACTATTATATCTAACAACAATTGAGCGTAAGTTCCTGTGCCGGTTAGTACGAGCCAATCGATGTGAGAACAACCGTCCCTCTAGTATCACGCGCCACGCGCCCCCTGCACGGAACACGGCGCGCAGGTTCAAATGCGTTTACAACGAAAACCGTTTAATACTCGTATAGCTTCAGTTACAACTGCTTTTGCTTCGTTTGATCATGTTGAGTGCACAACTATATACGGAACATCGGACTTAATAAGTTCTACCTAATGTTACGTAGGTATGTAGGGTGAAAAAGGATGTTTTTAAGGTAAATTCGTATAACAATAACATTAATTGATTTCGGATCGTAAAATGTGAGTTAATGTCTTGATATGACATTTGGTGAACGTCAAACTAGACAAAGCAGTTTTAAGACACGCACACCGATAATAAGGAGACAAGTTCAACTATAAGTTCAAAGATTAATGAACTAACAACTCTATAAAATCATCATCATCATTGGCCTAGCCTTTTCCCAACTATGTTGGGGTCGGCTACCAGTCCAACTGGTATCAGTTAAGTACCAGTGTTTTTACAAGGAGCGTTTGAAATTATAAAAGAAATGTAGATTTATATTCGCATTAATTTTATAATATACTTGTACAATCTAATCAAGCGTTTGTCGGCACAGTGCGTGCGACAAAACTGTCGCAGTACAAAAATTTGCATTCTAAACGCCGCTTATCCATCGTGACACGTCCGTCCGGTGTCTATGTCCAACTAACAAGACGCCATATGGTGTTCACGGGCGAATGACTCAATACATTTTTGTATGTAACTCTTTGTAACCGTTGGTGCGTGCGATTTATATGCGTTTGTATTATTGCTATTAGGTAATGTATAATACTATTAGATTTATTGCTTGAAGTACGGCTTGCCCTTAATATGAGTTGCCGTTGCAACATGGCGGTTGATTCTAAATTTAAATTTTAATTACGATTATGAAATATTTTTTTACGCTATGGGTGTGTTTTTTCTATTTGCTTGGTGTAAGTGATTTTAAGTTTAACCAGCCAGTTAGATTTTTTGCTAGATACTGCCAGTAACATATGTCACAACGTTAGCGCTGTATGCCGTGAATACTGATGAGTCACGCAATGTCAACATTCTGTATTTTTTTTATAGTCACCCTGTTTTATTAACCGTTAATTGCCTGGTTATTGGTTTGTCTTGATGTTAGAAATATTTTATCGCTTTGAGTATTTGCACAAACAGTAATACTGACACGATGTTGTTAGTTAATAAATCTAAGCACGTAACGATGACTTTTAACACTTTTGTCAGTGCTAATTCTTTAACTAAACAAATAGTTTAAATGGCTATGAGAAATTCATGTGAAGTTTTGCGAAATACTTGACTCATTTTTAATGATTGTGCAATAAAATCTACTTGTACTGCAGGTAGCAACGATTTTCTATTCAAATTTAAATTTTTTTCATGACATGTTTAATTCAGTGACCGTTTAAAGAGTTTAAACATATTAACTGTTACAACCGTTACGTTTAAAACCACGTTGAAATAAGTCAAGAATTATAAGTTGCAACAACTGTAGTACCCCACGTCAGTCACAAAGGATTATTTTGCTCGGCCGCTCACAGCCAATCCGCAGTCACCCCTCCCCTTATTGGTGAATTTAAAAAAGGAATTTCAATTTAATCCGCTCCCCTCGATTATAACTGACAGGCGGTGTTCGCCGAGTGTCTTTCCCGAACGGATTATTGAGTGTTCTCTTTTCAAATGTTTTTGCTTTTAATTTTTAAATGTTTAGTATCTTTTCCGTTACATACTCTTTTTCTTGAGGCCTGGCTATTGCATATGAGTTATTTTCATTTCATCACTCTAGACCATATTAGTCATAGATATTAAAACTATAACATCTCGGGCATAAATGAGATCACATTGTGATCCAACATCCGTCTGAAAATTTATTCATAGTCAAACTGACAAATTGTCTCTTAGCAAAGTAGAGTAGGTATAATTATAACTCATTATTATTCAATTGACTGGCAATTTATAATCTACAGGGATCAAACAAACCAACTTAATGTTATAATTTATTTAATTTGAAATCATTTAACTTTATTTATTTTAAAAGAGCGTGTCTTTAACTTCGTTTTGGACGCATCGGATTATTTTACGGTAAAAGGACCACGTACAAAAAAAAAACTATATAATTATCTCAATTAGATTACTCCTAACGTATGTTGTTATTAATTACATAAAATTATATAAATTTAATAAGTCCAATTTAAGTTTTCCTCAAACATTTCGTTTTTTTATTTGCTGATGGAGGCCTCTACATTGGCTAAAATTTATAGCCATGAGATTTTTATGTTTAGTAAATAAGTTAAGTAGTTACTATGAAAATCTTCTTATCAGTATCATATTCTTTTTTCTTGATGGAAATCACAAAATATCATCAAATCATGAATTGTGTAACTTTGTGTGTGACAATGTGTGTAAAATGTATAAAATGTGTGTAACAAACCAAACCTATTATGACATACAAATAAAACCATTTAATGGTTTCTTAGGTTTACGCGAATATTAGACATTGAAATGAAACTACTTTTACGGATTTTATCGCGGTTTAATTTTTGAACGTCGGGAACTAAAATCAAAAATTAAACCGCGATAAAATCCGTAAAAGTAGTTTCATTTCAAAACCATTTAAAATGAAAAATAATTTAAAAAAGATTAAAGACAAAAAAGTGTTTATTTTAATTGTCAATTAGGTATTACTAGCAAGTAGCAGACTTACACAAAAACTAGTGGCGCAACGTGAAATACAGTGAGTCATACAAAGTAGTTTGCATGGGGATTCCACTATTATAGGGAGGGTGATTTTATCGGTATATTGTATAAGTAACGAACTATGAATATTAAAAAATAATTTCTTTATCAAGCAACAGAAATAGCAAAAATAAAAACTTAATTCAAGTTAGATTTAAACGACTTATACCTGAATACTTTAACAGAATAAACTCAAATGAGTTCTTAAATGTGTCTTTGTTTCTGCTTTATACCTCAGAGTAACAAAGACAAAGGATAACAAGGGGTTCAAAGCCAAATTGAAGAACGTTTAAGTATTTTAATTATAAGACAGCAACAGCAAAGACTTTTGCTTAAACAATTTGAAGAAAGTTATATGTTTTTAAGGTCACGTTAAGCTTGACCTTATGCGATTTGCTGTTTAAAAAAAATGATTTTAAAACGTGCCGAACAAAGTAAATCCGTCGAAAAAAGGGGAAAAAAACAGAATGTTCAAAATCATTTGTACATGCCCTCGCTTTCCGAGTCTTATTTACATTTTAATAAAAAAGAACAAATACTGTTTCCTACTAAATATAATATTAACGAAGCGCAACCCTGCCCCGGTAACTGGATTTGTTTAAAACACCCCTACCAATGTTTCTCACGATATTCAGAACTCGATTGAAATGAGACAAGATTCTTTGTTCGTATTTGTTCTCGTTGACTTTACGTAATCATGCAAAATTTGGTAAATTAATATAAAATATATTCTTAATAAATTCAACACAGGGTCTGAAATAAATTATTATTTAACAAAGTTACGTAGCTATGGTAAAAGCCAAACCACTTTATTTTTTTTACGAACTATTATTTTTCATTTAAACTGAGATTACAAAAACAGTTCGTGAAAATATTTCTAGCAAATGCCTGAGCTTGGTATTGCTTTGAAAATTAAGTCATTGAGATTCCTAAATATTGGTAATTATATAACATTCCGACACGAGAAATGCCTCGTAATTACGAAATAGCATTGTTTGTTTGTTTTGTATTTATGGCACTGCTACAATAGTTAATTAACTTATTTTATGAGAATGAGAAAATTTAAAAGTTAAAAGTTATTTGTGTCTGCATTTTTTTTATTATAGGTTCAAAAACAAAATCTAATATTTTTTTATAAAAGATATCATTACTTTTTACTTGGACGTATCCATATGCTATATACTATTAAAAGAAAGAAAGGACTTAAAAAGGCTATTTGCTTCTATTTTTAGCTTTGGACTGTGTTAAGAAAAATGAATTAACGTAAGTTTTCTTCTTCTGGTATAATTTATAAGTGCGTGTTTTATTTAAGCAAAATAAAGGTAAAATAGAAGTATCAAAATGTTTTTGCGTCTGCCAGCAGATCTCAGATTATCCCTACTAAGAAATCGTGGTTTACTGTAAGTAAGGTTAGGTGATTACTATTCGAGTTTTGCATGACAACGATATCCCTTGGTAGCACACAGCCGTTACCCAAATGCGCAAGTCCGAGAGCGGCGCAGGCGCAAAGGTGCCTTTGTGGCGGCCATCTTTTATTGCCCCTTTTTTCGTCCGGGGCGAACAGAAATACCCATTCATAGAAGTCAGGTATAAAAATGTTTTTGTTTAAGTTTAGAATGCAACCGTTTGCTTGCTACATAGGATTAGAAGGGATCATAACACAAAGTTATAAGCAAAGAGGATTATTTCAAACGGAGGTCTTATTTAAATTGGATTATTGCTTTACAATTGAAGCTCAATCGTCCATACTATGTTTACCGACGAACGCTTTTTTTGCTTTCACAGCAAAGTTCGATCTGTCAATACGCTAAATATTGATTTTGCTTCATCTTAATTACGCGACTATTAATAAAAGACCATCTAAAAATTGTAGAGTTTGCAAATCAATCTGTCCGCAAAAAAAGGTGTGCAAATGTTTTAAATTGGCTGTGAAATGCATTTCCGTTTATCACCAGCTACGTTTAAGAACAAGTATTTTGTAAAGGTAATTACTCCAGACTCTGATGTAAGTAATTACTGAAGATACTGATTGTGCTTGACTGGGAGAATTCAACCGTTTTGCATATTAAAATGTTCGGGAGGCTTTGTCGCTAAGGGCTGTGGGCGATTATGCCACACCCATAGGAATTTTCTACAAATTGTAGAGCGAGGTAAAGATTTAGCTAAGTAAGTTAAAATCCGTATAATTGAAATTTATTTATATTCGTAATTCATTACTGATCTTTCATCTTATGAAAGAGAATTATGACGTCTATTAATACTCTCAATCCTTCTCATATTTCTCTTTATGGTAAGGGGCTTTTGTCTAGCATAATGATATTTAAAAGTTAGGATTATATTGGATAAATGTTATTAAAGTCAAATACTATTATACCTGTATGCTATCATAGCCGTATTACATTATGCTTATATGATTAATTAATTAATGATTTATCAAATTGAATACCATATTCTGTATATTATAATCTTTTGGAGAAATGGCGCAATTTTTTTCTTGTATGTTTCATTATTATTTACAGACTGAAGTCCACTAAAATAAAATATATTTGAGAATATAAAAGAAATTCTTTATAGTCAGAAAGAGGGATTATCGATATGTAGGTATATAAGTACTATCGCGAAACAGGTACCTAATACAACCGAAAATATTCAAAAAACTCCAACTATCTTGAAGATAAAAAAATATCTAACAGCAGTACTTGCATAAATAAGTATAAAATATTTTAGCTTCCTTGGAGACAATTATTAATTTTTAATACTTTAAAAAAAACGAACTACTTAGTTAATTATCAATAAAATTTTAATTTAATATTAATATTCTTGACGGTTTCTACCGTTGTGCAACTAACCAATTATTGACAACAGCATGAATCTATCAAATAGACTTGTCAAACGAGACATTTGTCATTATATTGGAACAAAGTTAAAAAAAAATCACAACATAATTTTTTCCTTCATGTCTACAACTCTACATTAACTCTGCAAAAAAAGCAAAATGTTTTATACTTAATTAAAGATATTAAATACGTACCATTGCACCGTAGCCGATGTCACCTTGCCTCAGGAACGAATGTTTATAAAAACTACATGACAGAAATTTTCGTCCGCACACTATTATGAAAGCTCTAAAATGAAAGCTCCCTCCAAGCTTGGTGTTGTGACAAAACTGTTTTAACATGCGAGCCCGACGACAGCGCCACCTAGTATCGAATAGAAGAACTAAACTTCGGTGTAATTGTCAAGGGTCCTAATAGAATTAAATAGAATTGAAATCCTATAAGATTTTAGTGAAAATGTGTACTTTTATGTGAAAAATGTCACTACTAATATAAAAAGCAAGTACAAAGCCTTAGGAAAACGACACTTGACATTTAGACGCAACTAGCAAATAAAGCACTTACCTTTATCCGCAGTGCAGGATGCGTGACGAGGACATCTTCTAAAATCTAAACGAAAATGCTCGCCTTCACTTCCCTACACTAAATAACACCCTAGCTACTCGAATATCAATAGGAAAACCTATAATTCTCACTTATTTTCTTACAGGGATTTTTTATAACGAGAGCCGCACTGATGCGGATTCTAATGAGAATTTCCCTAGCGAGTGACACCAGCGGCATCTACGGGAAATTATCGAACTATTTGTACGCGGTTGTCAAGCGTCGGAATTTAGTTCTGGTTTTTATTGTAGATGGCGCCAGTGTGGCGTGTTTAGGAAAGCGTTTTCTGTGTTGGAACTTTGAAGCTTCTAATGTTTTCGGCCAGATGTCGCAATTCTAAATTTTGTGAGGTTGAATTTCTACTTTGTTTTGTTCAAACGTTTCAAGAGTAGGAGTCGTTTAATGTAAGAGTTTTTAATCTCTAAATGTTTCAATTTATTTGTTTTTTAAATTAAATATTTTAATTTATAATTAAATTAAAAATATCGAAAACCATGACCATCTTTCTATCGGCCAGTGAAATGAAATGAGAAGCTATTATTATTTTAAGAAAAACTATTTGTAACTAATGTTTTTTTCTGTCTTTTATAAAAAAAATATTACTTTTCCTAACATTTGCGAAGTTGCACAAATAGTTTTGTCCTTAGGTATGTTACCTCCTTGTTCTAACGTCATGAATTAATGATTGATGAACTTCGCGATTGTATTCTTTCTCCTTAACATTTTCCGACTCTATTTGAAATGGATTTGTTGGTGTCTCACGTTTTAGTTTGGATTTGAAATTAATATAATATATGTAGTTTTGTAGAGTGCGTTTGGAGAATATAAATTATTTTTATTAAATACCCTAGCAGTTACTACTAGACTACCGGGTGGCTTTTTTTAAGGAGTATTTTGAAACATGACAATAATGAGACATGTAATTTAAATCAATTTTCAGAATGCAAGTGACTGATTATTTTAAATAAGAGTACAACAGGGGTTGTTTGCTTAGGTCTTACTCTCATATGAGAAAGCGAAATGAGTTTTGAGCTTTTTCATTATTTAATGAAACTCTTTAGAGTCGTATTATTTTCCATACAGCCTTCCTATGTCATGGGATTGTGCGGTCCTACTAAGATTGAATAAAGTAACCTCTCTAGGATTTAAAGAGTTCGGCAAATAAACATTTTAGGAAAAATACTTTTTATTTGATAAAGTATAATTACTCCATTAATTTTTAAGGCATTGTCTTTTTTGTATTCAGTCAAAATAGAAAGTACTAAATAAAAAAACATAATCACCTTCTTATAATTTCTCTTCTTAATGCATTTATTAATTCAACATCAGACATCAACATAAGAGGCTCCAAGCATAACTCACAACTAACGCATAACCTTATCATTTCTGTCAAAACAGTGTCGCGTCCATCGCAATATGAAATATGATTCGCAACATCGACACACGTAACCCAAGGTGTACACTTCCATGCCCACTTGTGGGACAGCAGAACATTAATAATATTACCGAGTAACGTGACACGACACGACTGATACACATCTATATACTGGTGTCTTTAAAATTATTTGAGAATTACTGGGAGGTTACGTCATTTTAAAGTTGGTAGAGTTGTTTTGTTCAATTAGTTGATGTTTTAGCTTCTTTATTTCTTTGATGGAATTTGTCTTGTAAGTTTACAATTTTGGTCTGATTGCAGGTCTCAAAGGTCTTCTCAAAACAGATAAAGACTTCGTCCTCGAGTATGTTGTTCCAAAATTTGAAATTAAAAGTAAAGTGGGGCTTATGTACACAGTTTAGGGATATTCTCTTTTTGTCTCACTACTTACATTTCAGCTATACAGCTTTGCTGCGAAAATTTTAAAGTTCAGCTTCGAAAATAATGTGAATGTTTCCATTGATGCTTAGCTATATCGCCATGCGTGTAAGATGTATTGTGCTATGAAGATGATGACATTATAGCTGCATATAGCTTTACCACAGCACGCATCAATAGCACAAATCCATTCCACGCATCATTTGAATCCGTTTTCACCTGTGTTAAGCTATGCGCACCAAAGAATTAGTGGATACCAAACGCATCCCTTAAGATCTGTTTCAATGTCACTGATATCTTCCTTACTATTGAGATAACACATGTACCCAATATTTAATAGATGGTTCTTGACTTCAGTGTAGGCAATCCTTCTAGGCTACATTTTTTGAGTTCGTACAGCAAGTCTGTAAGTATATCACTTCTTGTTAAGATGTAAGCTTCTACACCAAAACGATTTGATTCAGTTTAAATCATACTATAACAGAACCTGCTTCCGTTTTAAATAACAATCGATATCCACACAACACAACCAATTTGATCGTTTAAACCTTTCAGTGCCAGCTACCATCACAACATTGTATAAAGCGAAATATTCCGACAGTATGATTTATAGGAACAGCCTCCGCGACCTACAAAGTAAGGCAACCTTCACATTTTTCGACACTCTTTTGTTGGCACGTGGTAAGCTGCTGGCGCCCCTAGCAGGTTCGGCTGTCATGTCATTGCTAAGCTCATTTATCATCGCTCAATACCATCAGGGAGGCAATGGCGTCTCACTGGCGCTACGTACGAATAGTTCGATACTTTCTATTGGTGATATTGTGTTTTAACTATTTTAGATCATTTGTTTGGGATGAATGTTTGTTGATTGTGAGTTGATCTGGTTCGGTAGGGTGTGTAGTCATGATGAAAGATCTTCGCTTGTGATGATCGTCTCTTTTAAATTGAATGTTTGAAATAAAAAGTACTTTTGAGGTTTTCAAAGTCTGCTTCTTGAAGATAAAGAGACTCACCAATGACGCATGCCTAAGTATCTATGAATGCTCATGAGTTTGAGTGACGGTAGTTTACTTTGAGAACAATAAATTTTACTATGTTTCAAGTAATGTTCATTAAATATGTTTTGGGTTATACTAAGATTGGTTTCAAGACAAAAATATAGTTAGAGACTTAAATTGGAAGCCCACGATTAACACATTGGTAATTTCCATTAAATTAAGCAACATCATCTACAATAAAACGCTCTATTATCATCATAATTTATTTTATCATCTTCACCAATTTTTCAAATTTAATACACTTTATTAATACAATACAATAATTTAAATGATCAGTAGCATACTTTACTAGAGTCCTCATTTAAACTGGAATGAACGATAAACGTTATTTTATTAGTTAATAAAGAAATAACATAACTAAATTAAGAGGAAAGTATTTTACAAAATGATGAGAAACAGAATTAGTCAGGCCACTTCCTATTGCACAGAATTTTTTACAAAAGAAATAAATGACATATTAATTACTTAAGAATTTGAACATTTTAGTTTACACTATGTTATCTAATATTTACAAACAATAAATAAAGCAACAAATGTACCAATCGAAAAAGCAATACAAACATACTTCTTGAAATAAAATCAAATATACTCAAATCGCGCTGTTTTCACTTAAGAATTAAAATTTAACAAAATATCACAGTTGACCACGACGTTTTCTAATAAAAATGTGACAACAAAAATTTAAGCGACGATTTATAAATCAAAAGGTCAAATTATCGAACATCATTAATTTATCATTGGACGCTCTGACAAGGTTAGGTAGTGTGGCAACACGTGGGTTGCTTGACACGAACAGATACAATAACCTTGTAAGGGTGTCAGATACATTATTTTAGTAAAGTAAAATTTTGATATTAAATAAGGTTATCTAACAACTGATATTTTCAAATAATTATCTTAATAACTGAAGATTGAAGGTAAAAGTTTTATCACTAGCATTATTAAGTACATTTTACAAATACGACATTAAAGACTTTATAGTACGCAATAGAGCCACATGAAAATTTTAAAATGGTATCGTTTGTGGAAACATTAAAAAATCACTATCAATTATTACTTATAAGGTTAACTATACGTATTTATAGTGAGATAAATACTTTGTTATTTACTAACTAAGGACAGGAACATAATACAGTTCGGGACACATACTGATATATATTAATTTTTCACCGTACTTCTAAATGACAAGTTATTTACATTAATAGGAAGGAATCACCTATTCACATTCTATAACTGAGCTTATTTATTTATTTCACAGCGCTTTTACAAGCCCTCTCTAACTATTCAATACTAGATTATGAAATGACCTAAATATAATATTTTCTGATACATTTTGTCTTTAACAACATGTTGTTCGTTCGCCATTACGCTATCCCTGTACAATTCCGAATTTGTTTTATTCTTGTGATGACTACTTATGCTGTAACGTCTATCTTAACTATATCGAGAGTGTCTACGATGAAAACTAAAGTTTCATGATGCGAATTACATTACATTAAGAATCGTCCGACATCATCAAATCATTCTGGATGTGTCACGATTTCTTACGTGTTCGCAGTCTGAGCTGTCACTTGTTTCATTGCAAACACTCTCTAGCCACCACAAAATACATAATATCGGTATTCAGTTGTTTCATCTTACAGTATTACGAATAATGCAAATCGATACAGCTTATGACTAGGTAAAATTCAATTCTACTTTTAATTTAACACCATTTTAGTTAATGTTTATACATTTTGTGACAAGAAATTTTAATGATTTCGTTTCATGCGTACAGGTATGAAAAACTGGAATAAACCTTTAATGTTATATTCATATTCGTATTCTTCACATTGCACTCTCCTTCATCACTCCGGTCCTTCAGCACACAATCTTTCACAAACACTGTCTTCGTCACTTGCAACGTCACAATAACAATAACAAAATTAGACTACACTTTAGAAATTTTTCGAACAGCGAATAACTGACCCAGTCTGGTTGCTGTAACATCGAAGCTTGCCAAGATGTTACACGCAACCCCGCGTTGCGGACGACTGTCTACATTAATAAATCAGTTATCCGCTGTTCGAAAAATTCCACTGATCCTATGCGGAGAGGTGCGCGAACTGACTGGGGTGAAGGTCGAACTGGTAGGGGTGGCCGTACGGATTCATATGGTACGGCACTATGTTCATGGACGCCATCTTGTGCTCCTTCTTCCACTTCATGCGGCGGTTCTGGAACCAGATCTTGATCTGGCGCTCGGTGAGGCAGAGCGCGTGCGCGATCTCGATCCGTCTCCTCCGCGTCAGGTACCGGTTGAAGTGGAACTCCTTCTCCAGCTCGAGCGTCTGGTACCGGGTGTACGACGTCCGCTGACGCTTGGTCTCGCCGTTGGCGTTCACCGTACCTGGAACAGTTAAGAGGAACAATTAGCATACTTCACACGACACACGGTTTAGTCAGGATTAGTTGTGCGAGTACGTTAAGTATTATTCTGGTAACAAAACGCAAGGCACGTTAATATTTAGAACTGAATGTTCGTTTGAGCGCCAATGAATAGTTGGCTCGATCGACTTCGTGCCTTGCCACGCTTGCTCGATTGTGATGTACAGCTTGCGGCAACATGCTCGGCTAAGAACGGGATTTCTATTCAGAAATATAAACACTATTGTGCAATTAATTTTAATTTATTTTCTTGAGCTGTCACATTTTTCTTAATTTATATCGTGTATCGCGACGCAGTACGACACCTTTTCTAATGATTGTTTTGGCACATGCTTGTTCCTGTTTGCGGGTACAAACCGCAGCCAAGATAAACTTTACGTTGGGTTTATCGCGGAGAGAGATGGCTGTGATGAGAGTTACACATGTTGCGTGCAATTAAAATGTTTATTTTTTATTATAGTTAGGATATCGGGCATGACTGTGTAGTATTTATTTAGAAGATATTTAGAGTATGAAGTACAGTTAGTAAATGAATATCAAAGGGGGAGTTTCGAGTGAGCGGTATGACGGCGGCGCGCGAGTCATGGGTTGCATGCCGCACCTGTCACGGCACGTCGCCGGCACGGCCCACCACTTGGTCCGGCTTGGCCGGCCGCCAGCCCGCCCGTGATACATACGCGGCCCGTCTCGGGTGTGTCTACCAAATTAAACTGCGCCATTTATTATATTTCTTTAAGGAGATTGGTCAACTAATGAGTGAGCCTCATCATTATTATTAACCTATTGAATCACCGAACCTTTCGTAATCTTAATTGCATTGTAAAACAATTGTGTAACATTAATTCAAGAATCGATTGTAAAGGAGCGTTTAGTAGTTTCCCTTATTCTTTCAGTTGTCAGTCCCGCGTCAATAAAGATGTTTAAGAGAGTATAAATATTCGATTTTGTACGAGTTTAAAAGCGTCCGAGTGAAGCTGCAGCAAAAACCGAGCCGATTGAAATGTTAGTGACAGCCCGATGCACAAACAACAGACGTACAGTATTATTTTAACATAAATAATCCTTGTACGAAACGAATGGATACAATACGGCCATTTGAATTTCAATATGAATTCAAAAGTACGTTGATTCTGATTAAACGTTTACATCGACATTATAATTTATTTTTAAATTCAAGTGATAAGTTATTTGTATTGATACAGACTGGTTATTAATAAAAACAAAGGAATTGATTACATTGTAATATTATGTCGTGTCACATCAATTAATCAGGTGCAAGCAAATTATTTTGAATGTAGTAAATATTTCTTATGTACAACAAATATTCTGTTTCATTTGATGACTTATTATATTTTTCCGTATAATATATCGATTGAGTTTAAATATCGCTGTGTTTTTTAATTACCATTATTATCTAAAAAGTCTTAATAGTTTCCAACCTGCAAGAAAAGTGATGCTTATAATACTGTAGGTGATGATTATATTTAGAGTAAGAAAATCTGTTTATTGTGAATCGGATTAACAATTCACGTACTGATGGACTATAGTTTAATATGTTCGTTATTGACATAAACTGTGTAATTATAAATAATTTGAGTCAGCAATAATATGCTGTATGTAATTTGCTTTAGTTTTATAGGACGAAGAAACTCATTTTTGACTACATTATTTGAAATAACTCATTGGATGCATCTGCTAGAACTGTTGCTACACCAAGTGTAAAAATAATATCAAAAAGATTCAAATTACATTATTCCTCCCCAATATTACGTGAAACAAAAACCGATCGCTCGAATCCAACTTGCAATAAGATACAAAAAAAAAACGGTAGTCGTCTTTTTATCTAAACCAGATAATTCTAGGTCACAGACCATTGATATTCCGTCTACGGCGGTCTAGACATATTGCATGGTCGAATTTTAAATGAATGACTTGTATTAGCAAGTGATGAGATGTGAAAATTTGAAATCTAAAGTAGGCAATGTCTGGAGACAGTATTTGATAAAACGTGATATTTAGATGGGAGTGCTTTAATTCTAGGATGCATTGGTCAATATGTATTAGCATAATACAGTAAATTTAACATCAGGGGTTACAAATTGCGTCTGACCAGGTAGATGCTTTTTTAGTATGATCAAAATGTTGAAAATATTCTTTGACCATTTATTTATTTCGTCGGCATTGTTATAACTGGTTGTAATTGTAAAAGGTACAGTTAAAGTTTAAAAATGGTAGCATTAGTAAGCATATGTAACACTACTGTTTTTTATACTTTACTGTACTTTCCATGCTTTCTAGTAATTGATCCGATTCAATTATTATTTGCTTTTGATTGAAAATGTGCCTTTTATGTAAAAGTAGTGGAGAGTGTATTATGTGTCTATTTGAAACTACATAAAGAGACTAATATTAACTTATGTTATTAAATTGAAGTATAATACGCATTAAATTTGTTCAATTGTACAACGTATATTATAATGACTAAACTACGTGTTTCTGACATCATTTCAACAGCATAGCGTTTCAGCTCTACTTAATCTATCAAAAAATTCACTATTCATCCCAGAAACTCACATCCTATGATTTATTATTTAACATCAAAAATAATCTAGACATGAAATATAATCGGCATTAACAACTTAAAAAAATATTTTATTGAAGAATTCTTCAATCGACTCTACACTTACGCCAAGATAAAAATGTTTTAACATTTAGATCAAAGCTTGTAACTAATGTTATCTAGATGAAAACGTAGTGTGCAATAAAAGTGTCACAAATATATTTTTATCTGTGTTCTATTTGCCGACTAATTGTCGATTGTATCGTTCTGTAAATAAACACCATTTTCCTTTAATTAATTGACGTAAAGCTTTCCTGCTAATTGGCTTGGCCTTATTTTATTAATAAAACCTTTCATTATATCTGAAGCATTAAACTGATAGTGTGCAGCTTGTATATCGCTGTGAAGAAACATTATATGTTCCATGAGCTCATAATATTTTTGCCATAGGCTCGTAGCATAAACGTTTAGAGCCATGACATTGTACCTGTTACATTTTCGAAGCACATAATAATTAATGTCATCCTTAACAGTAGCAAGTGGTTGTAGAAAAAACAAGTTATTATAAACTTCGATATAATTCGTACAAGATAAAACGAAATTCCAACATACTCTAACTGAAAGCTTACTGAAAGCCTAGTGTTAAAATTTGCAATAGATAACTAATCCAAGCTTTTCCTCAGTTTATTAATCAGCTCGTATTCGACGTTATTTATGTGCTACGATGTTTATATGATTTCGACTATTGTAAATACATTGTACCTAATTAGTCTTTTTTAGTAATTTGTTAAACGATTTTATATACCGGCTGTGCATGTGTGTCATAAACGAGTACGTGTGTGTAGTGCGCAAACTGGGCAACGCGTTATTAGGAATAAACTCGTATTTGCGTATGTGTGTGTCTTACGTGTACAAACTACGAACGTTTATTAGGAATAGGTGTTTGCATGTGTGTGTCCTAGGTGTGCAATGCTATAGTGTGAGTAAGTATTCGGAGATCAAACGGAGCAATATATTGTTCTGGGCATTGATGCTATTTTGTTCGCATTTTGTTCGTATAAAACAAGAGTCAGAATATGTGACTGACTGACGTGCCGATCTTGGGTAAAGAGTTATTGCTGTGACGTAGTACTTCTCGACGTGTAATAAAATTAAGGGGATTTCTGACCACACGAATTTACTTAAAATAATAAAAACATGATTGGTACATTGATTATCTTTAACTAAAAAGTAGAAAGTTTCTTCGAGTAAGAAGTGTCAGTTGGTTAGCAAGAGTTGGTAGGTAGAATAAAAACTGATTCAGACTAAAGAACATATCGATTTTGACTTCAAAAATGAACAGTACCGGACCAAAAATGATAATAAATAACACCCAGACAAATAATTTAAAATAATTCGCTTTTGACACATCAGCTGCAGCGGAAACCAATTCCACGAGCATAATGTAAAAAGATTCAGACATCTATATCGAGATAGACAATTAAATCAGTTGCCATGGCGTCTAGGCTGTAGGCTGAATGTATAACATCTGCCCATTACAAGTAGTCGGTGCATCGTCAAGCAGGTCATCCGACTTCACTCACACAACTAGACACATTAATCATGAATAGCGGGGGAATTTTAAAACTTGGAGAGACTGGTGTTTTAAATAAGAATATTGAGGTAATTTGGGGTAAATTCGTGAAGGTTTAGTTTTTTTTTAATAGGTTGCGATGATTGGATGAAGGAGATCTGAAAATTAAATAAGAATAGTTCTTGAAGTTGCGTAGTTTGCGAAATTCGAATTGACATTCATGCACATTTAGAAATAAATGTTAAAATTTAATAACATATTTAAATTGAATATGACTAAAACTATAACTGCAAAATAATTGTTTCATTATTGTTCTTGTGTTTCAAGAAGTATAACTACATTTTCCATTCTGCTATTTATTTAATTCTAAATATAGCTTAATCTATGTAGCATATTCAGAAAGGGCAATGGCGAATTCATTCGTACGCGTCTATAAACGTCACGAATATCTAGTCACATAAACTATTAATGTTTTTTATTTCTTCTAGAGTGGAGTTTCATGGTTCGTAACACGTATAACGATTGGGATTTGGAAGCTTATTTTTCCAAATATTAAAATCGCATTACATGAACACAAAAAGTCATGACAGCTTAAAAATCGAAGTGTATATTCGAAACTTAAGTAAAACACTTGTAAGTTCTTTATTATTAAAATGTCATTCCGATATTGACAGCTAAATTTATATCTTTTCTTGGCAATAAAAAAGATTATTCGTATATTTTTTCTTCTATTATTTTTCAAAACGTGACATTTTCGTGGAATATTAGCATATGATGGTAACCTGAGTAAATTCACCTGCGTATTGAAACAAAGCGCTTTCGCGCATGCGCGCTTTTGACGTTTGACTGACATTTGCAAGGTGGCCTCCGACATATTCATACAGCCTTCCTGTTCCACATCATAACAAAGTAATACTTCTGTTTATTTTTAAGCTACTTACAATTTTAAACCTTCAAAGTGCATAATTCATGCGGCACAAGTTGTTGCAAATATATCACTCATTATTTTGATGAATTAATCATGCCATAATGTCATTCGTTTCAGATTTATCATATGGTGTTGACTTTTATGCATTTGAAGTGTTTTTTGGAAATTAATGATGATGATTTTTTGGAATAAGACGATCAAACTAATCTTTAGAAGTGACAAAATTGAACAGTATAGAACACTGCCTTACTTGCACATCTATTTGTCTGTTTAGACAAGAAAGGACCTAAGATTCAGGTAAATGTTTTATTTTGTTCAAATAGGTTTCTGAAAAAAAGGAATCACTCATTTAAAATAAAACACTATTATCCTTAAGTTGCGAGCAACCTCCACGGAGTCTGAATACTGGCCGGTAGGTAATTATTATATGTCGCCTACCTATCGAGTCTTTGCTTTTTAAAGCTACCCGCGCTTCGTGTAAAGGTTTTATTCCAAGATACGACTTTTTTGGTCGCAGTATCTCTGGCGAGGTATCGCCGCAATGTGTCAGTCTGTCCCGCGGTGCCACTTTAAGGAACTTTTGATTTACTTATACAACAGTTGAATGTTTTTATTTCTTAATGGTATCCCTTGTGGATTAGATTTGTTCTCAACTGATACTTGGAGAAATGTTTGGTAGAGTCCGACAATTCGGTGGTAAATTAATAATAATGGGAGTGTTTTCAATAAATTTGCGTAGTTTTAGAAGCGAAATGTGTTTAATATGTTTGAAGACACGATTTGTTGTCAGAAATAGCATACTATGCCGGAAGCTTCTTAGGTTAACGTAACTTTTCAATCTGGTAGAGCCATTATTTAGTTTACATAGGAACATGAAGACGCCGCACATGATAGTCACGGTAGTGTCCAAACGTAATGAATTATAGCGATGATGCCCGCACGCACGCATGTTTCAAATTATGTCATCAGCCAGCCCACTAGATCGTGTTATGTTACTCCAAATGTCACTGGCTCTTAGTCGGCGCTAGTTATTATTTGGCTCGTTGCCTTGCGATTATTAACTTTAACATACAGAGGAAATTAGTTAATGCAGTAAAGATAATAATAGTCGGCGTCCAACAGAAGTGTAGAGCATAGAAATGTGGTATTGCAAATAGAGGGGAACCAGTTGCACGGCGCAAGCGCAGGTACGTAATCGTCGATCCATAAAAGAGGATCCGAAGATTGCCCGATTGGATGCCGAGCGCGCACGAAGCTTCGCATTAAGAGTGGATTTCTCACGTTCGTGGTGAGCACTAATCACGACGTAGAAATATTAAGGACACTAATATCTTGTACACATTTACATAACACGCAATAAATCTCTATGTGCGCGGGCGCAGCGGCGCGTTGCAGACGGCGCCGTTGATAAATTCTTATTGGGACTTTTTCGATAGTCTATTTCAAACCGGTGGCTATCGTCGTTACTGTGTAGTCAGTTCAACATAAATAAAATTACCAGCGGACGCCACTCTTATTTCGAATAGGCTTAAAGGCAGGTAAATAATATGCTTTATGGACCAGAATACCTTTTAAAACGTTTTAAAATGTAAGGAGAAAAGAAAGGTCTTTGTTCTGCAATTGGCCGATCATGACAAAAATAATAGTTCCAATATATATTATTTGCTAATTTCAAAGTATCAGCTGGAAAATTGATTCAATTGAAATAATAAAAGCCTTCAGCTGTTATAAATTACGTTCAGATAGACTGTCATTTAAATCAATTTACATATAAACTGCATGGTACAGAAATAACGCCCAGGACTATTTATCATTTAAGTAAATACCTTTGCCTATAGTACATAGTTCAATAGATTAGCTGACTAAGTTCAGATCGCTTATCTCAGAGACTAATCACCTATCTATCTACATTTACTTACTAGCTTAACGGACTAAACCGGTAACGACCAGTTATTTATAGGAAGTCAGTAAGTATAAAACCTTGGAATGGCGAACTGTATGTATTAGTAAATCATGATTAATCGATAAGTGTCTTTGAGAACATTTGTCATAATTATTACAGTAAATAAAATTTGCCTTTTTACATTCTCGCTGTATGGGACTCTACACTTTTTATTTTGTTTATTTTTTACTATAGTTTTTTACATGTTCAATATTTCATAGCAACAGCATTGTATTTGATAAGCCTATACACGTGTAATGCGGTAGTTTGAAAAATTGCCTGGATTTAAATCGACACATATTTGTTCATGACCTGTTATTGCGTTATACACATACACAACGTGTAGTGATGAGTGCATGATAATATCCGCGCGATTCCCGAATACTAAACCTACAAACATTTCAGGGCAGTCCAAAGAGAACTAAATATTTATTTACTCGCTCGCCATTTACCAACACTGATATACAAACAACAAGAATCGCCTGCATTGATAAAAATCTAAAACAAGTAACAAAGCGAGACACGTTACATCAAACAGACACGAAAATTCAAATAAAATAAATGTAAAGATGCATCGGTTTAATCGCTTCCAAAATCGTTGGCAGCACAATTACAGCAGACGCCGTGGGACCGATAATAATTTTAAAAATATCGCCCCGTAAATGATGCCATAAATTAAATTTAATAATACGTACGCCCAACGCAACGGCATCATGTGCGGAAAGCTAATTGAATATTAATTTAATAATAAATCTGGTCAGACGAGTCTTGGCCTACACCTCTCTTATTTATAACTTAACTCAACGTTCGGCAATTCTATAAGTCTAATAGATTTAAATGATCAACGATTTATTGTTGTCGCTTATGTTAAAATCTTTAATTGTAAAATGGTTTTTTGTTTGAATTAGTCAAAGGCTAATGTTGCGAGCCACACCTACCCGGCGACCATTACAAACACCTTCCGTTTCACTTAATTTATTACTTTTATCTCGAGCACAGTCGCGGTCGATGCACACAAACACACGACATCTCCGACAATAAGACAAATCGTCCGATTACGAGACACTACCTGCCCGCGGTGGGTCCGACTCATGCAAATTTTCAAAAGCCTTTTTTTCTTTTGGACCAATTATCGTCATTCCTTTTAAAGAAAGTAAAAGTATTAGTACAACACACAACCCTCAATACAACGATTAGTAAATTAATTACTTTGACATTTTCGAAGAAAGCATTTTATACTTTCTTTGAAAACACAATGGTACAAAAGTAGGGAAAAAAATGTTACAATTTTGCATGCCTTGCGTTGACCTTGCGTTTTGCAACATTTGGTCATTTTCGCACAGACACGTGATTTATGTCGTCTCAAAGTCATGCTTTGTTGTAAAGGCGAGTTGTTTTAAAGAGCGACCACTTGCGGTGTCCTTATAGCATACCTTTAAAAGAATCGCATGAGCATTAAGCGACAAGGAAAACATAATGAATGTATTAAGTACCGGTCGTTTGCATTGTATCTACAAACAAAGATGACGTAGACGTAGAGTATAAAGACCTCGACGTTAGCGCGGATGGAAATGTTCGCTATACCGAGCCAGGAATAGATCATGATATCATAATATCTAGTAAGCAATTTGGCTATGATCCTATCAATAGAGAAGGGCTCGATGTCGAGATAGACGGGACAATAATAGAGCTGCAATTGTAACAATTACAAAATAACAAACTACGTAATAAAACTAGTGTGAAAATGCACAGTACATCGGCGATTAAAGAAAAGAACAACGTTTATCAATTTCAAACATTAATCTAAGACTAGATAAAGGCCACCACACGGCTAGCGAGGTATTGTCGAAAGAAATCTCCATACAAAACATTACTTCGCCGTGTTGAGCGATTTATGCGACGGCCTGAGGCCTGCGCACCACTGTGCACTCCTTATTGTATATTATTGTAGTGACACCGACTAATTTGTTGGCCGACTGATGAGCCAACTGCGGGGAAAGAGATTGTTTATGTTTTACTATATTAACTCTAAACGTGGAGCAGATTATCTCACAGTGGAATATAAACTAGAACTCAATTCCGAGCGAAATATGTATGTAGGTAAGGTTGAATTAGACATCCGTTGTGTAGGCAGAATGGTTATTCGGAGCGTAATTTCAATGTATCGGCAATTACTGTATCGCGATCGGTATTAAACGTCTTCATAGAAATCTATGTATTAATAACGCGGCTTAATGGAGTAATAACTGTGGATCTTATCCAGTTTATACGGGATTTTGATCTTAGTGAGTGGATTTATTTAATCCGCGTTTCTGCGTAGAACTGGCGCAGACGCTGTCGGCGAGTGACAGGCCGGTGCGCACGCGCGCCGCTCTTCACAACGGCGGACAGTAGGCACGTGAAGATATGTTAAACTTAACTTTATATTAAATTGGACATCGTCATTTAGATTTCAATTTTGTAATACATGTACGGAAAATGTTTTCAAACATTTTGATCTATTTCCGAACTATTTCTGATTTCAAGTTTTGCAATCCGTCTATAATTCAAATTAGTAGTGTGCTAATATTTATAAACCAATATACGTACTTAATCATTTCTCTAGTTTGTACGCTATATCTTGAAAATCGCAAATGTAAATGTCATTCAAAGTACATGAAGATGCTATCTAAACTATTTTCAGAATCCTCGCACGACAAAAACATATAGCGTACAACAAAATTCCTTATAATATAAATAGGTTTAATTATTTTAATTGCGAATATAACCGGCTTATAATTTAGTAAAATACACGTAAACGTTCGTCGTGACATGAAGCGAGTGGCTCGGCACCGCTCACGACATTTCAAAACAAACCGATCTTTCTTCAGTACAACGTCAGTACTCCAAGCGTGTTTCTCGCGCCTTCTTGAAACTGTTTGTACATATTTTGACTGGTTTAATCGACGGATAATGTATGGCATATCAAACACTTTTAATTATGAGTACCACGTTGAATTTCAAACGTATGATGGTACGCGTGACATAGTTTTGTTTTTTTTTGTCCACGAAATTATTGTTTCGAACCACTGTCCGTAATGTGTCAAAAATAATAAACATTTGTCAACCTTGTTTGTCAGTTCGTGATGTGTTATAGAATAGTTTTTTTTGTTATTGAACTAAAGAAAAAACTTGATTGACTGAAGCTCGGGATTAATATTCAGATTCACGATGTTTCTTTGTCCACATATGGTAAGAAACATCCTGTACGCTGTAGTACTCATGCAACATACAAAACATATTTCATTTTAATATAAATAAGCTTGAAGTCGCATAAAAAAAACGCATAAACAATTACTTTTAACGCAATTATCGACAATTCCTTTTGAAACGCTAATTTCAAAGAATTAACTATTAATAAATTCACACTCGTTGATTATTTACAGCAAAACAGCTGACGGAGGGTTGGTTAACTTTATTACGTGTGCTATAAAAAAACATAATTATGAATTGAATGGACATTAGCACTGACGCCTAGCCTCCCCTGGGACGACCAGGGTTCATTAATCATATACCTAATGACGTGTTTAGACCTTGATGTGAGGTTATGAAAGCATAACGTTTGTAACGATTATTTAATTTTTATTTATGTATATTGACATGTGCTGTTACATAATTAGGATTATCCCTGGGTGGCTTCGAATAGCAAGAACGGATAGAACAAAAAGTTCGCTTGTATTACTGTATATTGTCTGTTATAGTAATTTTCATGTTCAAGAAACGAGCGTGCGCAATGTTTTCTGATAATACAAGTGTAATTTTCCGCTAGAATATTTTTTTTTGTCTTAATCTTTTTTAATCAACAAGATTTTGCTGGCATTTTTAAGAAATATTTTTACAAAATTCCATTACACAGTACCTATTTATTTTCAAAGCAATAGATACGAGCCTTGCAAGTAGGTGTGAACTAGTTTACTCAAATATTAAAACAGGTTACAGGCTATGATTGCATTTTGCATGAGTGCAATGTTGCACGTGCAACCACGCCCAACCAGCCTGATAATAATTAACCAATTACAGAATGACAACCCATCGCCGCCATTTTAATTGGATCGCGATTCCTATGCATTGGTCCATAAATCTGTTGGTTCAGGCCGGTGGTACCACTGTGCACTCTCATATCTTATAATTGGAGTTCGTTACAGGTAGCCAAAGTCATTTTCTTTTTATTTTGCAATCTCATTGGCCAGTCTTTGGTGTAGGTATTTAAATTTGCATATTTAGTTTCTTCTTATATGCTTTGATTGGAACCTGATTGCTTTGTTTATTCGTTGACTTTCTGAGGTTCAGTAAAATTACTCTAATTTCTTTACCTTTTAAATTGTTTTTATTTATAATGATCAGTGGATTTGCTACTGATACAATTAATCAATACATTATTCTGGGATTGACGTTTTAATTGCACAATGTTTATTGCGCTTTAAAAGCTAGGGAAACGAAAACGCAACCCAATATTTTTTCCATATCCATTAATAACTGTCGGTTTTGTTTCCTCCGCGGACGCATTTCGCCCCACTGTGCGGTTGGGGCAGTTGTAGACTTTCGAACAATTGCTACGTCGATTCTTTTGGCGTATCAACTGTCTATTATATTATGGACGAGTTTACTTTTAGATTTATTTTGTGGGAGATTTCATAACATTTCAGTCTTTGTCTGTTTAAGTGTTTATTTAGCTGCTATTTGTTTGGGTAATACCTAGTTGTTGGCTACTCAGTGTTTTATGTAATAACCCTGACTTTGTATCAACCTAGCCCATGTCATCTATCTCTGAAGATGAGTTTTCCAGATATTGAATTCATCCACAGGCAGTTGAATAACTATTTGATCTATGTCTAGAAACAAATATCGGGAGGAAAATGTATTCTATAACATTGTGAGACACATTTGCTTTTCTTCAAAATGATATTATTTCTATCAATTTCGTTTAAATTACGTCACAGAACATGTCCGAAGTCGTCCATTGATCAGCGTTGTTCAAGAATTAATGAAGTGAGCACGTCGACCCCTGTCAGGGTCTGTCGAGCCTCTGAACTACGGGACACGTCAGAGACCCTCTGTCGGAATGTCGATACACTACGTGTCACAACTATTTGCTGAATTAATACTAATAGTATTTATATTCAGGGTTACGCAGTTTTAAACGCCTTTTTGGGCAGAACTTACCATTTTTATTCTATTATATACTTCGGCATTTTACATATTGATAATATCTAGAAACCAATATACTAGTAACAATCGTCCACAGATCTTGAAGGAACTTGAAGTTTTTTAAGTATGCTCTCTTACTCTATAAATAATAAAATACTTAAGCTAATACCTACAAGCTTGATACATTGCAGTACAAACGATGTAGAATGGACAAAAATGGATCATACTCTCTAATATAATTATTTCGAGACCCGTTGGCAAACTTTTTGAATATCTTCAACAAAAAATCTTGCAAACGTGCTCTACAAAAATTGGTAAAAGCTGGTTAGCATACTTAGTGTTTCTGAAGCTATTACTACCTGAGCTGTCGCACGCGCAGTTTATGACTCGCTCGATAATAAACAGCTGATCCAATCTGTTTATGTTTTATTTCCACGCCGGCGTGGGAGAACATACTGCGTACTGACTGTATTATGTATTTGTTATGTAAGAATGTAGAGTTCGCGAATAATGATATGAAAATGAATATTGTAATGAGAGGTACTTAGACTCGCAAAAGCTTATTATTTATGCAGCAAATTAGATAGATAGACGACACATTAAAATGTCATCTTCAGGTGTCATACTGTATTTGTCATTGTAAAAAAAATGTAGAGTCAAAAAGAATATTTTGAACGTCGCAGTCGCTTAGATAAGTGTCGTTTATGAATGCCTGTTAGGGTCGTAACTATATTCTGAACTTCTATGTATTGACACTCAAACATAGTAAAAAAAAATGGTGTTAATTACAGTAATAAAAAAAAATACAAATGAAAATTAACCATGCCTTCTTATTTAAGGACAAAATGTTCACTTTCCGATCAGTTTTCTATAAAGAAAATATGACTACGGATTATGCAGTGTATCAACTGATCGCCTGATTAACAAAAACAAGAGACTGTAGTTGGCTGTAGTTTCACGCGCGATTTATTTAGTCACGAAGACACCTTACGTGTTCGACGATATTCGTGTGTCAACACGTTTTAATTCTATTTCTCTAATTAGCTATTACTAAAGATTAAAATAATTTGATTCGAATCGAGGCGATCTGAAAAACAATTCTAGATTATGATTGATACAAGGAAAAGTCTTTTGTTATAATGATCGGAAAATGTTTCATAAAAGTGTTAATTATTGTAAAGTGTCGAACAATGATTAAGACAAAAATTTATTTCTCATCGTTCGTTTTATTATCCTTTACTTCACCATATCAAAACTACTGTGACGACGTGTTGCAGTTACGATTGCTTGTCCTAAGTCTGAATGACTTGGTATACTTAAAATTAATAATACAGTGACATAGATGGAAAATTATTAATATTGCCATTTCTTTCCTAGACTTGAAAAGTAAAAAAAAAAATGGTCAGTTACAAGAGAGATTACACACAACACTGCAAGTAGCAGCATCTTACAAATCACAAAGACTTTCCTTTTAAGCTTAACTTATATAATTTTGTCGTATTTACTAAGACACATTAAAGCATATAATAAAATAAACTGCGGTTGCTTCGTAATATTTTAACCTACATACAGTTAACTATCAGGTAGCGGTAACCGATAAAGACTTTCCAGTTAACAACTGTAGTTTTTGATGTAGTCAGCAATTACAGGCAGGCGGTTACCACAGACAGTTACACCATAAACGTTACCGTAAGTTGTGTAACTCTATGATGTCACTGCAGTTTGAAAGAGATCATAATTTCGTATAAAGTCAATATTTATTAAGACGTATTAATATTATCCAATAGTGATTTGAAAAGCATTTTATTGTCGCCAAAAGTAGTACACAGCTAAATTTTTGAAACTGATTTGTTGTTGAATTTCTGTACAATAGGGAAGTAGTTGAATCTAGTTAATTTAATCAAATATGAACACTTTCGATAACTTACAATATATTCTCTTAATTACATATAGTTTAAAGTATCGATTTTTCATCATACAAAACTGTTCTGACCTACTCATGTTTGGTACAAACAAATTTCTTTGATCATATCTAATTACAAAGAGATTGCTAGCTGCTAGCATTGCTGTTTTTCCTCAGTCGGGTGAACAACCCAAGGATAAGCATCTTGTTCGATCGTGTAACACAATTAGAGCTAACACACTTTACGCTATCGGAAATATGCTAGAGAACTTTCCAAACAATGCCTTTTGAAAACACGAATAGTACTAGACATAGAAGAAGAGAAATAATTCACTAAATACAGCTTTCAATTTCATTTTCTTTTGAAATTATTGTGATGTCATATGAAAGACCGCAACAAGTTTAAATAATGCACATGTGGAGGTTTAGAAAAAATATGTCTACATTTGATGGAGATTTTGTTAGCGTTTTGTAAGCGGGAATCAATAAATCAATGATACACCTTTTGTTTCACATTTTATGCCCCATTAAAATATCTAATATCAAATTTATGTTACAAAAGAGATTTAAGTCATTCTAAACACAAATCCGTCATAGATAAACAGACATGAAAAATTTTAATCAATTGCCACCAAACGCTAAAACATTTAAATTGTAAAATTGGTTCCCACTAAACTATTCAATAACTTATTAGAATTTTAATAATAATTTCAGTTGACTATTCGCTAAACTTAATAATGATTTTTCTAGAGCAATATTGAAAGAGTGTGGTCAAAACTCTACAATCGAAAATAAACTCTATATTTGTAGAGTCAAGTAACAAAATTCAATGTTTCGGTATTGAGATAGATCATTATGTATCGATAGATTCCGGGTGTTCGAGTCCGCGGTATTAAAGGCGTCTTTAGACTATTTAAATTCCGTTACGGTTCGTTGCTTCTCTGGTTTATACGGAGCCGTTAATTTTAGTGGAAATTGAACTAGGGGACAATATCGATCTTAAGGAAGTTTGCTCTTGTTTATAACTGTAGTACCGAATTTTATATAAAAGTGACCCTAAAAGTACCCAGTAAAAAGCACATTAATTATTAAGTAGAGCAGAGTAGAAAAAAACACTTTTGCATCTTCATGAGAAGAGAGAGAGCAGAAACGACTAAACTTATATTATTTGATAAAAATACTAACAGACTATAACACTATCTTTAACAATTCAACAGTATTCTACCTTAAACATTCTCCAACATTGTATTACATTAACATTACCCCACACAGTTTAAGTACGTGCAAAACACATAATGAATCATTTGCAAACTCTATAATGAGGTCTGCAGGCGTTAGAGGGCGGACTCAAAGATCATGACCTCACAATACCGGACCCTACTGTGGCTTGATACCTAGGATATTATGCAACGTTTACATTGAAACTCTACATCATAAACATATCATATAAGAGATTAGTTTTGTGTCTGGGATATACATACATACATACATTACAGACTCCTTTTGCTTTCCCAAGTAACGAAGACAAATCAGTTCAGCGTAGGAATGTCTCTCATATTTGGGTTGCTATGAGTTGTGAACTGGATGCTGAAGGCAGAGGATCGAGTTTTGTATTGCAACTTACGGGAGGCAAATGTCCAGCAGTGGATCCCATTAGGCTGAGTTTATTGATTGAAGATGCTATAAATGTGACGATAAAACTAGTGGTTAAGGAAGTAACATGCCTGATAGGTTTAAATGTGGAAGCATTCAATCATTACAGTCGCGGCTCCGCTACGTCCGGTATGTATACAGGGAATGCAAGTTAATCTGAACTATTTCACCTAGCAAAGAAGAGAGATAGAATCTAAAAGCTAGTAGCATCACAAAATATTCCCCGTCAAATCCTCCTTTAGTCTGCAGTTATAATGTAAACGGATCTTTAGAACTACAGTCCCAGACCGGTTTTGTGATTGCTATAGCTACTTCATTTTACTAGGTAAGCCTATACTCTTTCTACTCATAGATGTTAAGATGTAGCTTAAAACAATGCAATGGCTGCCTGGAAGTGCAGTGATTTATTTTTAGTTGTATTTGTAGTAAAGGGATTTGAACTTCGTTCACGGTCAAGGATTGGCTTTGATTACATTATATTTAAGGAGTAGGCGAAACGTTACTGTAACTAAATTTTTACGTTAGTTGATGACTAAAATTAAAAGTCCTAAATAAGTTTCTAGTAGCAATTAGCAATCCTTAGAATTGGGAGTTTTGGACAATCATTGTATTTTTGAAATAATTCTTAACGTGAGCCTGGATACAAACCTTTCGGGTCTGGGTTCATGCCCCAGATCGTGCAAATGTAATTGACTGGTCTGTTACTCAGGTATTGGATCCTGTGCTATACCTAAAGTGATAAGGTCAGACGTATTACATAGATCAATTGCCGCCATCGGCAAATTGTAGATTTTAGATAAAATGGCAATCCCTAATAGGTCGTAGTTCAATCCAGTTATATTCAGCGAATGGTTATTTCGATATTGAAATGAAAGTTTTCTTGTAATGCATCTTGTAAGAGACAGTAGGAGGATATTTCGTCTTCATTTAAAGCTCCAAAATATTTTGATTCACTGACTCAAAGGCTAAGGTTAATGTCTTGATAATTTACGCCAACATTGCTCAGTAATATGTCACAACTCTTTGTAATAATAATGAATGTTATTCGGTACACCGACTGACACTGCAATGCACAGAGAAAATTTATTTTTATGCACTAAATACGGTCCAATAATAAAATTGGTCCGCGATCCCCGATGTTCGTAATAATTATTTTTAGCAGAACAGGAATAAAATCTCAAGTTTGGAGCAGGCCACTTCAAACTTTCAGTTCACGTTAAAGTATCGACGACGGATATATTAATTGGAAATCTTAGTTCCCACTCGTTTGAAACAAAAACAAGCTTCGAATGAAATAGGAACATCATCTTCAATTAGTTGTATACGTCGGCGTCTAGATATTATTAATAAATTTAA
This sequence comes from Trichoplusia ni, assembly GCF_003590095.1. Classification (NCBI taxonomy): domain Eukaryota; kingdom Metazoa; phylum Arthropoda; class Insecta; order Lepidoptera; family Noctuidae; genus Trichoplusia; species Trichoplusia ni. The sequence goes on from NC_039485.1 coordinate 7,866,595, forward strand.
ATGCGTCACAAATGAATAGCATACTTTTCGTGAGCGCCCGCTGACAGATGTTTTGACAGCTCCAATATTATTAATTGTGACATTACGCTGTCGTTAGGGCATCGCCCAGAATGCTCTTCCGCTTCCATGTCATTAATAAAATGAGCAATAGTCGAAATATTTATCAATGGCATAATCGATACAGAAACAATTATAACCACATCCATCAAAATTCTAAACTCAACTTTGCATCGAAAGCGTTCGAATTCTTCGATCATCAGAATGAATAAGCAACCCTATAATCATGCCCGAAAGAGTTCAAACTGTATCGGCGTCCGAACGATGTGGCAAGAAATAGCTAATGAAACGTATCTCTCTTTGGATAGAGTTCAATTTCCAATGGCGTAATGTTTCAAATGAAGTACGGAGGTATCGAGTAACATTAAAATTCTTATCTCTGGTCTGTCACACAGCGAGAACGTCAAAGTTCGAAGTGAGGAACGCATTATAATTAATAGTCGATGATACGCGAGGATCGTAAACAAAAGCGGTGATAAATGGATTAAAGTCTGATACTAGATAATAAGAACTGTGGGTTGTAAATCGTGGTTTCGTAAGCGGTGGTCACTTTTTAGATTTTTAAAGGAATGTCTATTACACAGTTGCGTATCATTTTAATTTGACGATTTCAATTTATCGATGCATTCCTTTCATGGTAATTTTTAGAAGCTTTATAGTACTGTACAATAGTGTTTCTGTTTTGGCGACTTATTATTGATTCATAATAATGTAAACAAGAAGAAAGTAGTTTTGGCGTATTCTCGTTTTTGGCTACGTAGAACATGTTATTAACGTAAGCAAATCACAAAAATTTAATGGGAAACAAAATATATTTATCGATGGACTCTACAACAATATACTCTCATACATTTTTCGATCTTTACTATCCCATCTTCGAATTTTTTATTGACAAACGTAACATTACGGTGTAAGTGTCGGCCGCTCTTATATCATACACTTTTGATTCTAATGACATATTGACTGTCAAATTTACTTTGATACATTGAAGGCGTCACGCGTTTTGTTAAAACCTGTCATTAGAAGTCGATTTACATTTTGTTGTTATTGATTACGTTTGACAATAAACGCTGTGATTGTGGGAATTAGGATTGATATTAATACAGCGTTTAGTTACTTTCACTGGCTGACGTAATGCCTGAGAGGTGCATTTACGGTATTTAGGGTCGGAATCGATAGAACGTTTAAGCTCACGCTTAATGATTTACGTTTCTAGCTTAGTATAAAGTATGTTCATGACTTAGTCTCTACATTTCTAAAGAAATACAGATTTAGAACTTTGAAAAAAGTTGCTTTGTATAAAAGAATAATTTTCGAATAGAAAAGGCTTTCCTATACCAATTCACACAAGTTAAACTTTCCTAGAGATATTCCTACTATTAATAAATTACCTCTAATGTAGAGCAAAAAAACCACTTACTAATTCAACAAGCAATAAAATCTACATTTAAATCACTAAGATCAAGAAACAAAACGCAAACACGGTGTCATCAAAACAGTCAACAGGTTATCCAAAATACCTAAGATCATAACTCGAGTTAAACGACCACTACACGTGTGGTTCCGAAATCAAATTAAAATCATGTTTGATAAGATCGAGTGGCGGTTATGGAAATTTATGACTATATTACCTGCGCGAACGCATCGCGACCGACAAAAACTGGGGTCGGAACGCGCAATTATTTATGTGGTCCGCGAATGATTATAGTTTACGAGCGTTTGATAGGTCAGCCTCTGGCGTACACAGTGGACTGTATGGCGAGATATTGCGGACAAAATTTTTCGATTTTTTTTAGATTACAAGATGCTTGTATGTAAACTTCATGTTCTAGGTAAGTTCTTGGTAGAGTTATGTAAGACGGATGTACGTGACGTGATGTTAGTTTGCAATTTGATATTGTTAGTATTTTAGAAGAAAGAAAACAAAATGTTACCTATATAAAGAAATGTCCTGTGCTGGTAATTTTAATAGAACCGATAGGACTAGTGGGTGTAAATTATGAGCAGCTAAATTACTTCCGTGCACTCGCTAAATACTATTCCCCTGTACCACAAGCCAATTTGAACGTAAATAAATTATTTTTATTACGTGATTCAGGAAATAAAACTTTCCAAATAGATGTAAAAAATGTTGTATCAGAATGAAACTGAGACAAAAATGTGTTGGCCGCAAAAGATACAGAAATAAATCAGACAGATGACAATTTAAAGTGGTTAACCCACTAACTGTGACCATTTTAGATACTTTGATCAGATCTTGTCGAAACGCAACTTGTATTAGTAGCGACATACTCATTTAAACTCTATTTTCTCAGTAATAAAGTTGATTTTTATTAATTTTATGATCTGTTAGTGGGTGTTTGTTCAACAGTTTTTAGAGTCAGTTCAAAGATTTATGTTTTTATTTAAGAATTAATGGTATAGTGTGAGTAATCGCCGTTATTTTAATTTTATGCATTAATGATATCTGATTATGAATAAAAAAGTTTGTTTCGCATATATTTTGTGGGTTCCATAAATTTTCATAATCATTATAATGTTCTCACTTCAAAAGTCATTTTTATTATTTACTAATCGTAAATCTGATATGATCTAATGACTTATCTATGGAGACAAGTAGCTAGATCAGTAATTTAATTTCTTAATTACTTTTTCCAAAATATCCCCTTAAATATTTATTTTTAATAGCTGATAGCTTGATAGCTTAGCTAATAATTCAATTAAAGTCTATAGCATTTATTACATTGTATCCCAATTTCCATTAATACCCCCAAAATCTTTCCCCAAACATCTAAAAATGCACCTGGCGCCACTTCTCGCTCTTCGCCTCATTCCAAATACTTTACGATCTGTTAAAAGACCGAATTCGCTGTCCAAATTAACACGAAATAAAAACGGAATCGAACCAACAAAAAATAAGCAAAGGTACGAGATAAAAGTTTAAAAAAGGCCCACGTCAAAACATTTGATTGTATTAATATTTATAGGCTCCGTACCGCCGCAGGAAAGACGACTCGAACGGAAGAAAAAAAAATGTTTATCAGCCCGTTTAGCTTTTAAGGAAACCGCGAATCTTTTGTAAAAAGATATTTATGATCTCGAAAACAATTGTAGTGTTACCATTATATCACATTTGACAGCAATAACTGTATTTTTTTTTGTCCCCAAAATGAAGACGTTTCGTTCACAGTGGACGGTACAACAATAGTATATTATTGTGCGTGAAGTGGTTTGATACAATTATATTAACTTTACTGTTTTTATAGCGAGGCTTGAGTATTTTTTTCTTAATTTAATGAGACCGTTACTTTTTTTCTATTAAAACCAGCCAACATTTGACAACGATGTGAGTTTTTTAAATATTTCCTTTTCAAATACAGAATCGGAAGTACATAATAATATATTAGATTGTCACTTGTTTTTTGTGGTTTTTAATAGTGGTCTATGCTATGGAAATATGATTTATATTGTAAACAAGAATTCCTATAAGCATTTAAACAAGGTACAATCTCTAACAAGTAACCTTAAGAACACGTTCACATTTAAATATCATTATTATTAAAATCTGCGTTGTGCCTAGGTACATAGTTATAACACGACCTGGGGCCTACCATCAAGTTTCAAAGTAATATTATAGCAGTTGTGGGACTGAGACAGCAGTACACGGGGTAGAGCGGCATCTCCCTCCCACCACAATGTTGCTTTAAGACATGGCGGTTGGCTCTCTGATTATGAGATGGTACTAATCTGAGAGTACGAGCTCTTTGACTAAAGACTCGAGATTCTTATGCTAATATGCAATACGCAATATTGCGAAGTGCGCCGGCGCACTTGCCAGCGATTAACTGTGAGACGAAAATATTTATTATGTGAAGCGTACCTAGACAACTTAGGAGACTATTTTTTTTGTTGTTGTATAGTATTCAACTTATTTTTGTATTGTTTATTTGAAACTATTGTAATTGGACCCCGCGTTAGTAGCCATGATGACCCACCGTAATAAATAAGATTTGAATTAAAAAATGCCACCAGAAATTACTTACATTTATATACTTAAAAGAAAGTTGTTTCTTCTTTACTTAAAAAGTGGCTATTTAGCCAGATGTATATTTTAGGCGATTTCGTTTCGTACAATTTAAAACAAATGTAACTGTAAAATATAAGCAGAAGTGTTTAACTATACACCCATAGATAGCTACAACTCTAGCAGTGTCTAGATAGGTACTACCTATTATAAAACATCCAATACCTATCATCAGTTAATAAAACATGTATGCTAATACCAACTAAGCTCAGGCGCATTTGCCAGCGACTGTACGTCTCTTATGGGAAGCTTAATCAGTGTCTCGTCCCGACATGGGTTATTGAATCGAAATTAAAACAGGCCGGTTATAATGGCCGTGCTATGTATTTTAATTAAAACGAAATAGGTACTGCGAACAGTAGTCGTTTAACTGAAAAATCTTATATGAGAGGCAGATTGCGATACAGAATAGCATTTTCAGATGATTGCATCGAAGATTCGTGTTTGTAAAGTACAGATAAGTTTACAGTGATTTTTTTTTTTGAGATGGAAAATGATAAGCATGAAAATGATGAAATAAATGTCCCCAGAAATTTTCAATTGTTTCAAAGGTTGTGCAATCGTCTCAGACATAATTATATGAAGTTTAGAAAATAGAGTTTCAAACAAAAAGTTTTCACGCATACCACAGAAAGTTTTTAAAAAACGACAGCCATTTACGAGTACGTAAGAAAAAGGTAATTTTCTAAAAGGCCACACATACCGAGTAAACGAGAACAAACGCTTCCCAACGTATTAAAGGGGAAATGCATCAAAATGCACTGTAACGAACATTTATTAGTAATTAAACTTCTTAATAGTGTAATAACACTCATTGTGGTAGGTACGTAAGGACGATTACCGCAAAAACTGACTTAAAGATTGTTGTATGGAAATAATGATAATCTTCATTAAATGTTCAGTTTTTTGCTCCGTAATGTGCAAGCAATTATGTGACTTAGTTCATGTTTCCAATCAAATGCTGGCACGGGAGCGTCTGAAGGGAAAATTAGTTATTTTTGCATGAAGTAATTACAGTTTATGCAAGGTTTTTGGAATAATTTAGTGTCTTATAATTTTAGTACAATTATGGAAAGGGTGATTGTTGAAGCATGGTATCAGCATGATCATGTTTTGTATCAAATCGTGCTGATACTATCAATAACGTTATGTGAGTAGACACTTTCATTCAATGTTTTCTATTGTAAGATAGAGCTCGACTCTTCGCTGTAGTAAGTGAATATTGCAAATGCAAATTAATCGTTAATTATTCAATGCAATCAAGAACAAGATCTGCAACTTTACTTTAAGTTCCTAACACAACAATGTTGGTATCGGGGAAGCAAGACAACGCTATACACTGTGCATAGTTTCATCTCGCTTGCACAGCAACAACAACTTTTTTCGAACTCCGTTGTACGCGAACTAGTCTTGTTTTTAAAGCTACTGAACCGTACAATAGAAAAGAAAAAAAATACATAATTACATGCATTGTTGTTTAATTCATTACAGTATAATATCGTAGCAAACATCGCGATGATGCAATTTAAATCGAACCAATTAATCAGCAAGGATTTTCAATGGAACTTCAAACTCCTTCAAACCAAGTAAAATTGCAGGCTAAGGGGGTCGTAATTGGACTATTACACCCAAATATGGGAAGCTCCATACAAAGGCTTGAACAGCACGTTTATTGAAAACCAGTGATACCTTTGCGTCAGAAGGCTTCATATTCAATTATGTGGAATTTAAATCAGATTATGAGTTATATTCTAGTCTACGTACGGCACGATTTCTATTTGTTATTTAGGTTAAAAGAGTGAAAATAATAAGCTAGTAGTGTATTATTGTATCATATACTGATCGGTTTTGAACCTACACGTTTTGTTGAGTTAAACTTGAAGAAATCAGACAATCTAACGTTGTAACTTCTATACTAGTATTAACAGTAATTTTACTTAGCAATAATTACTTTTTTTGCAACACTGAAGGGAACCAAGTAAATAGCTAGAAATGAAGGAGGGCCAGAAAGAAAGGCAAATGGATAGCATTAAATAGTTTAAAAATCCAACGTCTTTAAATTTAAAAACTATTCTCTTAAATTCCGAAAACAAAGCCCAACTCCCCTGCGTGAAAATATCGTACGTTGTAATTATACATGTGTAATTTATGTACAAGGGATCGAAATGAATTATGCACCTTAATTAAAAATTATAATGAGATATTTGCATCACAGATTGTCAATGTCTTCAGTTGTGTAACTTTGATATATCGCTATGATATATGGTTCAAAAGTTCTTAGAAAATATGCCTTTTAACTTACATTGACCAGGAAAACATTATGGTAGGAATAAATAAAGATTTGCATACATACAACTTACAAGTACGTGTTGTTTAGGTTTCATGTAATGAGTATGTAATGAATAATACATAAATACGCCGTTCTAGAAACGGTGACATGAAGAGCCTTAGTAAAAGTCACAAATCACCTGACAGGCGTATTATATAATTTTCCAAAATATTTCCACTATTCAAAGCAATATTAAACATGTGGGAAAGAGATACTTTACTACCCCGTATAGACCACCGTCTTCTTCGACAGATACAGAAGTCTTTCGAGCAGGTATGTCACGTCCAGTTTTTGCGCATTCGAGTTTTGTATCGTATTTTAAGATATTTAATGAGTTTTCAGTATAGATTCTAATAAAATTTACAAAGTAACGAATTATCCTACTTTACAACCTATTATTATACACCGCAACAACTAGCAAATACATTACTACAGATATTAAAACATTAACACAAAACGATTGATTGCAGCGCCAGTACACACCTGCTCAACTGACATTCGTTCAACGTACACTATTAATACTCAACTAATATAACGTGTGAAACCCTATTTTAAAAACACAGCCCATAAATTACTGGCAAAATGAAAATAAAACATGAAAAGAACATGCTACAAGTTATTTAAAGCTAAACAAGATGAAAAATTGTGGTATATTCCCCTATATTTTATAGGCTAAAAGTTGGTATCAATAATTGAAGTTGTGTCTCCAGGGAGAGGGTTTACCCTGACGTGTGGTGCTTACGGTTCGAAGGTCAGTTAATATCCGCGGCGTTGGTTTTACTTTGAAAGTTTCTTAAGGGAAAAATAGGAGGTAAATAGTGCGATGTGATTAGATGATAGATTGTATTTTGTTGATGCCAATAGTGAACTGTCTCGTAAACTCAAAGATTTTATTTCGCTACTCTTCCAAGTACTAGCAGTGCCTATAACTCTATTGTTTTTCTTTTGGCTAAAGCTAAGCTGTGCGGATTTATTTTGATTGTAAAGACATGCTTGAATAACGCATAATGTTATTAAAACTGACAGATTGTAATGCTTGAGCAAGAAGCAATGTGTGGTTGCGATGCATACGAAAAGAGATAGTCTACTGAAAAGGTTTTCATAAAAAAGTAGGAATCAAGTTATCATAACGTGTTAAAGTAATTTCGTATATTAAAACATTTTCTCTCTACTGTCGACCTATATGTTTTTAAATAACACATTCAAAACCCAGCCAATAAAAGCGCTAGCATTTTGTTTCAAGCACTTTTTCTCAACTCGTTTAATGCCTGAGATACTTGTATTTCACACGCAACGACCACACGGGTCGGACCCGTGTATTCGAATGAAAAAAACTTATTGCAAGAGATGTCTACATGTATATTATATATACAAGTATGTATATGTACAGTCACAAGCAGAATTTTTGCCATGTCATCGCCGCCATTGCAAAGCGCCGACCAACCCGAACACTGTTAATCCCTATACAAAAGTTTATTTATTCCTTTTTGAGTGCGACTTTTGGAAGTTTATTTTTGTGTACCCTTTTGCATATTTAACGGGTACGGGTACACGTTCGGACGTGTTTTATCGGCTCTTGATCACTGGAACTAGTATATAAGTCTATGTATGTGTGTATAGGAATTCTGGGTAACCGGTTTCAGTGACTAGTGGTCTTACGGTGCTAGCTTTTTGTTGGAATTACGGTAAAATATTGCTGTGGTATTTGCGGTGCAATGCAATGCTTTGAATTACTTTCTATGTGAATTGGTTTTATTTAGTGTTAATCGTAGTTTTCAAGATCAGCCTTCAGATATCAAAATCATTTATGTTATCGTTTTAAGCCGCTAAAAATTAAATTCGTTACAATTGAATATTACGCTGCAAAAACAAGAAAACAACTACAGAAATCCAAATGATTCCTCCCAAATAAAAAAAGTTAATCGTGATAAGTTGAATTCAATAACACCATTAAATCGCTTACACTCCTCAATAAATGGAGCACGTTTAGGCAAAGCGCACACTATAATCTTTAGGTATCGAAGAGCTAATTACAAAAGCACAAAAAAGGCCTTATAAGCACGAACTGGTATAAGTGCCGACTACACTGGCATGCCTTTAGCATAATATTATTTGAGTCATAATTTACCGCGGTCGCCGAGACCGAACGTTTGATTTATTTATGAGCGCATACTGACTCCGCCACTAATCTTTAGTGGAATTTAATTTGTTATTTATTTACTAATCGGCGATAGTAACTGTGGTACAGGTAGGGTTATGCATGGCATTATACTTGCTTGTTTTAAATTTAGATTCTTTTGTATTTGTTCTTTTGTTTAAAGTTGAGTGAGAGTGAATGATTTTGAAAGTTGCTTACAGGAGTTGCAATGATGAAGTTGTTTGGCGCGCTGTCTTGTGCGTTCCAAAAAATGTTTGAAGTTCAAGCGAAAAGTATAGTCTAACAAAATATTTAAAGACCATAAGGTTTTGTTATGCAACAGTAATAAATGATTAAAATAATCTTTATAGTAAGTTATAAATCAATAAAGAATCGTGATTAATTGTTTTACTGGTTGCTTATGCCAAGTAGCAGATTTGCAACCTTTTTCATACATTATTTATTAATTATATTATTTTCCTTATTTTAGTGTCATTGCTATGTCAAGAATGTACGGATAAGGAAGCTTGTATTTCCCCAAATTAATCTTAGCTTTTTATCAACTATATTTAAGCAATATAGTATGACGAAATAAATATTATTTTAAATCGTAGGTATTGCCTTAAACAGACCACCGTTTAAATCTCGTAAACGGATGCAATTAAATAGCTATTACGATCTGAATATTGAATAATTTAAAATTACATTGAGTATAAAAGCCGTAATAAATAAATTTATAATATTATATTCTTTAAGATTAATTCACAGTGTTTTGTATTTGATGTTTTTGTTCACGTTTGTAGCGTTTCGCGTGTTAGCCCGCCTTATCGTTCGAAGGAATTTTAGTTAGAAGCTTGTTACTTGTAGTTTTGGGTATCAGTTAGCAACGATCGTTATACCTAAGTTTAACTTCATGAATGTTAGACCAAAGTTAAGACCTTTAAATGAAAGGAAAATGTATATATTTTAAAGCGATCAGAACGTTAAACCTACTTTTAAGATTTTCTCAATTGAATGGATGCAAAGGGCAAGAGATGAGAATAACAAAACCAAATTCTGGATATCTAAAACTGATCATCCAATTATATGGCTTTATTTGGGAAAAATGTGTAGTACTCACATTTTTCATACGTCATTATATTAAATGCAATAAAATATTAAATTTAACTAATTTTGCATTAGGAATGTCAGCTCTACATTTCGAAGCTATGAATGCTATCTAATATTTGAATGTATCACAAAAGAGGTTGTATTATCTAATTTACACGACAGTTACTAGCCTCTTTGTCTTACAATACATAACCAACAATGTTTATCTGCGTTAAATACTAATATAACCAGATATAAGTCAGTTTTAATAAATTACGTTGACTTCACTTTGACGTGTTCAGGTCTAAAATAACAAGACTGGGTCCCCTTAATGTATTTTCAATGTCCATTTCAAGATAATTGTAAGCTTTAGCTACTATGAGTCAATCCTTATTAATATTGTAAGAGCGAAAATAGCTCTGTTTGTCTGTCTATTGCAGTTTAAAACCAGCAGTTTTATATGATAGTTGAAAACATGAGAAATGTCGAATTCTTCATAATATGTTTGTATTAGAAATTAGGTTGCAAGGGATTATATGGAGTTATCGTCAGTTTACAACTATAATCTACAACGGTATTCCATAAAACACCGTATTTATCAGTTAAAATAAAGTAATGTGTAGGTTAAAATATAGTATATAGAAATGTGTTTCTTTTCTTCCTTTTTAAAAATATTGTGCTGAAACGTAAATTCTTGATCACAATTAAAGTGTTACGATATAAGTTATATAATTATAAAGAAAAATTTGCAGTAAGTAATAATTTTCTGATTAATTAGCGAGAGATTAAAAAAGAGCTGGTTTTAAATCCGACAATAATCCATTGAGTCTTCGATTCGTTTAAGATGAAATTGACTTTCTTAAGCTGACACGATGACCTCATGAGATTAATTGAAGATTTTTAATTTCATTACGAAATTCAAAAAGTCACTATAAGTCTTAAACGTTAAAACGACTCTACATTTTCACATCTGTTGGCTTTTGCGTTCAGTCATTACAGATGCTTTTGATCTTAGATGTATCAACGGAATGTCTTCGCTAAACGTGAGATTTCTTAACAATAGTATATCACACCCTCTTTTTACACCATCATTGTTTCAGCCCTTCATTTCTTGTTCACTTCAAATCTGCCTTCAAACGACAAGAACAAATGGCCCTTTGTAACAGCTTCACACATTTTTCCGAACAACTTAATTTTTCCGTGTTAATACCATGGTTTTAGTTTAAGTAGTGCTAAATAATGGTGTATTGAATTCTTATAAGTCGTCAGACGGCACGCACGGGGCGGTGGCTTCAAGCTCTCTGAGTTATTACCACCAAACATGTAACGCGACCTGACTGCTGCCAACTCTATTTGCATACATCGGATTGCTGCAATTGGACGACTGATGCGACTGGATTCTGATTGTGAGGCGCGTTGATAGGTACGCTAATGATTTGGTATATTTAACCCAATGTGAAGATCACATTTTGGTTCATGAGTGCAGGATGTTTTTCTTTTGTTCTAAAATTATATTAATAAAAAGGATGGTCGACGTTTTGCTGGTAATGGAGGTCTAAAAGCTGCTAAGATAGAGACGGGAAAAAACCTATGTTCTTAAATAATTGAAGTAAGTTAAGTGTAACTTATAGTATCTTGGTATTTGCAATATATGGTAAACTGAATGTAGTTTATGCACACTACTACCCAAACCAGTATCTGTTCGTACAATAAGACAAATAATTTACTTGCCTTGACAAGTATGTAGCATTCGTAACAAAGATGATTGCTTTCTAATAGAGTTGTAATCATTGTAATATACTTCGCGACTCAAACGACATTATAAATCAATTGATCCGCTATTCATATGTCTATCTGGTATCAAACGATACTGGATTTATGATGGAACGGGAACAATATAAAAAGTTGAAATTTTGATTAAGGTTTTAATCCTTTTTTTAAAGGAAAGTAGAGTATAATTGCGTTAATTTTAAGATAATAATTGTTTTTAAATCTTCGTAAAATACTTCATTATTTATTTATATTATATACCTTTTCTTACTTGATTTGTAAAAAATGATGTCAAAATCTGCTAAAATTAAGTTAACAGCGATAACCAGTAGCGCGTGTGCAATAGGCCTAACATTCATATTATACATTTTAATAAGGCTTTGTCAAACCTACAGACTTTTGTATTATAACAGGGCTTCAATATATGCTTTTAAATAAACTATTCATGTTCCTGAACGTGCTTCGGTAATTTATAATGAGTGTCATGTACGAAGTCAGTGTCTGTAATCATTCTAGATGACAGTGTTATGATTAATACGAATGCATCCATTATTGGTACAAGTTAAGTTTTTCTTTTACTCATCATTAATGGGATGTTATTGCCAATAATTTTCTTATTAAGTCATTTAGATCAGCTGTTTCTTCGTTCAATTGTAGAGTCATTGATTTGATTCTATATCTGATGGGACGAATACGTATAATACGCTAAATGTTTTAACAAGAAAACGAATAACTATTTAAGTTAAGTAATGGAAGCGCTTAATCATTATTGAATGACTTGTAAAAATTGTACTGTAGTCAGATGACAGTAAAATTGAAAAATGTGGCATTTCTTCACAAAATTGTATAGTTCAGAATTCGAATTTTAGCATACAAAAGTACTTAAAATAATTAAATGCGACCACTATCACAAGGTTACACAGGCTAGTAGCCACATGAGGCGGAATCGCAAAAATAAACCAATTAAATACACGGTAAGCCTTGGCAAGGTCGAGGCAGATTTGTGTCACATATAACAATACGAATTTTGTATCATTTCTAAGAAAAAGTGGGCCGCTGACATCTGCTCTTGTCTTTACATGAAGACATCTAATAGACAGGCGCGGTGTTACCATCCTGTGTCTTGTTTCACACTATCTCACAAAATAATCGCTTTTTGATTTAAAATTGCGTGTTTTTCTGAATTTATCCGACATTTTCCGCACACAAGCTATTAAAACTACTTTTAAATCACTCGTTTAAATTGAAACCGATTAATTTCAAACAATTACTCAATAACAAATTTTCAATTGTCTTAAGAAAATAAATCAAATTCTTGACTCAAAGCTCCTGTTTTTTAATTTGGAGCAGATTAACCCTTGATACCCAATTCATGCATAAAGGTTTAGGTCGCGTCAAATGAAACGTCACGGTGACTACGCACTTTCCCCATCATTAGGATACGAGAAGAAAAAAGGCTTCGGATGTTCAGTTATAAGCGCCCGCCAACAAAGCCATTATGCCTTATTATGGACACCATCCATCAGCCAGCCATATCGATCCAACATTAATGCATGCTAATGCTTTATAAATAGATATATAATTTGTTTTGTCTCCACCTCGGCATCCAATTGATGGATTGTTTTATATCTATTACATCAAACTGTTGGTTTTTGATAGAGGCGTGGTCGTCGCTGCCGTTATTAGTTTAGCCGGTGAAGCTAAATCATTTATGATTTCACGCTACCAATAAAAAAGTGTGAATCGAGTCGTTTATAATACTGATTATGCTCGCGGTATAAAAATCATTTATTATAGTAATTTGAATGAAAAATTTACTGTTATACACTTAAATCTGTAAAGTCGTTAACAAATAAATCATTGCACTTACTTTGTCCAAGGTGAACACGCTTCATCCAGGGATAAATCTGCGGCGGATTCGCTTGTGAGTTCGACGCCGACGATTTTGAATTCTTAGTATTTGAGCTAGAGTTATTAGCCTCATTGCTTTCGTTGCTTGATGTGCTCGAGGCTGGGCTCGATATATTCTGATTCACGTTAGCCTTGTGTTCCACAGGCGAAGCAATAGGCGTAGTCAGTCCTAGCTTAGTGCTTGTAGTTCCACTTGAGTTCTGTCCGACGCCAAAACCGGGGGATGTTCGTCCCGGTCCAGAAGATGTGGAGAGATCCTGAGGAGATGCCACTCCAGTTGTAGAAGTCGAGTCCGCGAATTTACAACTGGCTCCAGCAGCTTGGCTGGGCGGAGTGGACATCAGGTTAGGAGATAAAGCTCCAGGGCTCGGGTTCGAGTGCTGATGCATATGACTAGCAGTGCTTCCCAGTCTCTGAGGGTGTAACTGCGTGTAGTCTATCATTGTTTGGGGCTGCATGTGCGCGCCTGCAGCCGGTGTCCCATACGGATGTTGTGGGTAATGATGCCCAACTTGCGGCGGCGAATAGCAAGCATTCGGATAGGCCGAAGCTGCTGCATTTGGATTGTAGTAGTCGGCTCCTGGTGTAGGTAGACCAGGATGACCGCTTTGTTCGACGGGCGTACCAGTACGCCCAGGCGCTTGGTTCCCATAGCAGGAAGCAAGCGAGTTGACGAACTGGTAGGAGCTCATCCCAGCGTTATAATTTAATTCGTTCATCGATAACAGTATGTTTTATCCTTCTTCTCAAGATCACTCGGTACTTGTCATCGTTTGGACGAGCACTGAATAGTCTAGTTGGACATGTTAAGTGCTACTGATGTTCGCGGTCCGTTTCAATTGTCCCCGTAGAGTGGAGCTTGATTGATGGACCTGTGATAAAATGAGACACATTAGTCGGTCAAGTGCGTCGTCTCGTTATACGTGATAAATGTTGTAATACAAATCGTATCTTAAGTGTTTGATTTAAATATGTATTGTGATTTGTTTGATATGAAATGTATTCTGAATATGAATAGGTTTAGCATTAAGATCAATAGCTACATAACTGCAAACTACATTAAGATAACTTGTCATTTATTTGAAAAGCATTATTACGAGATAAACCTGGCAAAAATGTTAACTCTTATAACTTCAATACTAAAAAACAGGCCTGCCATTTCTTTACCTAAAAAACTCAAGTTTTTTGGTTCGTGATACAAGTAGTCTACCAGGGTGGGCTATAATCACCAGCGATAAGTTCGCAACGTGGTTCATTTTACGGTCACTTTCGTTTTTACAGTACTCAATAATAGTTGCATAAATCTCATGAACACGTGTAACACTTGCGTCACACAGGGGGTCTATTCTAAAACAATAAATTAATATAGGGATGTGACTTCCTAAAGCGCAGTACACATGTCAAGTCAAGTGCGGAAAAAACTGTGTTTCAGCCACGTGGTTGGGCTATAAAAGTGTCCGCAGAGGTTTATGGCTGTAAGCGGTAGGCCGAATGTGACTTCTACCCGATTTATGTACTTCGCTTGGTGCATACATCTTTATGAGCAAATTAGCAGTCATTGTGCACCCGATTTATTTGTCGCATTTGCTCGCCGAATGATTAATGTGTGAATTTCGGTCGGACATCGGAGTGATAATAAATTTTATGCGCATAAATAACGATTTTAGCGTAATATGCCATTGTGTTAAGAAAAATGTGATTTGTTTGAATTTTAATGTCTTGAACATTACTTTTTTGTGAGTTTAAATTAAAATTGTTTTACTTTATTGTTGCCTCTTTTTCTAATTAACTTATCTGTATGATTTAAATCATGTTTCTGTTTAAGATAACTATTTTTAGAAGTGTTTTAATTCTGTTCTTCTGTTGAATATAATTATTTTTGCAAAAAATATACAGTTCCTTTATAATTATTACAATTAAAACGATTTAACATTATAGAACTGGCTTACAAGATCATAGTTTTTTTTGCAATCATAAATGGAAAGAAACAATATGATCACTGTGCGTTAAACTTTAAAATGACTAAACAAAACATAGTTAAAAATAACTTAAGATAAAATCTCATAAATAAAATTACATAATGCTATAGATACGTACGTTCATAAAAGAAAAAGATTTAAGTTGTTAACTTTAATACTTAAACTATAAAAATAATGCAAAGTATGACAAATATGCAAAATATGACAAACATGAATAAAAGCTGGATATATTGTGCAGGTCGGCCTATATAGTTATCACATCATAAAACAGCTGAAGTTTAATGTAATATTTTTTCAGCCGTCAGATATCCAAACCCGAAAAATTGGAGTATACTTTTTAATTAAAGGATACTTTTTTAATATTTTAGAAGACTAGGCGAAGGCAAACGTCTTATTGTTCCTTTTCTTAAATCGTGTGACATACAGGCACATGTGTTCAGTTTATTTCAGTTTGAAATTTTTGTCACTCCCGTCCGGTCCACATTTAATGGGCCGAACGATTTCATTGCTTTTTGTTTTTTTTTTATTTCTCAAAGTTTTTTTTTTCTCCGTTGTTTATTCCCAGACATCCTTTGATGAACATTCGAATGTCTGTTTTAATTTCAATTCGGCACTTTGATAGGTTTTTATTATTTGTTTAGCGGTGGATATTTTGTTTTAAATGATTGATATTTGATAGCTCAAGAGACATCTAATTTATGAGTTTCGAGATGATCTAGTATTTTTATTTATATTGGTACTAGAATTTCATTGGTAGAGCGTTCTTATTAACTCGTAGTTAAGTTGTAAAGATGCTGAAAGGAACTACTTTCAAGAGGCTTTGAGATATAATAAAAAAATGGATAATTCTGTCTACTTATTTTACGATGTCTAATTTATGAAAAACACAAGAGTTCGCTCAGGGAGCAAATGTAACATTAAAATAATTCTAGACACTTAATTATAAAATGACCAGTGTCTCGTGTGATGATCAAAAGCAATAAAACATGAATAGATCTAATAATGTAACTCGAATAAATATAAATGGAACAGTGATATTATTTTAATAACCGCTAAAGCCAAAAAGCTCTCGGGATATAATAACTTTTAATGTTCCGTGTCAAGTGGACAGTTCGAATCCACTGCGTCCTGGGAGATTTACTGCGACACGCTTTGATTTTACGACTCGCGCCTTTTCAATTTTAAACGTATCAAACTACTTAAACCAATTGACAAAGTCTATAACAAAAAATACATAGAGTACAAATAAAATAAATGAAATACTCACTCCAAGAAAGTTTTAGAGTGACCAACAGCCAGCAACTTTACGAAAAATCACAACCAATCGTAACGCTGATAAAATCACAAAACATCCCACAAGTTTATTCGCAGACACTTTTCACAGAAAAAAATATATTAATTTACCAAAAAAAAAATAAGAATCATAAAACAACAGAATCTACGAAAATCAAATACGACCGTAACAGTCTATTCAACAATCGAACTTCAAAATTCGGAAAACTTCGGTGCGTGTCGACGCGGCGAAAAACGACTCGTGTTTTCCCGGCGTTCGAGCGTCGAGTGCAGCGCGCGTCTGACGACGAGGTGAGCGGCTGAGTTGACGCGGCGTCAAAGCAGCGGCGGGCGGGGCGAGCGGGGCGGGGCGCACCTGAGCCCGCCACGTGCGAGCCCGCTCAGCTCTCGCTCCGCTCCCGCTACCGCGCCCGCTCCTTCGATTAGCGTAATTAGGGTACACCGTCGCAACACCACGTATCCGATTTCAATGGACCGATTGATGGTTATGGATGGTAAATGGTAAACGATTGTCGGTAGCTGTGAACTGCAATCGTTTTAAGAGTTCTGTTGACTTTTCTGCCTTAGAAAATTTATAGAGGGATCTATTTAAGGGTTTTTCGAGAAAAAAAATTTTTGGTAGTTCTTTTTAGACCAATGCTGTAGCCCTAATTTTTTAAAAGATCTGATAAAATTAGAGTAAATTTCTATTTCATAGATCATGGCAAAATTTGGTCTTTTATTTCCGATACAGATACTTTTTAAATAAAACAGCAGAACAAAAGTAAAAAAAAACAATGACCGTTACAACATACTAGCAAACTTTTAACATCATTTTAATTACTCTTGCATAAACTAGGGTCTAGAGGCGATAACATAACTCGTCAAGGAAAGTGCTTAATCCAAGTCTAGATGAGCGGACAAGGGCCATGCATCACCCCCGACATACGACGTCGCGGTGAGGAATAAAAATGACCACACACCGCATAAATGTATCACTAGCCTATATATTCATAATTACGTTCAATGTGGCATTTGTAGCTTCAGCATGAGAACTTTGACATGAGGATAACGCATCGTGATCTTTCTTTGTTGATAATTTCTACTCGTTTTGGGTAGAGCCTCTTCTGAGGCTTTTGTCTTTAATGTTGCGATTATTGTGACGTGCTTGAAAGACTGAATGAAGGCTTACAAAAATGGATTACTAAAAAAAATCTTTTCATTATCAAATCAGATTAGAGTGATATCAACTTAGGATTTTTTTACGCTAGGAGTGCCATTCTTTTCGGCACCAATGGAAATGATTTAGCGATTCCTTAAATATTGGAAAAGTTCTTCATTGCGTCTTTATTTGATAATATTTAGGAAGTTATAATTGCCATTTATGACCATAAATTAATTTTATGCTTCTTCTACTGAAACAAGGTTTTACAAGCTTTGGTTTCGTTTGCATACAATGATGTTACTGAAATTGTTGTCGGAAATATCAGATTTTTGCGCCTTAATTGCTACACAGCCGTTTGTCAAAACAACATCCTGAAGAATAACGAAGATATTTAATCTGTAAGGCCTGATTATTAATTTAACATCATCGGCTACATTTTCGCTATGCACGCAAACCATTGCCAACTCCATTGGGCAGAAAACGTAAAATCACTCACAATTGCATTTTACAAATTCAGTGTATCACAAACGGTTAGTGAAGTCGCCTCGAATCACTAACGACGCACATTCGTCTTGTACATTGGTGGCTTAATTATAATTAAGTGCTAATTATGACGATAGTACGCCACTTGCTGACGAACTCAGTTGACTAATAGCGTGATGTTACCGTGGATTTATTGTTTTTTCACACGATTCCCGACCAAGTGTTTGGTACATGTTTTGTTATATGAAAAATGTAAATGAGTTTCATAGTTTGGTACGCAATGGTAGAACTGTATCAAAAGTTTTGACACGTTAGCTTACTAAGTATGGTGTAACGTGTTTATATTTTTTTAAAACCTTAATTTCAATAGCTGAGTAAAAGAATGAAGAAATAAACACTAATTCATGACATAGAAGTAGGTTTATCTTCTGAGTAAGGTCACGAACCGCCTTTTTTAAGAAAATCGAAGTTCAATGCTTATATCCAAAAATAGAAGCAATTCAGAACCTAAATTGGATATCGGTCTAGCCTATTTTAAGTCTAGTAAATATTTATTAGATACCTAAGAAGAATACAAACAACTCTCTGAAACTTAACTCTATGTTCTGAAGATAAACTTATTAACAGGAGAATTTCGATTCATAGTGGTTTCAAACGTTTTTTTCCAGCGAAAATGGTAAAAAGTATCGTCTTTGCTCGAAATTAAATCATTACAACAGTGTTTGACTTTGCAAACAAACGAGCATCATCTAGGTAACTGGGTTCTATTATATATGACGTCTTTCCTCTGTAGGGAAGACTGCTTTGGCGGAACAGGTAAAGCCAACTGCAAAAATCTGCATAATCTTGCAAAATGATTGAATGTGGATTGTGGATGCCGAATTGGAAAGCAATTTTTAGAAGATCAGTTTATTAGTAGAGGAAGCTTATAAAAATCTTACTAAATCGATTGTTATGGAGTTTTTAGACGGCAGTATCGGTATCTAATAAGAATTTATATCGCTACTGATGTCTTAAATTTAGTAAAAATACTTTCGTCCATTTTACATCATAAGCTAAAATATTTAGCAAGTAAACAATATTATAGCACGAAATATAATAGTGATTCATATCTCATTTGGCGAGACGTAGTTGTAAATAAAGCCGATACTAATAGGATTAATTTAGACATGATTCATATACGGCAACTGCTTCCTAATCATAAATTCTTTGATCAGGTAGAAAATGAACAAAAAGTTTTTATATCCTTCAAAACTTTTTAAAGAATTTCCATATTATTTTGTTAATCAGACAAAAAATTATAAGGTCTGTCGGATGTCCCAAAAGACACCTACCCTATGTCCCGTGGGCCACAAAATTTATTACGACTTAATAATCAGCTAGTCACGCGACAAATGCACATGTGTGCCAACACAACCTCGAAATAATTTACGACTTTAGGGTGAGTATATTCGTCTCTTTTCTTCCGAAAGAAAAAGAACGAGAGGTGTAATTAACATGTTTACTTAAATTCGTTTATTGGTATTTAATAGGTAACTGGTTTTTGGGTTAAATGATTTATTTGGTTGCAGGTATGTGGGGTATGTTAGTTGTATCAGATTGGAGTTCTGATAGATACCTATGTCTTACAGGATTTTTAGATTCAACATTGGAATTCCTGATGGTATGGTTGAATATAATTTCTAAATGATTTTCAACATGTAATTTTAAGATTTGTTAGGGAAGAGAACTAATTTTTCTATGTTTACATATTTAGACGTATCTTTTTTCCACGTTCTCCAATATTTTACTTGAATTAGGTACAGCTACTAATGTGTCTAAGTTATTGCTATAATGTATGTTATGACATAGGCACATGCAAAAGTCAATGAGAATTTAATTGATGATAAACATTGTTTATTAGCTCCTGTCATTATAACACATTTTTATTCTTTACAACTCGTGGTCGCCCACTAATTAAATTTACTTTTATTATGGTAGCCCTTTTATGAAAGGTAAATACTTATAATTCGTAATGAAAAAAAAAACTATTTTTATACCGAGACGTAAATTGAGAATTTTTTTTTTAATAAATGTTTAACAATTTTTTTTTTCATTTCATATTTACCCACCCCACATACATATAATACGTAATTATAAAAGTAATGCGTATTCCTCGATTCTGTTAAGTTCATTGTATGTAATTATAATCATAATAGCCACAATTGCACAGCCCTTGTGTGTAACTAGAACATCACGCGTTTCTTTAACTAAACGACGAACTTAAACCGTGATACCCACATAATAACACATAATTACTTAATGCAACACTTAATTTACAAATGAATAAAAAATTTGCATGTAATCATAATGGCAAATGTGTTGCTGTCTTTCTTGCACTGGCTTGTTTAGTACGGGTTAGAGAGAGACGTCGTGTGACCGAGCGCTCCTTGGTTATGGAAGCATGCGTTTTGCAGCGGTCGTGGGCGCGGCTTCGTACGTGACCCGACGGCTCCCGATTGGCTAGCGGTGACTCAAGTGGGGTGTAAATGAAGAAACTTCAAACAGTTTTATAGTTGAAAACTTTATGAAATTATACAAAAATTTTCCTACTTTCTATCGGTTTTTGACGACGTGATTGGAATGTGGGAGTTATTAGATGATAGAAGGTTGTTCCTGTGATGGTAAGTGACAATTTTATTTTATTTAAAAATATACTGAAGCCATCTTTAGACACAGAAATAAACAATCATAGATTTTTGTTAAACAACAAAAATAGGTTAATACCATTTATTTAATACTGATAAAAAATAAAACTAAACGGTATCAACGTAAATAAAATCATTACAAATCAAAATTCAGTATCTAAATACATATATAGAAAAAATCAAAAAATGTAAATTGCTGAAATTCGTCAATAAATCATAGACGATGAAATTCACGTTAAGAATATTCTAAATATTAGATTCGTTATTTTGCCAAAAGATGGTATCAATTTACTCGTTTCTCTCAAATCCTTATAAGTCTATTTTATCTTATGAGAACTGTTTCCTTAATTGAAAATGAAAGCACTCTGAAGTTTTTAAGTTTTTTTTATATATCGTATCTAATAATAAAGCAAAACTACTTTGATACTGGTTTACTGATAGATCAAGGCATCTTTCCCCATAAACATGTAAATAAAGTTCACTTTAAAATAAGCTCCCTCTGTGTGGTTTCCAAATGTTAGAAAATATTCTAAAATGAGACTATCGGTTTAATACATTTGCCAGTTCCAATTCACAATTTCCTTAATCTAATATATACTTACGTCAACGTAGGTACTTCCTAGCTACACTAAGTACAACTCTACGACTATAAGTTATATTCCGGTTGAAGATTGAATGAGTTTTTATTCTAGATGGAGGTTTTTTGCATACGCTTGCCAACGTAGTTCAGCGAAACAGTCTCACATTCCTTCAAATCAAACTGAGGCACATCTCAACCAAAAAATATACCTATTAGGTACGCTTACAGCTAATCATGCTGTAAAATGTTATAAATGGCCTCTGTGTGTATGATCCATGTTATCACGCAAGATGCCTATTAGACTAGTTCCCGCCTTTCAGAGTAACTACTAGCAAGTATCTAACTACCTACTTGGATTCTTACACTTTTAATGGAAGAAAAAAAATGATAAAAAATAACAAATAACTGAAACTACACTATTTATACCAAACCAGCGTAAGTTTATGTAAATCAGTTCCCGTAAGTGGCTCTACTTCCATTTTTAACAAATGTGTCGTGTTTCTATTCCGTTTTCTTTTTAAATACTTTTCTAAATAAGAAATATTTATTTCTTCTTCTTAAAATAGCGAAAGAAGAAACCCCTCGCTTTTTAGTAGTTATGGAGTAGACTAGGTGACTCTTCATGATCCTGAATTTTTCCCAACTATGTTGTGATCGGCTTCTAGTCTTACTGGATGCAGCTAAGTACCAGTGTTTTACAAGGAGCAACTGCCTATCTGGCCTCTTTAACGCAGTAACCTCAGCAACTCACTACGTTTTACAAAATCTGACTGCCAGAATTTTCAGTTTCTATCTGACGAAGATGACTGTAACAGCCGTGACCCAATATTTATCGTGCCTGAATGTAGAATAAAAAAAACTGTCTTGGTATTTATTTTTGTTAGATAGAAGAGGAATAGCATAGATATATCATATTATAAGCAAGCAACAGGCACTTATATATTCTAATTAGATTTAAATATATTTACAAATTAGTTTTCGAATAAAGCTTAATTCGTCTTAATCTCTGAACTTTATATAAAAAACCATGGGAATTGTTAGTATAAATGTCTGCATCATTATATTTAGTAAGTTTTAGTGACAAATCTGTAACATGACTAAAAAAAAAATATATCTTTCAGGAACTTCTTTATCTTTAAATATTTCGATCAAAAAAATGTAGAGTTTCAATTTACAAACATTGAATTCTATTGTAATCGTGTCGGTATGAATTAATTTTACTGATTAATTGATCAAATGTTGAATCATGATTTTTTCTTCGAAACGTTGAAGGCGAAACTAAACCATTTTACGTCTTTAATAATAAGAATCATACTTATTTCAGCAGTTTATCTAAGCTTAACATTTTTATAGAGCCATGGTTGAACTACATTGGGCTCTTTAATGCCAAGTCAATTCTATTTTCTATTGTAAGCCACTATTCAACTCAGGTCAGAATAAACTATTACTAAATCTGCCGACAGAGGCGCCACAGTCCAGTTTCAGCATCAAACAAACCTGTTTACCCTATCATCATAGATGGCGTTGTCATCAGAATAGAGTTCCAATTAATTATTACATATTTTTTTGCCATAACTTTTTACATTACTTCTTTTTTGCTGCGTTTTGTGAAAATATCGTTCTAGACTCAAAGTAAAATTTATGTGATTCAAATATTCCTGCATCCGTAATGTACATTTAATGCATGCAGTTACTTACCTTGTAAGGTATTTACTGTATAAGTACTTACTGTTTGTTACACCTACGCAATAACATCTTTGGAATATTACTGATAATATAAAGCATGTACGTATTGTTTTGCAATTTTCCGCTGCCATTCATAATTTCCAGTCACTATTACCTAACATTCGACCTAACTTTTTTTTAGATATTGCTTCATCCGCAATTATAGACTACTTTTCTTCCATGCCTTCTAAATACCAGGATGTGCTATCCAATTTCTTCGAAAATGACCCAAAATAGCTGTTCTCTGTTAATTTTAAAAACGTTACTGTAGATAAAACTTCATTTAATTAGATTATTTTAATTACACGAAACGTGATTCAAATTAATAATGTTATAATGAAGACATAATTAACCCGGTTTTATGTTAATCAATTCGTATTAATTTATGTTTCCACATTTAGCAGGTAATTAAAGTGAGATGTAGATTTTATCAGTATGCCAGTTAGTATTATATACTAATGTAATGTTGGTACAACTTCCTAATGTCTTTTAAAACACCATTTGTTATTAATTTCGTCGGTTATTCAACTTATGTATCACAACCTTTTTGCTAATTAGTGGCGGAAAACGAGTGTATCTTAAGCAAAGCTCTTAACGAAGGAGTTCAGAGTTCGATTGAATACCTTTCAATTAAAGTAATGTGACAATTGTAGAGTTAGACGATGCACTATTATTGTTCTCTCCTATCATTTAAAACCTTTTCATAAGTGACGTTTCTAAAATAATAAAAATGCTACATAGTCGATTTGATTGCTTGTTTGAGTGAGTTGGTTGCTGTCATTGTTAACATTAAAGGAACTATCGTTGGTAAATAGAAGTTGTGTGTTATTAATAATGTATTATAAAGCAGTCAACTCTTTACCAAAAAGTTTAACTATTAAGAACGTGGTCGTAAAATAACAAATGTGGCCAATTTTTTTACGGGTCTATTTATTACCGTCTAGTGTTTTCGTTTTTTAAAGTGCAGTTTTATCTAAAACATAGACATAGTAATTTAATCATTCAATATCTTTACCATATGAACTAAATCTTTTTTCTGAAAAAACAAACTTACGTTTCTATACCCCGCTAGTTACACTCACTTGCTGTACAAAGTAACTCGTATAATAAGACGTGAAAATGCAAATATATTTCTCATAATATTTTCCATGTGTTGTCTATAAATACAATACATTATGCAAAACTCTGTTGCTTTAGAACAATAGCGTTCACTCACGTTTCGTGCAGTCCAATAAATGGGTAGAGCTGCCGAAAGAAGTCGGTTGTATACTGCGACTGTGTTGGCTACCGACTTGAGACAAATTTTGTAACTTGAATCATGTTTCGTTGGGATTTCTAACAGATTACTACCATTAAAATAAAATAGTGGTAGTTATATTTTAATACAAGTATTTTTTTATAGTTAAAGTACTTATTTGCAATGTTTTAACTTAAACTTCGGCCGGCTTGTCGCTTAAAATATCCATAAGGTACACTAAATACTTTACCAATAATTAGCTGCCTACATGCTTTTTTTTCTCGCTTAATATTTGAAACTCATGTTATTATTTAAAACAATTTATATATTTATTAATTTTCCATAATTTTCTAGTCATACGTTACTTAAACTTTTGATTTTCTTAGTGCTCTGAAGCCATTCCTGGTAACAATAAAATTGCACAACTCCACAGTTCCAGCGACCACCATCTCGGCGAAAGTAAGAGAGTGACGTGAACCATCATTAGTCAAAGTGTCGCCCCTTGTCAAAGGTTCGAACTCGGGCCCGAAGCCGACCTTACTAATACCGCCGCTAAACACCCAGTGACAGCGTGTGATGTTATTAAGTGCTCATGTTTAATGACATTCTTTCTAGTATATGCTTCACCGAACCAAAACAAGGCTGATACTTGCACGGAAAGCCACGCATGGTAAAGTTATGGGGTACTATGACAATTTAGCTGTCTGTCTATGACAAGAATTCAATCTTGACGTTAGGTTGGATCCTTAACTTCTACCTGCACTTACATAAGACAGGAAGATTGTATGTGTTCACAAAAAGTAGAGATTGCTATGTTACGCATGGCTTCAAATAAATAGCAAGTTCATGGATTATGCCAAAAATTTTGGTAAAAATGGCATGATCCCACGCCACTTTTCCTTAAGCCATGATTTATTTATTTTAGATATTCCAATTTTTTTATTTTCCCTTATTCGAAGAGTTCAATGGATGAACTATTAGCTAAATATCCTAGTTGTTATGAATAAAACTAAATTAAAGAATATATGTATGCAGTTTTTGTATGTGAAATTGGTGTTTGGGATAGCGTTAATTAGAGTTAATTAATTCGACCTGCCCAAACACATTTATATTCATACGAATCTATTTATTTCTAGCTCCAACTAGTTTGAGATAGGTATGATATGGTACAATATAAAATAAAATACAAATGGCAAATTGGAAATAATACTTTATTTGTCTTGATAAACTCTCTTAATCAAAGAATCTCTAAAACTTGGTACCTGCAACAAAGAAAGAAAACATTAATTTATTAATTCACACTTCATACTTCAAAAGTCTTAACGAAAACGTCATCAAAAACTGTTCTAGACCTTTTATCATTTTAGTACAATGTTTTATATTGTGATATTACTTCCATCAGCTGTTAAAAAATTAACGATCTAGCTAATTCTGTCCACAACACAAAACCCGGTTACAGACGTTAGGGTTACGTTCAGTTAATAGAAAGGTAAAAAGTATTTAAACAAAAGCGTTATTAATTGTCAGGAGAACTGTGTTATAAATTCAAATTGTCGGTCGAAATTGTAGAGTCAAAAAGTAGTCAAACTCAACCATACCTATTATATAATATATTGCCTATATTATTTAAAGAACTTCACTTAACCAAATATCATTCACTTTTTCCAATTATGTTAATTTTCGAAAAATCTAACTTTTAGCTCAAGTATAAACGCAGACTTAAACTATGTTACATTACTCAACAAAAAACCAGACCAAGACCACTTTAATGAGATTTCTTGAGTAAATAAAAATGGCTGGAAACTTTGAGAATTTCCGTTAAAAGTTTTGTTTGTTTGCCCGTCAATCCTTACGAGAACTACGAGTTTTGTTCAAGTATTCGGCTAGTGGACTTTTACTTAATTAATTTTAGCTTTTGACTAGAGATGTATTTGTATGGACTTTACTGAGATCTCTTATACTGTTTTTGCACTTTGAAATATTCCGAAAACAGGGTTTTTAGAAAATTAAACATGAACTTACATAAAGTATTAAATTGGAAAATAATTAATGTAATTTTACTGTGGTAATATAAATCGATCAGCGAAAAAAAGTTCCTTTCCTTTCATTTTTTAACAAAATTCGGTAAAAAGTGGGTTAGTAAAAGTATTAAAAAACACAAGCGCCTGATCTACAAAACATTAGCATAAAAATAACCATGTTCTTATCAGTATAATAGGTATTTTTTTCAGGCACTTGTAATTCATTCAGTCATTCCTTATACAAGAATAACAGACCAAAGCTACAGCCCTTAAAACCTCCCTCGTAACCTCAATACGTCTGAAAACTTGCAACAAACAGTGTTATTTCAAGCAGCAGAGAAATAATTAGTGAAAGAGCCGCTCTGGAAGTACGGTGCGTCGCTCAAACAATGCTAACTTACATTTAGCTGTCAGTCAAAAACAATTTGGAATTTGTGCGCGCGGAGGGTCCGAACGACGCGCCGCGAAAATTGTATACTCATAGAGCTGTTAATAAAGAAATAAAAGTTAGATTTGTTATTGAAATAAACGTACGCACAATAAAATATCATGAATTTCGTAGATATAATAAAACATGCATGAATCAAAAGGATAATAAATAAAAATAAAAGAGATTTCTCCTCTCTACTTCTCGTCTACTATCTCCTCTCGTTCTTAATATAGTAATTTAATTGCTGTTTATTTTTTTATGTAAACAGCTTTAGTGCTGTTATAGTATTAGGCTAACCTAAGTCAAAATGAAAATTTTAGTAGGCGCTATAGAGTTAGATTACAGCACGCATACTAAGACTCAACCATAGATTTAAGTCATCCGGTTCGGTTTGGCGAAATTGATGAAATGCAAAAAAACAGTAGGTGACTGCAAATCCCAAGACCTACGAGAATTTCGTTATCTCAGAAAAGACAACAAATAACTGAAAGCCTAAGCAAAAGAGTTTCGCAATAACAGCTCTAGTTGAATCCAAATAGTTGACGTCACAGCATCGGGCGGGTTGCTTCCATCCATCATTTCCTCCATCCACTCGCCGGGTTAAGCACATAAGTGACATTGACGCCGACACAACCAGCAATATGTGAGCTCTCGATCCTAACCAAATTAAAGATTAGTCCTAAAATATCGGAGATCAAATGAAAGTGGCCAGTCAATGGACATTTTTGCGGGCACGTCATGCCATGTTACGGTCAGGTAAATGACGTTACGATTTTGATTTGAACTGTGACTGACAATTGGAGTTTAGGCTTGTAATAAGTTGAAACAAAAACAGGGTAAAAGGATCGATTTCGTAACTGAGAAAGGTGGATCAGAGTTTTGGTGAAGGATTGTTAATTTTGTTTTACTCTATAAATAATTAGTAATTTAAGCTAGAGAATTATCTATGGAGATATATTATAAAGAGAAAAAACAATCTTAAATAATTTGCAATTGCTTTGTTCAGACTTCAACTAGGCGACTAATTCACAAGCGATATACGTATTTACTTATCATACAAGATGCAACACACAACAGCATACATACAACAAAATGTCAAATAGGTCGCAGTATTTTCTTGGACCCTCATAAACACAGGCCTCATATTAAAAAAAACTTCTTATTAACTAACCTCTTTAGATCCAACCACTTTATTTCATTTAAAGTCAGAAATTATGAAAAAAAATATG
Source organism: Trichoplusia ni (assembly GCF_003590095.1). Taxonomy (NCBI): domain Eukaryota; kingdom Metazoa; phylum Arthropoda; class Insecta; order Lepidoptera; family Noctuidae; genus Trichoplusia; species Trichoplusia ni. The sequence continues at coordinate 7,894,780 of NC_039485.1, forward strand.
CTGATTCGATATTCAAAATCAAATTTATATAATGAGCCACTCAACGAGTCTATCGTTGTTTTGTTCAAAGGAAAAAATGGGGAGTTTATAAATTGAGTCATTATAAATTTCGCAAAGGCGTTAAATTGCAGAATTATAATAACCGCTATTAAACGGTGGCGGGGCAAACGATCACCGTTTCATACTTGTTCATGTAAAACTTGATTACTACTGAACGCCTTATTCTATAAATACGTATAATGAATAAAGATGCTCATACATTAAACGCAGTTATTTTTGACATCATCACATCTGCTTCTGCATGTTTACGATGGAATATTGCTGAGAATTCTTATCGTTCATTAGTATATTGAAACATGAGTCGTAATAAAACTTAACGATTATTTCATGGATATCTTCATAGTCAATAATAAATGGTTTTCCCCAAGAGATACATCTAATGCATTATTATATATATATATGGTTCAATCTTCTTATTTATTTCAATATTATTTTTACGCATCAGTACGCATTTTGCACTTAGTGTCATCACGTTACATATAAATTTTGACTGACTTTGCAAATTGGCCTATATTATCTCTTTGTCTAATTCTGGAAACTAAGCTATCTCGTCAATTGATACTACTACAACTTCATTACTATCTATTTTGTCAAAGGATTCTTCTTTCTCTGGTTACTAAAATTAAAATGAACCTTTAAAATTTTCTTTCCGCAAACTTAATACCAGAACTTAAATGTTCTTAAATTTACTTTATGGGAAGGTCTAAGCTGCCCATATAATGATGCAAAAATTTTAATCGCCTTCAATGTTGGTTTCCATTGATCTAGCGATCTGCTCTCGAACGACGTCACTGGAGCGTTGTTGATAAATGATCGGAACGGCTGGGACAATGCGCCCTGCAGATTCTTTTGTTGATCCCACACTTTTTGTGTCCACTGATGTTTCTGTGATGTGACCAAACGTGATGTTTACGTGTTATGCTGTATTGATTTGTGTTTTTGGAAGCAGGATATGAAATTCAGTAACTAATATAAATTCGAATATAGTTACATCGAATACCGTGGTAAATATAGTTCTTGTAGTAATTTATTTTATTATAATTTTGTTTAAAAGTCTTGAAGTGTGACTAAAATAGTTTGTAACAAGGTTTTAGATCACACGATCTAAAACGACACACGTAACACGATCACACGATAATGTACAAAGAATGTAGTTTTGCTTCATCGTGGTATTTTAACCCAAGAACGATACTTACATAAACGGACATTAAGTCCATTATTCTGCAGATCTATTCCTAAATAATCCAGAAGCTTAGATTTATTCCTAACTGACCATTTTTCTACCTAAATTATTTCAGGTACCCAAATATCAATAAAACATTACTGACAGCAAACACACGCAAACATGAAACAACAGTATTATCAAAGTAATTTGTCAAAAGCAATATTTCAGCTCCCTCTTTAATACTAATTGGTCGTAATGTATAATTATATCGTAATTTATGTGTGTTGATAACCGCTCACTTTGATCATTGAAAATTGTAAGTGATCCGTACAGAGTCGATGATAAATTTCTATTTTAAGATTAAAATTATTCGGGAAATTGTATACTTTATTTTATGCCTATAACTGAATGCGTTATTGAAAATCATCGCATGGTAGCTAACTGGCAATAAATACTGTAGACCATTAGATAACTGGCAGTATTTAAGGGTTCCCATGCACATGGTGAATAATACTTAAAGACTTTGGCGAAATCTATCACCACCACCGCTCCACCTCGTCCAGCTCCGCTTAGAATGCTAAGCAAGCAGGAATCCATCTGTTGACCAAAATTTCATAAATTAAAGAAGATTGCATCATAACAGTCTACAAATAGCGTGAGTCACTTTAGAAATGTTTAAAACTATAAAATCCATTTATGGGTAGGCTATCTATGTATATACTACCAGAAACAGCTAAATATTCAATGACCGTTTATATTATTTTTTCCTTTTGTTAAAATTAAATGATAAATATTCATAGTACTTTATATGGCTTCATGGATACATCAAACCCGTGCCCACCTACGAGACAGATGTTATGATTGATTTTGACAGTTTCATAATATCGTCGGCACCCGAGTTCCACGATATTTTTTCCTGTATATGACTCACTATTTTCTAAAACTCAAGTCGATTCGTTCTAAAGGTAAACACTATAGTGGCATTCAAATATCCATTAGGAGGTTTCTTTTGATCCGTCTTCAATGAGAGCTGGCTCGTTCAGCGTTAGGATTAATTAGACCCGTCATTCAAGTAACGTATTCAATGCATGGACGGACCAACTTAAATTTGCCGTTGGCGAACCAAAATTTGGAGTCGGGGGATCATTAGAGCAGTAATATTAATGGTCATTTCGAACAACGATCAGTTTCCCATCAGCATCTGCATTTTGGTTTATAACGCCAAGGTGTTTCTTACGACGAACTGTTCTTGTTTTCATTTGATATGTAACAAAAGCATTTTTTGTGGATCAAATCTGATATAAAACCAGATTACGAGTTTTGGTAACTATACGATTCGTTCTTATTATTAATTGCCTGAATATGTATTTGGCCAGTAAATGTTTTGTCATTAGCCTTAATGACCAGTCCTAAAATGCAATAAATAAAGTGCTAAAATGCAATAAATGAATAAAAATAATCAAGAGTGTGTTATGACCATATAAAATTGAAAAGTTTTTATATCTACTACATTAATGTTTTCAATAATACGGCGAATTTGATGTACATTGGGAATTTCCCGGAATATTTCTTGACCTCTGTTTGCACAATATTACATTAATGTCTACATTTTCAAAAGGATATTATTTGACTATAACCAGGTTATAAATATGACTCTATTTTGGTGGAGGTGAAATCAATTTCGGACTGTGAGAAGGAAAATAAATAAAATATTTTCAATGTAGGTACATAATTTAAAGTCATCAAAAGAAATATCGCTATTATTTTTGTTAATAATGAAATTTGGTTACAAACAATAATTTTAGAAAAGTGACGTTTGGTCTGTCTTTAGTATTCAAAGAAACTTACCTTACTTTTGGGTTGTTCTTATAGATTCTCACCAAAAAGGCCGAAAACTTTGATAGATCTAAGAAAAACTTGCCTTCTCACCTGATTTTTATATGTTTTTAAACTATAAATATAATATAAATACGATTTTTGAACTAAAAACTGACGAAATACGATCTAAACACAGGCAGCCATCTTGGTTGAATGTCCGCCGCGCATGCGTATCTCGAACAAACCCCTGTGTTGAGGGATGATTCTGTGTGCCTCTCTTTCTCACGCACAATTCGGGTATTTATTGTTGTCTCTTTCTTGTGGGCTCTATTGTTATTCTCTATTCAAAAGGTAAGAGGGTCGGATTTCTAATGCAGGGGCGCTCTACACAGTGAAGTTGGCTACGAATGAAAGTTTATTCGAATTGTGAAACGTTCGAAAGTTAAAACCGATTTTTTTGAATAAAAGTGAAATGATTACCTAAAAAGCCATTGACGACATCTCCAAGATTATAGATAACAAATCTAATTATTTATTATTTGCTACACTTTTTCATTACAACTTTTAAATAATTATGTTCTTACACTGTCTTTCCCAGCGACTTTTTCATGCTATTCTTGATGCGGGATCAAATTATAAAAACAATATGTTCAGTATTTTTTTATATTTGTCTCACTGATTTCTTGAATGTCTTGTAAATTATAATTATCAAAGGGCTTGCCGATGTTACCGGTAGTCTCATAAAATGAGAAGAACACAGGTAGCAAAAATAAGCTGAGAAGCTTCAAAAAGCGATACTTTTGCACCCGGACATTATAAGTAATAAATATACATATAGATAATGTTCTTTAATTGTTTCGACACTAAGTTTCATTGATATTATTAGGAGGTACATCCGAGTATTTACCTTAATACTCCAATAGTAGAATTAAAATCAATCGATCAACAATCTAATCCATCAAATAGAATCAAAATATTATTATATAAAAAAAAAACTTTAAACGAACAGTGCCACACAGCAAACTAACTACAGAAGCTCAACTTAAACACAGGTAGCCGAACTAAGGTAACAGGATTACTCAGCATTTAAAAAAGCCTTTTCTAATCCAATCGCCAGTCAAAACATGTCAGAATTACCGTCAACATTTGCACATTCACTACTTACTGGTCCCCAGAGGACTGTGTTTACACTTCGGTCCCTTTAAACTATGTGAAAGGGTTCCGTAGTCCCTGCATTGTTTCCGATAATCGCATTGTTGTTTAGTGTTAATTTTAAACGGATCAGTTTTAGTGTGATTGGCGTTTGTTTGTTGTTCTTTTTTATGTAAGATCTTTTTTTTATCAAAGTATTTAAGCGAAGATTTTGGGTACGGAATATTTATCATGTCGTTTTAGCACATTAGGCTACTTTGAAAGCTATAACCTACCACCACAAGGACAAAACCGTGAGCAATTGTTCGTCATATTTATAACTTAAAAATCATTTTATAAAAGGCCACGTAGTCACAAATCGGATGTTGAATAATTAAATGGTGATATATAAGACACATTTTGAGAAAAGACATATTATTATAAAGTCTTTAAAAATTACCCAAGTGCTGCCTAAATAATATTGTTTCTATTCAGATGTTGCATCATTCTTAGAACACATTGGAGGGCCTAACGCTTCCTCTAACCTTAACAACTATAATAGAAGTGAGAGGACATGACACTGTAGAGCGGCATCTCTCTTCCACAACTTAAATAACTACTCACTACTGTAGTAGTAGTAGTAAGTAGTTATTTAAGAAAAAAGTCAAAATCTAAAGTTCTTATTTCAAGTAGGCCGTTTTCCAGGCACTTTCAAAACATTAAGGTGATGGCTCTAGTTGCGCGGTTCCAAAGTGTCACTCTTATGGAGAAGAACCGGCAAGAAACTCCAAGAAGCTGGTACGCTTTCATGTTGCATAGGTAGCATAAATAAAAATACAATTTTATAATAATCAGGAATCACAACTCCTCTTTATTTATAGCGCCTTTCAATTGACTAGAGAAGTACAAATATTTTCATAAATAATCAATCTTAGAAATAAGTCAGTTTGATTAAAATATTACTTACCTAATTATAATTACAATTGTAATTAATCATATCTAAATAGGAACCTTTTTCTTAGTCTACACTTGTTTTATTTACATTTTTATTGACTATGTCTATTTTTATGTTTACATTTAAAAATAATATATCTACCTTAATTAATACGTACACGGACCACGGTCTAATTTGACACTAACGTAATGTTTCTTTGCATAAAATATTAAACTTACAAATACTAGCTTTGATGATATGCTTAATACCCGTTATGTTGGTAATACTGTAACAAGATGTGTAATTAAGTTAAACAATTCATAGCCTACGGGAATATATCAATAAGAGTCGATACTATGATGCTATCAAAATAATTGTCAAAGCTGTCAAGTACATAATTCCGTAAAATTAATACAATGATACGAAACAAGTTTTTAATATAGATGCAAATGAACATCAAAAAATCATGAATAATGTAAACTTTAAACGTTAAGGATCTCTCATTAATCAACATCACATATACTATTACTATGCTCTATTTAAGGAATGTCTACGGTCACATCTTGATGCCTTCATATTGTGGCATCATATAGTTATTGTGTGGCACGGGACCTGGTATGTGGGGTGGCATGGTGGGCGAAGCGTTCATGTGATAGTTTGGGTACTCCCCTAATGCAGGCATCCGTTGCCTCGTATCCAAATACTCAGGCATATTACCCAACTTGGTTGCCCCTATTTCATCAACCCCATAGGGATCTGGAGATGACGTCAACTTTCCATCTTTCTTCGCTTTCATTCTTCTGTTTTGAAACCATATCTTGATTTGTCGTTCTGTCAGACCAAGAGCGTGGGAGACTTCTATTCTTCTCCTTCTTGAGAGGTACTTATTGAAATGGAATTCCTTTTCCAATTCTAGAGTTTGAAATCTGGTATAGGTCTGTCTGGTCCGTTTTGAGCCTTCCTTTTTGTCGTCGCCTGCAAAACAAAAGACAGCTAAATTAGTAAATTATTAAGCTCAGCGAAAAAAAGTAACTTCAAGATTAAGATCATAATTGGAATATAACTAAATGACTTGTTGAACTCACCACCAACACTCTTCATCCACGGATAGAATGCTTGAGCATCTTGCACGGCGGCCATTTTGTTCTCCGCGTAATCCGCATTGTCCCCGCCTGCTTCGACCCTCGTCATATCTTGACAGGCTTCCACTGACTCCTGTGATGACTGTGCGCCTTCCGCCAGCGCTCCACCCACAGCATCTTTCTTGATTGACGTTTGACCCTCGACGCGTTCGTATCCACCATGAAATTGCGACAAATTACATTCCTTCTCTACACTTTCATTGTTTTTTTCCCATTCGCTCACCTCCTCTGAGTTAAACATCATGCGTTGTAGCATTTCCTGCGAATACGTTTTGTCACACTTTGTGAAGTAAGGCGACGGGTTTTTGGCTTTAGGCTTAGAAAGTAGAGCTCTTAAGTTTGGTGAATCATCTGCTTCAGGGGTTGGTGGTTTAAAATTACTAGTTGTGCTTTGTGGTGATCCATAACTGGTTTCAGGGAGACTGCACTGGCCGGGTGAATTGATCATTCTCACCTCTTCGGCCTTGTCTACTTTAATCTGATTCATTGAATTCACTCTTTGCTCATAACCATAGTTTTCATGTTGTTGTTGTTGTTGTGCGTAATAGCTCATTTCTCTCCACCTATTGATCATTTCCATGTTAGTCTGGTTTCCATTCATGTAGTTCGGATGATAAGCCGGCCAAGGGGCAGGCTCAGACTTAACGACACCTTCACTAGAATCCTGTCCGTACATTTTTCCATAACCAGCACTTAAGACGTTAGAATAATCACAGTTTTGAGGATAATAATTGTTCTGATAGTTATAATACTCATTAGCCATCGTTGGGTATTGTTTATACGCGTTATGTTTGTTTTGTCTTACACTTTGGGCGTTCACATCTATATGATTGTTCCACATTTCACTAGCACGATTAGTTGTTGCTGCTGTTGACATTGTATTATTAGAAACCCACTCACTCACTCACTGACACTGATTTAAAATAATTTACACTTAAACTGGACTGCGTAGGAGACTACGATCCGTCTCCGGAGTTGACTGCGAATCGAATGGTGTAAGTGCATACAGGCGGCACGACCCTAACAAATGTAATACTTTTATATGACCTAAAAAAAGTTTGGGGTACTTTCAACAATAGCGTATCCATTGTCCCTCTGCAAGTTGTAAAACTGGGTGCGCTCTCTCGCTCTATTGTAAGTGCGTCTATTCAATATGAAAGAGAGGGGTATAGATGGTCCGATTGGCGGAACATTTTGCAAATATCCCGTAAATGTTTTCAAAGCCAATATTTCCAATACTTGTTATGTGTGTGCGCGTAGGCACAAGCAGATCATTGATTGCGTTGTGTATGTGTGCGTGAGAGAGGGAGTTTGGATAGGTTTTATTCTATTATTGGTTTAGTGTAAAGCCGCGTATGTGTGTCACTGTGCTGCATTGGCGATTGCACTTTATATAGGATGTTACATTATTATGATATTGCGAGAACAACATTTGAGTGTTTAAATGTTAGAAGGCCGAATTTGGAACAACTTGTGATATTTATAGGGAATGCTTATATTGATATTATAATTCTAAATAAAGACCATCGAATGACTGTTTTAAATGATATATTTAATTTAAATGATAATGAATTTCTACGGCTCATTGTGATCACGCTTTGACATATATTCAATGAGAGAGAAAGAAAGATATTATTATAATTATTTAATCTGAGATACTTATTTAAGTATTCTTATTGAGATTAACACAGATTCCAGAAATATTATCAAAATGAGAACAAAGGTATTAGACGAAAAATAATGCAATATTACTACGTTAAAACTATTAAACATCTTCTATTTACTTTGCATCTTTTTGGTCAAGCGTTTCAAAGTCGTCGTTTTAAACTTTACTTTAAACAAAATCCTACCACAAAACTGAACATCCTTTATAACCGAAATGTGGCTAAGAACATAACTCATCTCCACGTGTAACAGTTCAATCGGGGGTCGCGACAATAGCGCAGCGTGCAACGTGCGCGTGCGACGCTGCGACACGACTTTGCGATTTTAATGTCGCTGATGTTTCTAAGTAATTAATTGATTGGACTGTTTAATACGTTTCTTGATTGGAAAACAGTCTGCTCTAAATTAAATGAGGACGTGAAAAGTAGAGTCATTTAATTAATTTGCCCAATTTTCTTTCTTGGAAAAATGATCTTTTAAAAATGTTCCAAACTGATCAATTACAAATGAATGACTGAATTTTAAAAATATTTGTATAAAAAAAATTAAAAGGTCTTTCAATGCCATCTCAACACTGAAGCTCAACTAAAACATGTTTCAGCTTTGAAATTACATCTAAAGAGTACAGTATAATTTTTATTTCGTTACTGTACTTTTCAAAAAATGAGAAAATGTGACTTTTTTTTAAGAAACAAAATCCAGTACATTATTAATCCGATAGATGCTGTACAAATACATAGCAACAAATACCTAAAATCAAAAATACAGCGTCATGCAACGTACGCGTTATTGGGCGCCCAATAGTAAGCATTGAACACACTGGCGGCAAAGAGCGACATATGCATTCTTTGTCACAGTACACACCTCCCGGCCGAACCGACTCACATCTGTTACATGTGCACACCCACTAACCAAGGGCATTGTGTTCTAGGCCTTACAAATTAGATTGAAGAATTTTTCGATACAATTTATTTTAGGAATTAATTTTCGATTAAAGTAATTTTTTGCTGGGAGGCAAATAAATTGAGAAAATATGGCGAGTATTTTTTTTTTGATGTGATAGAAGCTTAGTTTCAATAGTTTTGTCGTCGTTTAAATGTATCGGCCAAATTAACAAGTCAGTAGGTCCGTCTAAACGGTTAAGGATATTAATTTAAGTTTGTATTATTTGAAATCTATTTTTATTCTCTTCCTCTGGCCGGTCTAATGCTCAATACACAAAAAGAAATGTTGGAATAAATACCATTTACCATTTTGATAAAGTTCCTAGTTTCTAACAAATACTCAACGCCTTTCCTTGGGTATACATTTTACGTCAAAGTAACAAGACTAGTCTATCATAAATCACGGAATATTATGTTCAACCCATTACACTTAATGTGGACATTTAAACGAAGCAAATACAATTATTGGTTTTTAAAACCAAACAAATAAATATTTAATCGACAGATTAACCGTACAGCCAATCTTATTTTGTGTCGAATGTGCTTTCAAATAAAAAACTTTTATTTCAATTTCACACTGAATTCCAAAATCAATTTCTATCGAGCCCCAACTTTAAGACTTCGAAATCAAAAAGACGTACATCTGAATACTCAGAGAGTGCAAGATTGAAGTTTATTCCTTCTTCCATAAAGTCATTTTTATGTTGGACAGGGAATAAAAACAGTGAGACCATTCATTGCTCTGTCAGTTCAAAAAGATTTTTAAAATGAAATTTGTTAGCTCTTATACATAAGGTTATAAAACACATTTTGGTTGCGCAAATTCGGCCAACGTTCTCGTCATACTGTGGCGCTGACAATGTGCAACCATTAATCTTGTGAAATCAATCGATGGCTTATTCAGAATATTGTATTTGGTTTTACCGCGGGGCTTTTTGGTTCATATTTACTTTGGATCTTTTGCTCTAATTTATGGTGTGTGCGAAAAAATGTTGACATCTGTCGCTTTACTTGTATTTGCACAGTATCGATAAAAATACAAAAGAGTATTCAGGCGGACACCTTAAAGGGAGCTATGTCGAAGTATTTTGGGCATAAACTAAAAATCTGTCTACTATAAGCTCGGGCATTGGTACGACAAAATTATTTGTATCACAGGTGTTCAGAAATACCCAACATTGGGATCGCAGTTTATGGCTGGCAAAAAATGTAAAAACATTTAAATAGAGCACTGATACGAAATAAAACCTTTTTACTATTGTTTTGAGCTTACCCTTTCGGCTCTTATCAAGCTACTACAGCCGCTCCTATTTAAAATACCGACAGGCCAGTAACAATGACTTTACATCTAAATCTGCCTTTAAACTACACGCACCTACCTAAGTAGTCTATCTTATTTTTCAATGCATTGTCCTTCGTCGGCGCGTCAGTACAGAAGGCGGCTTCTTGAATACAAACATGTACAGTTTATTGGGGCCTTAAAACAATAAAATACTTTCTAGTTGTATCTCCTAGTCCTTTGATGTAAGCGTTGCCGGTCGTAAAAGTCGGAATTTACCTGCTTTCATGTTTTGCGAATATTTTGCCGTTTTCGTTTCAAGGTTTTGCATTTTTATTTAAATGTGCAAATTGTAAAATGGAAACGCCCCATATAAGTTTTACTTGGAGGAAAAAAACATACGTATATTAAAGATCTGTTCGTTTGAAATTTCCAACATAACAAATTCTTGGTTACTGGAATCCCTACCGTAGTAGTAGATCCTATTAATTTTGGTGCCTCAATTCCTCTTTGCAAGAACCACGGGTTACCAACATCTTTAAAAGAAGAGCTCACATTTGTATACTTATCCTAAAACGATGTAAACAAAGATGGATTTAGTCTCGCTTCATGCTGACAATTGGACAATTATCAGGACATTGTTTAACACCATTATTTTGTCAACTCGTCGACTAAACGGTTAAAGTGGTAAATTCAAAGATTTATGACACTCGTACGAGGAACGAGCTTTACGGGACCCATCGGCGTACCGTTCGGAAGTCCCATTGTTTCAGGTCCAAGGGCATGTAGACAACTCGGTTTACGCAGAAAATTTTGGTTTCAATTCTCATAAAGCAACAGTTATTGGTGTTCCTGGGAAGTTTTTATTCGAATTTCTGCGAACAGCTGCATTTTCCTCGTCGGAATTTTGTTGCTAGAACTACGTATTTAAGTTCTTCTACATGTCATTCCACTTAACAATTTAACTTTATACAATGCAGAACTTCTAAATATGTAAAAGCTAGTCAGGTGACGACGTCGCCGGTTCTTTTGCCAATCCCAAAACCCATTTTTACGACACGCTTCTTTTCGCGAAACTTCGCGACGTCATTGTTTTTTAAATCCTTAACGAATGTAACAACAAACGTTTTAGAAATACGACAATACCATCTATAAACACAATTATGACTTCCTAAGCAAGAAACAAAATATTGAAAAAGTATCGGCGTTTCTCAAAGTGGGCAAATTGAAAAGGTTTTTTTATGACACAAAAAGAGAAAATGAGATGTATCTTTATCTTTTTGTTTTATTGTGTTGTTTTTACAGGCATTTGTCACGGAGTCACACGCACGATTGCCAAGTGCCCCACATTTTAGGCATGCGTAGTGTTTTAAATTACAATAGTTCCATGATTTAAACAACAATGTGTGTCAATCGAGTTCGTGAGAAACTAAAAGTAAACATATATGTATTGGTGGTATACATAATGGCAAGTTCCGCAAATTAGGATTTCAAATAAAATTAATTAATATTTTGCATTAAGTACCTTGAAAATAAATAGAGATAAATATAAAAATCTTTAATCGTATGTGAATGAGTATGTAATAAAAAACCGGGAATATATACACAGTTATCGCACAACTGCTGTATTTAGGATAGAAAATTCTCCAAGCCCAAATAACTACAAACAGAAAATCAATGGTTATCTGGGCATGGAATTCCCATCGGCTGCATGGGTGACGTTGGCCCCATGCTTGTCGATTTCAGCAAACAAACACCGGTCGGTCAACTGTATGGCATAATCTCTGCGCGGCATAATGCCCAGATACCATCGTTAGGGATCGCGTATACTGAAGTTGGTAAACGAGGTTTTTTTTTCATTTCGCTTTAAAATCACATATTAAGCTTATGAAATGAAATTTTGTATTTTTTAGTACGGAACGATCTGTGACGCAAGTTCGACTCACACTTGATCGGTTTTTTTAGTTCTTTTTATATTATTTTTATTTAATCTTTTTTTGCTTGTAAGTAAGTAATCTCCCATTTCATTTTACTTAATAACGATGAATTAACGACGAATTAAAGTTCATAACAATATTTTAATTTACTACTTATTTTTTACTTTCGGAGGTCTACCTTTATATCAGATGTAAAGTAACACCTTTTTGCTCTTCCTTTAAATACGCGCGCGTTCATCTTTGACGTTTTGTCAAAGGATAGTTTTTAATGGTGACAGGACGGCTCTTAATATGGTTTCTCTCTAGCTTGTGCAACTAAAGGTGCAGCATTGTAAAATAAAATATTAATTGAAGCAATAGCATTTAACGTTGTTTCTTTTATTACAGAGCAACAACTTGGTTTTTTGTTTCAATGATTAAGTAACTATCATATTACAATCAGTATTATAGGAAATCTATCTTAAATTATTTGGCTTATAAATTGGCTTATATCCAAATGTAAAAATAACCCAAACTTTACACTGTCCATCTACTTTGAACATTTCGCAGTGCGAGTCGCCCCTAAGTCGTCCCTCGCTGCACAATCATTAATCAGGGCTTCGATCCTGGACTCCTTACAATGGGGAATGTTCAGAATGCCCGTGCGATCCATTAGAATAACAATAATTACTCTTCTACCGGCGCGGGTACGTCATAGCTCGACGAATCAAAACTCTAAAGTGACGGTCATTTTTATATTAGCTGATGAGTCATGATAATACTAAAATAAAAAGGTTGTAAGATTATGTAATAACTATTCTTTATTAGAATCTATAAGATTTTTATAGATTCTAGTACAGAATAGCTTCCTTTTTCAAACGGTAGGTACTATACAACAGTTCTCTTTGAATATGAAAGCCGCTGGAAAATATCTTCATCGTATCCAGAGTCTTACGAAAAAAAAATAAAAGAAGACCAGAGCCATTTAAAGAATTCACCACAGCAACCCCAAAATTGAATGTACTTGTTAAGAGTCAGAAGCAATTTTTTGAGCTTAGCAAGCTCAAACAATTGGTTACAATCTAGATGGTTATAATCTAGAAATGAATAAAACTTTAATTAAATTAGCCTAGAACATATACCCAAAAATATATAAATGTAGGTACGTTTATTGGCTTTCAATACTGTCAGTAAGCAGTTACGCGAGTATTAAGCTACCAAACTCTATTTCCAGCTTAAAAAATTCTAAACGACAATAATTTCAATTTATTTAAAAACACATTTAGATTACGTGTAAAACTAGTGATAAAACAATTCAGGAGTTGTAAATCACAATCGCAGAAGCAGCCCAGACGGGGTGTGCGTGATTCTAAACAAAACATGGTTGCCCGGCCGCTCCAAGAAAAACACCCGACGACTGATTTACGAGACAATATCATTCGAGAAATGTGGCCAGAAATAAAATTAAACGTGAAAATACCAGATTAACATAGATTTGCATAAGAAAACACGTAGAGGAACTTTTGAAAATAGTTTTCGTTGTATAATGTAGGGAAAGGAAATTAACTGGTCTAAGTAAGCTGTTAGAACTAGAATTGTTTTGAGTAATAGCAAACAATGCCAAGGATTTAAATTTCAATAATTTTGTACTTCTTTAATAAAAAGCAAGAAAGGTATGGCTCTACAAAATGAGAATGAGATCAAGTTATAGGGAAATTAGAAGAACACTAGGAAACTACTCAGTCTGAATTTAAAACGAGAACTATGGGGATAAATTATTTAAAGTTTTTTTTTTTAATATTAACGATAAATACCAAACGTTGACAAAAAGAGTAAACGATTATCATGAAAGGGTTTAATAAATATTTTTTTTTAGTTTAGATAATTAGTCATGGAATAATTGTCTCTATAAAACATGAAATGAGTTAGTAAAAGCTAAAATGCTTACAAATTTTTGTTATCAACCATCTAGTTTTCAGAAATGTGGACAATAAATCGATAACTGACTAAACATATGAAACAGTGACGAAGACTGATCGAGATTCGAGAGTGGCCGATTAAATCATTCTGTTTTTTTTTCTCGACGCCTTACTATTCGGCCTATGTCTCAGAACAAAGTTTCAGAAGAGTCGACATTATATCAATTTTACTTTGATAATGCTGTGTGTGATGGAGCTGTTTCTACTAAGCATCGTAAAGTGTAAGTTTTCTTTAAATGACAAAAAATTGTGTAGAAGAGAGACGCTGCATTACGGGGTGTAGAGCGCCTTCACGCTTGCACATCTCTAAAAATATTATTTTAAAATGTGGCTTTTTAAACTCCCGAAGATACACTGCGCAAAACCCTGAAATTTCTGTAGTGTGTTTTTAATTCAACTAATATTATTAGTTGATATTGTTGGTTTATAATTCAATATTTGTTGTCCTAACTAGGAGATAGAAAGGTCTGAAAGAGAAAAGGGAGGAAAAATCCTGATTCAAAAGTATATATGAAAACATGGTAAGTTAAAAAAAAACTTAATATATTATGGTTTAAAAATATTTGCCGAAAAAAGAGAAGAAAAAAGTTGAAGCTAAAAGAAAGTCCAGTAGAAAATAGATGAATAAAAAATAGCCCCTGACATCTCTAAGCATGTTTTGTTCGCAAACGTTCGAAGGGAAAGTGCGGTAGCCTATGAAAATGATATCACTGCCGACATAGGAATACACTTAATGTTTCTTTCCCTCCGATATCTTCACTTTCTAACGTAGAAGTCAATCGATCATGTTTATTCGGCGACAGTCGACAATAATTAACGACTGTCTAGTGATGCGTGACTCTAACTTTTCGCAGGAGTCAAAGAAAATTCAAATTGTAAGGTGTTTTTGTATTTCTTTCGGTAGAGTTTTAGATACAAACTTTGGATCTACAACAAATCTATATTCATAACGAGGCAATGCCTCTTTAATATGAAAAATAGTTTTTTGCCGAGCTGAGAGATACCACAGGTTAGGGGATGAAAACAGTAAGAGAGTTAAAGAGTTGAAACACGTATGAAATGGATATCTAGATAGCTCCAATTTTTTATCGTTTGATTTTCTATGAATTGCGTTAAGTCTTGTAAAAGCTCCGGAAAACATAAAGTTAACAGCTGGGCAAGACAAAAAGACCCCTCACTTCGATATACACTCAAGTATGTAATATTAACATTCACGCAAATAATCCTTTTCGTTATGCAATAGACGTTTCCAGACAAATTAGTATTTGTACGTAAAGTAAACGCCGGCACTTAGCTGTCTAAATGCAAATAACTGGCGAAGGCTGCAATAGATTGTACTTCAAATGGAGATAACAATCAAAGCTAGTTTGAAAATACCGCGGCCAACAATAACATGCATTTGAGTTATGTAACAAATTAACTGCCTGCATAATTCTAAGTTAGGCGATATTCGTACTCGCAAATGCATTCCGAAAAAGACCAGATAATGCTTCTAGATCAACTTTTTCTGTTGTCTTGGATAACTTAGCCTTGTCGGATGAATCTGCCTTTCATTGAATCTAGCTAAAAACAACGTAGTTATGGTCAACACATTGTTCGGATTACAGCAAATAAATATTCTGTGGCTGTCCAAATGAGAAATGCCAACCTGAAATTGCAAGTTAATCATCTATTGGAACCAAAAATTTGGAAATTGAAAAAAAGAAAAGTATACAGTTTGTACAGTTCCCAATCGATTTCAATTAAATGAATAACATTTTCACTTACTTCTTAAGCAAAATACGTCGAAACATGTTGTTATGTATCAGCCATCAATAATCGCGAAACATCGCGGGCCCGGCCGAGACGCGCGCCCACATTCACTGCAGCGTTGACTAACGACCTGCCAATCAGGCCCTAACTTAATTGGAAATCCGTGTTTGTGGAGCCACTCCCCGTTTCGCCTTTGTTGCTAAAAATTAAACGTTCTATGGTTATTTGAATAATATGAATGTATATTGAGCTAGGTATTGGCTATTGAGTCAGTGTTTTAGGGCTTATATTAATATCACTGATATTTCAACCGATACTAAATACACAGTCCGAAACTATCCTATCCTATCTTTATACAGTACTCCCGCATTGAGGAATTATATCCTTGTGTCGGATGGACAAATCTTTGCATCTTCTAAAAATCGCTGTGAACTCTCCTTTTTTTATTTGCAGTATCGTACTTATAGATAACTTTTTCAATCCGGCACCCCACTATTAGGTCTTGGGTCAGGTATTTTGTAAAAGGTTTCTAGAGGCGCAATGAAAGTTCTGACATGGACTACATTCAAAGGGTGTAAGCCTATAGAGCACGAACCTTGCCTTAGATATTTCTTTGCATATCTGTTTTTTTCGGGAGCCATTGTCTAGGATGCTAAAAGTTATCAATCGGTATTTTTCTATATAGTCTTCATATATTTCCAGTAGGAAAAAACTTGAAAATGTTTTAAGTGATTCGCTAACGATCTCTAAATCATTGTGTATGAACTCATGCAATCTTTATTTAACCTCACCCTTTGATTTGCCTTAAGGATGAGTGGCGTTAAGTGGATCATTCCTGCTTTAACTATAACTAAATATTAAGGCTAACTGCACAAGGAGTATTATTTGCAGTATCAGTAACAATATTGCGGATGCTTGATTTTTGGATCGTGGGCGTTTAAAGAAATACATTTCTACAAGTAGAACTTTTGAATTACTCTAATGACGAGAAGGAATGGTTTTTTTTCTTATGGCTACCTGCTGATAGTTTCAGTAATATCTGCTAGTATCGTTTAATCACAGAGGCACAATAATGTCACTACTCTACATTCTTAGTTGTTACCTTGTCTAGGCTCTTACTTACGTTGACAGTACAAATCTACTTGATACCATTAAAATTATGGATAGGGATTAAGAGCGAATTACTTGTATAGGTAGATCTATGTATTCTTTTGTTTAATTGCCTCCTAAAAGTCTTAAGCAATATGCTGTCCCAAATTTATCCTAACAACTATGTATAACAAGATGGAATGTTTTCCTAGAACGTACGACATCGTTGCATACCTACTATGTAACATCAATGTTTTACAACATAGCTACCACAAACGATCGTACTATCCCTTTCCCACTTATGTAAACACAATAATAGAATGAGATAGGTATAGTCAGGGTCGCCAAGTGCATGCGACAAGTGTGTATGCTAATTCCGACCACGACACGTATTCTCACTGTCAAACTGGCGAACTGTTAATGTCGGTTTCGTGTTGTCTTAGTGTAGACATGACCGTGTACTGAGGTACGGATTTAAATTTCTGTTGTAATTGTCGAAGGTTGTAAGGTTTGGAGCTGGTTACGATGGAGTTGTACTTATGCAGAAATGAAATATACGGTATGGTGTATGTTAAATCTCGTAACGATTGTATAAGTAGGTACGAGTAAGTCAATTATAAATAGGCATGTATCGCATTTGGGCGATTAAAGCAATTATTTTAAAATTAACAAAAAATAATTACGAAATATGGTGTTGTCATGATGACATCTCTTCCATCCGCATAAATTAGGCACTGAAGCACAGTTATATATCAATTTATTTTTTTCGTTGCAACGTCACAACGCCGCATCCATACTTTTCAAACACAAGATGGACTTGCCTTCCTTGTTTGGGGATATTAAAAAATTGTTCCGGCTAGCGTGGCTAATCTACGACAGCCGGCGTTTGGCCCCAAACTTACACTTCTGTTCGAATTTACAATAATAAAAGCACTTGAATTACGAATACGCAAAAATTTTTTAAAAAAAATTCAATTGAATTAAAATTATGGTAAATGCTAAGCTAAATAACTCATTGTTATATTTCTTTTTTTAATACTGGAGATAATATTTCGACACAAATGACTGTCTTATTTTATCTTCAATGTCTTCCATATATATTACTATGCATCGCATTAAATATAGTAAATGAAATAGTAACTTAAACTTTTTTAAATTCACCTTATCAAAAAACAATTACGTGATACGCTACTAACGCCATCTGTTATACTTTAAGCGAATTACGTTTACAGCGCCATCTCGGTGAGGTATTGCAAACCAGAAACATCCCTTGCTAGCTAGGGGTTGCGAAAGAAAATCTGCAAAATGGCGCCACTTGAGGATATCAGTAACATGAAAAGTGGAGGGAAATATGAAACGGGTTTTTGTAAAAAAAAAAAACCTTTTTGCGGATACTATAGAGATACCATATAGTCGTGAACCATTGGTGAAGTCAATTTATTAAACCAAGAAGGTCTTAAATTTGCAATTGTTTTATAAAATTACATTCTAACTTGTGTATTCTAATTTCAAAGTCACCTATGTACTGACTTGTTACAATTCTCACTGACAATAGGAATCAAATGGATTAAAAGAAAGCATAAAACAGTGTACCTATATTTATCTTTTTAGATTAATATCTAATACTTAAGCACGTACTAATTAGCGCTAAGTACTCACACATCAAATTAGAACATAACACGAAGACAAAAACTCATTGACGAATTACGAAACGAGGCTTATGAGAATCAAAGAGCATAATCTTTCGTAAGCCAGACAACCTTGCGCAAAATATTTTCATGACTCGTTCCGAGACTTGAATTTAAATCTTCGTGATGTAAGAAAGTTTTTGTGGAGCCAAATGGCGAGCCGAGTAAAGTTTTAGAGTTTTAATACGTTGTAATGTTGGAGATTTGTGGCGGTAACGAGGTGTCATTAGCTGAAGACATGACCGTGCCAGCAACAGCCTTAAAACCCGACAAGTTATAATTGACTAATTTAAAAATCGAGAGTTGCATTGTTTGATTTTAACAAAAGATTTGTTTTTGTTTTTTTTACTCATAGATAGTACTGTGTCGTCTATTTAGTGGATTATGTAAGTTTTTGTTACAGGTTACGTTTTTAGAAACTGTTAAGTTTGCAAGATATTTCACCGTAAATCAGATGATTTTGTCAGTATTTTGCTATCTATTCTCCTGAAACCAACGCTCCATCTCTCGGATTCAAAATAAGTGTATCGGAAATAATTATATTAGTGAAGTTTAATAAGATTACATTATTTTAATTTATTTTCAAATTGCTTGCGACTATCATCAAAGTGAACATCTTTTTCTCCAAAATTTTCGTCCGCTAGTTTGCAACAAACTTCTGCATAACACATTACCGCGACAATTACAGCCGTGTGCCGTATCTAAGGAGTTTGTAATCTGAATCCAGAATACGTAATCAACAAGCCCCCACAAGAGGTGAGAGAGGAATTAAAACCTCGAGAGAGAGGGCCGGTACACCACAAATCGCTTAGTGCTGCCGCCTGTCCTAATGGCACGCCAATTAAAAGTTTGCGCGGCTCACCCTCCGAGGATTGTTAGGTTGAGCTGTAAAACTGAACAGCTGAACATCCCAGCATAATGTAGTTTATTCGAGTGCGCCGTAGTTTTGGTATTAGCATTTTGATGTCGCGCCAGCTGATCGTCAGGGATTTGTTTATCGATGTTTTATTGATGGTGGCTTTCGTTTGGGATATGATTGTAATTGGATTTGTTCGGAACGTTTGGCTAGTAAATGAATTAAGAGAGCTTGTGTTCAGAAGGCTGAAATGTTCAAGTTTCTTAAAATCCTAACATAACTAAAGTTATCCGTGAGTTGAAACTGACTTCATTTAAAACATACTGGGGAAAGTATTTTGAAATTACAAATCGAATAGTGAAATTCTGTAGAAATGTGTCGAAACAACAATATTCTAAGCATGTACATAGAATGTTCCCTAGAAAAAACTTACAAGAATTACAAGACCAACTACTTATTTCACTAAATTAAATTTCAAACAATCATTACCCACGTCTTAATAAAGTCAGGGGTATTACAGAACAAGTGTCATTTTGTTCAACTTAGCACTCTATTATACCTGAGGTTAATGTTAAGTTTTAATAAGACTCATTATAAGGAACGACTGCTGATACGTGTCCTGGTAATAAGACGGTGTAGAATGTAGAGTCCTGTTTAGGTCCTAGTGGAATTTTGGACTGGTTGCGTTGTGCTTGTTTGTGCGTATCAGTGTAGATTGGAATAGGTTGTTTTGATATTCTTCTGTTTGGTATTCGTTAAAGGATTTTTTGATTTGCTTTTTAAAGAAGTATTTTTTTATTTGTTTTTCTCGTCTTGGATATTTAAAAAAACAACAGTTTTGAAATGCCCGGTTACCTACACCTATTACATTTGTATTTTATGTTCAGTTCAGTCTGAGTCCGAGATTAAATTTTGTGAGTTTTAATTTTTTCAGTTACAGTTTGAGTCTTAGAACTTTACCTAAATTTAGCAAAACAAGAATTTAAGTGTTATAAAAGCAAACAGTATTCAATCTAAACCGATTAATATACCAAAATATTTAAGTACACATCAATAAATTTAAACATATATAACAATTACACATGTCGTACACCAATTAATCCCAATCCTGAATAATTATCAGTGGGTTTGATTAAATCCCATGCACGACAAAATAATTTAATAAACACCCCTTGTTTTTGAGCTGTGCAACCCACGCAACCCTTTCCCAAGTTTTCCTCGAAGGCTAAGTGGATTTTCGGGTCGGCTGACGTTTGGATAACGGCCGTGCACTTTCAAATCGTTAGCAACGCTCACCTAGAATTTTACAGGGTTGTTACACCAATGTTTAAGATTTCCTCATTGAATTTTTGCGTATGTTTTTCGGTTGTATAGGCTTTGGAATTATATTAAGAAAATGAATATGCGTTTAATTTTTTTTTGCTTGTGTTTTTGGATTGGCTGGTTATGAAAAAATCCTAATAATCAAATTTTCTATTCTGTTATTATAACAAATGAGAAAATTAATAAAAGTTGCCCTGGTTATGCTTTTGTAACTAAAATACCACCAAGAAGACAAAATAAGGAACACTGAACCACAAGTATACGTGTTTATACCCCTATACGATCAGGAAAGACACACTGTTCTTATTAAACTAACAAACTGCCAGGCTGAGCATATCGCAGTCTTAAATACCGGACTGGTTTTGCTCAAATGCGTATCTAGCTAAATGGAATTTTGGGTCATTCCGCCTTTGGATAACTGTCCGAGACTCCGAGCACTTGACTGCCGGCTTGGTGACGTCACTTAGACACTTGCAGGGTTGGGAATATTTTAGTAGATTTTAGACAGGAGAATTAGTTTCGTTTCATCACTGTTGGCAATTTTTCTACTGTAAATAATACGAAGACGTTTATGTATGCCCCAACAATATCGTTAAAGATTTTATGACAAAAAACCAGAACCAAAAGAAACTGATATTGTCTTATAGTAAAAAAAAAACCAAATTAAGTCAATCATAAAAAATATATCATAATTCAAAATATACAAGTGAGTCAGTGTGGCCAGTGTATAATGTTAAAAAAATACAGTATATTATGAGTACAATTTTAAAAAAAAATATAATTATTAACAAAGAAATGGGGAAGCAGTATAGTGATCGATATCTACTAATACATGTAAAGATATACGCACAACCACAACCACATCTACAGCACATAAAGGGGTAGCTAGCATTGTTCTATTCATATTCAAAACGAAGTCCATTCGAGATTAAGCAGCAATGTCATCTGTATTCATCGTTTAATCACTGTCTAGACCGTAGGGAACTTCTAAGCCCCCTACATGTCCTCAATTTACATAAAAGGTGCAAGATTAACTCGTCAACAATTTGCATTTAACATCAAGATGTTTCAATGAGCGATCGTGTATTGTTTTAATTTTGACAGGCGGCACTTTGTTTGTTTCTATTCATATTAATGTATGGTAGAGATATGGATGTGATTGGTGTGACTTTTTTATTATGAGAAGATTTAATGTTTGGTAAAGTTTAATGCGATAGTCACCAGAGGTAGGTACAAAGAAAGTACCGAATTTAAATTCAAGATTTAAAGTCTTTCATTTAAAGGTTAAGTTTAAACATATTAAACTTTTAAACGTAATCAAGCTAAGTGTGATATTAAATTACATTTACTTTAATAAAAAAATACCTTTATGTTATGAAGTTTACCATAACTAATTTTTTTAATAGTGACAAGCAAAAGTGACAACCCTACTGTACCGTAGCCCGTTTATCTTACTGACTAATTATTAAATGTGACGAGTAAACGTCTCACTTCTAAAACTCGACACCATTTTAGGTCACACTCCAAGCTCGTGTGCTTTTTCGCGTTTCATGTCTGTTTCAATTTATTTTGGTTCTAACATGAAGTTAAGGCATGTTTGGCTTAAAGTTGTATAAAAATAGATCGATAAAATTTTTGTTTTGTAGATATCTTTAGAACAGGCCTGAGCAGGTTCTAACAAGAACAGAATAATAAAAGTGACTATTAAACTGATGGACTGACTTTAAACTTAAATGGCCTTAAAAAAACTTTTGCTGAAAGTAAAACCTTTGACTAAACAAGGTAACTAAATAAAAAATATGCCTTCCTAACAACAGTTAAAATTTTCTGGTACATTATGCACTTATTGCGTGTTATTAAACTAGATATCAATTACAAGGGGTCCAGTAACAGGAAATGTATTAAATTAATGAATAGCTGAATCGATTTCTAAACCGCACGGCTACTGGCCATCAGTGCGGCCGACAATGTTACTGTAATGCAGTGAGCCTGTGTGATACAAGTTATGAAGGAAGAGCGTTCTCTAAGAGTTTGGCTGTGGACTGTAACACGAGTAGTCAAAAAAGGAATTTATTGCAATGTCTTCAGAATTCATTCTTGTAAGTTTTGAGCTTTTCTCTACTTCATAAGTTGGAATGTCTTTTGATATGTTGAGGATATTGTTAGAGCCTGTAGAAACAAGCAAGTGACAAGCTTTACTTATAAATTACGAAAAAGTTTCGAGTACTTTATCTTTTAGCTGCATCAGGTAAAATGAAGACAGTAAAATAGTAGAGTCGAAAATGAGATATAAAGTCGATTGTAGTTACAGTTTTCTAAAAAGGTAACATACCATATCACTCTCAAGTGTTATTTATGCGCGGTAGCTCCTTCAACCTCTTTCGTTCGCACCAAACGCGCTCAACTGAAAGCGCGCACCGCAAAACGGTCCGTTTCCACACCTCATTGCAGCCCGACGCGGCGTTTACAAATAGCCCTGTGATTATAAGACATTATTGTAATGGAACCGCGCAATTAGAACAATCGACTGCACTGGCTCCGCAAAAACTTATGCCATTGTAAAAGTTGGGCGACAAATTGATGGAAGCGGAGTCTAGTTCTTGGTTTGATTGATTCGTCATTGCGATTGTGAATAATACGTACTGTAATTTTCCACGGTCCGAAGGTTCTGGAAACTTTATTTATTATTCAAGGAAATTATCTTCTGTAGCCATTGATTTAGTTTTTACAGTTGTCACAATCTATTGAGGTTTGAATTTGTTTCAATACAAAGTGTAGCATTAAATAATCAATTCAAGTTCACTGCGTCCAAAATTAACAATATAAAGGGAAATTCGAAGTAAAAAGGAAAAAGGCAAGTTAATTATGCAAAAAACTAAATCGATCGTCACAAAACACGTTTAATACAATATCGCGACGAAGATAACCTCATCAAGTCATCATCGAAAGTCGTAGCTAATAACACAAAATTGGTTCTTTTACATAAATTATGATAATGAAAATGCCCATCACATAGTCACATATACATTCGTATGTAGGCTCGTATACAACCAAATTACGGTAAAAGTTGACGCTAATGACTTTTAGGTAACGACCATTGGCTCTTACTAATGATCCGCGGGCCAGCCCACTTTTTTACCGGCCGATCCGTTTTGGTAATTTACGTTTTTCTATATGACTACCGCATGATGCGTAAAAACTATTCGGTTCGGGTGGACGATGAAAAAACGGGAAAATTTATGCCTTTCTCAAGATTTGAAGAGGGCAAATTGCATTTAAAGCTTTTCTGGGTATCTCAAAAAAATAAATTCAATTTTACGCTATTTAAGGTTATCTTTTGTTTTCTCCTTTAATTAACATTTTCTTTCTTGTTCGCAAGGTGGATGTAGTGCTTGTTGATGTGTCTGTGAAATTTTAAGTCTTTTTAGTTTAGCTCGTTTAAAACTATCGAGTAAAACATGGTGACTAAAACATTGTGGGCTACGAGCTACGAATTCGTAATGGGCAAAAATACTGATGACACCTGAAAAAATCTGTAAAAAGGTTTCATGACAACATTCAAGAAAGAAAAAATCATCAAACCGATATTTACAAAAGTGAGAACTGAAGACTAAATAATATAAATGTCCAAACAATTCTTTTATATCAAATCCGACACCCATAGCTACCTAAAAACGTTACCATCAATTGTTTCGCCGTCATACCGATTGGTTACGCATGCACGATGATTAGTTACCGTCGGATACTACTGCCTTTCACTTCACTTGAAATATTATATTGTAATGGTGATGAGGCACTATAGTATTTACTTGTAACAGAACAACGAGCTGCTCGCGGGATATTTCACGAACCGGGATATTTCCGAATATTTCGTCAAACGTTTGCAGTGCAGAGCGCAGGGCCCCAATTCTGCAATTTACAATGGCCGATGACTGCATGAATTTTGGCTTAAAATTACAATTTTCGTTTCGTTCAGTTTTTTGCACATCAGTGCACAATAATTGTAAATTCAGTACGGAACGGGACACTCAAGGTAAATACAATTAACTTCCAGTTTTGGTAAAATGCTTGAGAGAATAGGAATGATTACAAATTTAATCCAATTGGTATTCATTCCTCAGCCATGGTAAAAGGGAAGAATCGGGACCCAGGTGATGCGTTGTGCGAACTCCGAGCTTTGATTCTTCAAAACTGTTCAAGTAAGTTCTTAATTGCTGTGAACATTCTACCAAACGTTACATTACTCGTCAATGCTGTAGTGTATCAACACCCTAATGCAAGTCAGTCGGTCTGCCTTTCTGTTCTGGATTGCGTATGATGACATTTTAAAAACTAATTTCGTTATGGTTTTACTAAATTGTCTCTGATTTCTAAACTGAGGAAGTTGTGTTTCCTGTTATAATAATAAAAATAGCGTTTGGATTTTAAATTTTATCGAATGCAGTCATTTGCTTTACGATGCGTTTTCTTTTGTTTTACATATGCTTTTGCGTCACTATGTATTGGTATATGAAAGCGGGTAAAATAGCGGGTCTTGTTGAAGAGTAAGAATAAATATGAGAAACAGATGTCATTTTAAAGACATGCCAATCATTTCTGATTTGTGTAAATACATTTTACATATTTCTTGATTCCTAACCTATGTTTTATCTACATAATAAGTATCGTAACGGGATATTACCTCGGTGATTTTGTTTCCTCGTAATTTGTTTCTTGTGAGACTTCAGTAAAGTTTAAAACCTAACGCTGAACGCCCATTTACTGTTTAAGCCAACTCTCTCTGACGTTGAAGTGCTCATATTTACATCATAGAATAAGAACACTAGATGTGACCTGACTAAATTACACTGCATAATTTTTAAAACTCAAATGGTTTACAACTGATTTTGTCTGGTATTAAATACGATTATTGCAATGGTTAAACTTAAGTAATAATTTTGGTTATAGTGGAATGGGTCATAAACTAATAAGCATTGAAGTGTGAAAAAAGTGTGATAAAACATCCGAAATGTAGAGTGTAAAAAGCTCTATAACTCAGATATGTTCTCTGTAACGTCAATTTTACACGATAGGTTTTAAATAGAAACCATGACACTGTCTACTTTTAAAAAGGAAAGAGTTGGTAGGTATTTTTGACGATTTCTGTATATCCCATAAAACAAAAAATTCTAAACATCTATAAAATTCTAAAATATATCCATTCTAAGGTACCGTACGCTTTCACATCCATGCTCTGCCAGTACCCTCCAGCGGAACACCTATACATCAAGGTACCCGCGTTGCTGATGAGAAGATGATGACCGTAATTTGCGACGCACCAAGACGTCTATGTCTCGTGTTTTTTCACCGTGCTCAGGTATCACCCAAGTACGAAATTACAAGTAATTTATCGTCCGTACAAGAGGATAACACCGCTGGAGTCTGTAAATATTTTCTTTTAAAAGGTTTTGGTACTTGTGATGAAAGAAATTTTGGTGTTCTTTCGTTTTTTGGATCGAATATATTGGATGTTTGTGACTATTGTATAATTAATGATATGGTATTGGTATGAGTAAAATTACCAATTTCATATGAAACCTTTTAACTATTCTAATGTTATAACGATTTTATTTTCTGCCATTGAAAGCTTGTGGCATTTGGGAAGAAAGATATTTCACTATTACACTTTATAAGTTAGAAATTTTGAAGCATCGTTTAATATTTATATGTGCAGTAAGGATAAAGAACAGTAAATATCTAGTTAGTGGGTACAGGTACTTCAACTGTATGAAACTAGCCAATCATTAACAAATCTAGGTATAATCTGAACCATATCATGATTAATGTGTAAAGTTATGTTTGTTTATTTACTTAAATACTTTGATAAATTACAAATCCACTCTCGTTGATTATGAAAAATATACGTCAACATAATTCTAGTCTGGTACTAGCAATTTTATAGAGTACCTAAAGCAAATATAAATTACTCAAAATATGTATTTTATATATCTTCTATACTAATATATAAAGCTGGAGAGTTTGTTTGTTTGTTTGAACGCGCTAATCTCAGGAACTACTGGTCCAAATTGAAAAATTCTTTTTGTGTTGAATATACCATTAATCGAGGAAGGCTTTAGGCTATAAACCATCACGCTGCGACTAATAGGTGCGAAGATACAATGGAAAATGTGAAAAAAACAGGACGGGTATAAATCGTAACTTATATCTTCTTCTACCCACGGGAACGAAGTCGCGGGCAACAGCTATATATATATGTAATTATTAGAGTAATTTTATTTCTATGAAGCCTTTTGAAAGGTTAACGTACCGATACCGTATGTAAATGATGTTTGGTTTAATTCTTAGGTCACTACTAATGATTTGTCATGATTATAGTCACTGATACTAGTTTTAAGACTTTGATTCAGTTCTCTTTCAATGTACCTACTGAGTGGAACTTTACTATCAACTGTCAGAGGAACCGGCTTATAAGTGAGTAAATAAATAAAATGAAATCATTTTTTCTATAAGTAGGATATATCATCAAATTTACATGTAATTACCTGTCTGACTACCCTTAGAAAAAATGTCGATTCAAACTTTGACGTTGTAGTAGTAGTACGAGTATTACGTCATAACTTCGTGAAATATACAAGCATAATTTTCGAAACGACAAACACAATTACACATTCCAGTTACGTTGTTATGTTTCATGCCTATTTTGTAAATAAATACGAGTCGTTTCGGTGTTCTTCACAGGTTGATATTTTTATAATGACGGCCTTTTCATTATTTAAAAGTTACAGCCTCATGTCCATCGCGGCTCTACCAACTGTTTATTTTGCCTTTATTCCGATTCCGACACGCCGATTTCGTGGTTTTATACTATACTACATTTACCATAATGACCATTGCAAGGTAAAAATATTGGCAATGAATAACGTGACTTAAATGTAAACAACATAGGGTCGATTTTTGTTTACTCATAACACATTAACGATATTTTAATTGAGTCGATCCTGACGTAGAGTAATGATTGGATGTAACATCGATTTATTTCGACTTCTCGTTTGTGATTGGCGGTCGCGATAAGTTTATATCTATCGTGTAATGTTTTTATAATCGTCGTACACTGATTTACATCGTATTCAGTAAATTATAGCTGGGTTAACTAGCGTTTTCTGGGATTTAGTTTTTTTACTAGACATGTCATTTTACATAATGGGAGTGAGACATATCTGTTATGGTTATTGTGTAATAACTTATGTAGTACAAAGACCATCCGTAACGGCCTATTTTTAAGTATCTACACAGATTTTTGGCCGCATTGACACATATTACTGTTACATTTGCTTTAGAAATCGATTAAGTTTCTATAACCGTACTGCGATAGCGATATTTTCAGGTCATTTTCCACTTCATAATTAAAAGTTCTTTTTAATCATAAGACTTTTTAAAGATTTTAAGGCTTTCCCAATATATACCTACCGAAGTTGTCCAAAGAGTCTTTCCTAAAACTTAATTCCAGTTGTTCCTAGACAGGTCTTGAATCAAAGAGTTTTCCTTCAATATCCATTAGTGTGTCCTCGTGACGACTGGCTTCGTATTGAGACCCTTAATCCCTCGAGATTCAACCAGATTCTACCCTAATGAGGCTCTCGCTAACAAATGGGTGTTCGGGCCCGCCCTCTATCGGCGATCAGCGAACTATCTCGACTATGTCTTGATACACTTTGCACTTTCAGTCGTTTCTTATGATTGTCAGATGGTGACTAACTTTATGTATTTGAGATTACCGTTCAGTTTTTCTCGTATTTGAGTTCTACCTGTAACCTTCCATGTTTTACCGACCACAGAAAGTATAAAAATAGAAATTTCAAAGTCTTGGTCAAATACCGAATTAAAAATATATTCTTTAGAGTCTATTTTAATTTTGGCTATTTAAATTCTATTTTATTTAATACGTGTGAATAATTCGATTACAAACCTCCTTTCTGTTTTCTCGAATTACCCTAAACTCATAGCAACTTTCCTTTACTAATTAATCTAAGCCACATACCTAAAGCTATCTAAATCCAATCAATTACAGACAAACTTAACATCTACATCTAAAAATACCTCACTATCACCAACATTCACTATCTTAATTCAATTTTTCGTCATCCCACTTGAATTCAAAGTTAAATTGCTTTCATCCGTCTACACGTGAGAAGCGCGAAAATCTTAATTAACAGATAGGCGCTACTCGTTAATCATGTCGCTATGTGATAAGGTGGCGCCCCCTACTTCCAAACTCAGGTAACGATATCGCTAAGCGATGACAGGAGTTATTGATGGATAAGTGAGTTAATGATTCTTGTTGCTACTGTGTTTTTGATGATGATTCAATTATTGATCCAAACATCGTCGGTAAAAAATTCTTGAAGAGTTTTGGCAACCAAAGCTGAAATATATTTTACTGTTTACTCATTAGTATTTATCGGGATTACCAATCTAGTTTTAGACCCAACCGGAGTCCTCAATCATAAGCTGACGCAGTGGTTTTTACTTTGCTTTATACGGACTGATACACTGATTGTAGAGCTATCTTATGACTAAGAATAAAAGAAAATCGATACAGTATTCAAGGTTTAACGATCTATATGATCTATAGATAAGTAAAAAAAAATGTAATGCGGGAAAAAATGTCTTAACATAGAACAAAATATTTTTGACAAATATCACTTATCAGTTTTTAATTCCAAGAATAATTAAAGTTGAACAAGAATTAGTACAAGTTTATTACTTTGCAGCAACATTTAGCTACAAAACAGCCGTGTTGATAGGTCAAAGCGACAGAGCTATTTTAGTATTAATGATTCCAATTCTGTACTTGATACGTAGACATACATTAACCGACTACGCCTATACAGTATTCCTCTTGTTTTACATGCGATCTACCCGATATTACTTGTACAAACGATAAACGAAACTCTACCTTATCCCGTTGGTATAAGGACGATGTGAATGTCATAGTGTTACGTACTTGGATGGTCTACTATACTTGGAGCATATTGTATATAGTTTTATTTGCGTCTAGCTTGTCGGCAATAGTGTTTAGTCGATAACTGGACAATTATATCAAAGTTAGGTGTATTGTCATGGTGTTGCTTGATGAGGCCATTATAAGTAATCTAAGCCATACTTGAGTTTAAAAACGTAATAAATAAGCATTTGTCAATTGATTCTGTTGTTAGGAAATAAAGTTAAAACTCTCTGAAACGGTAGAAGAAGGAACTATCCAAAAATAACTCGGTCACGAACTAAAAGAAAATATTTTTTAGTTTATATAACGTGAAAACCGTATTAAAGCTTCCGATACCCGAAAACATATTGACTGCGAACAGAAAATCGATCTACACACGACAAACACTAACAAAATATATTCGTGATGCAATGAAATATTACAAGCAAAACATGACGCGTCAAAATTAGGCGAGTTACATTAGGGTGCTCTATAATTAAACATCAATAGCGTTACAAAAAGTAAATAAACAGGGTATGTGCGGGGGGTGTGCGGGGTGGGAGCGGGGAGGGCGGGAGGTCTCGACTATGACTAATATCCCGCGATCCGTCAGTGTCACTCGCGGGTTGAAGGGGGCGCCACTCTCGACAGGGCCGGAGTTCGGTATCCTTTCCCAGCAATATTTACCCTACGATTTCTGATATACATCTGTATGTTAATATGGATTTCTCGGGCTTGTATGTTCTTAGTTACGAAATGATCGATATCTCAAATATTTGGAAAGAAAATTAAAGATTTTATGATACAATTTGAGTCACGACTTTATACTCCTACAATCTTGCATTCCTTTCTTATTCAATTCCCGATCACTACACGTATAAACTGTAAACTAAAAAAGTCTACATGTATAACAAAAACAAAATACGCTAGTTGCTATGATATCAACGGAAAATTACTTTACAATTGCCCCTGATTACGTGTCACCCTCGATGTGCCAAAAAAATCTGAGCCAGCCGACTCTGTACTGTTTCTGGGTCTTTTGAAATTGGTTTCAGCGCAGGGCAGCGAAGTAGATACTCCGCGACACATCGCCCCATCTCTGGGGCATACCGCGGGCACAATTAGATAAAATAAAAAAAGAAACGAGTAATCCTGAGCCCAACTAGATTGCTTTCGGGACTGTTAGGGTTGGATCAAAAAATGAGATAAAAATTTGCAAAATTGGTTTTTAAATATACATGTCATGTCCATGGTTGTTTTTAGTTTAGAATCATGTGTGATTTAAGCTTTTATTAAGATCAAAAAAAGCACGGCAATTACTATGAAAATCACTGAATATTATTATTACTGGTACCTTAAAATGAAATTTATTGGGTAGTAAACTGTACTGACTAGATTTAAGATGATTTGTCTGCTTTTTTCTCAAGCCTTACACACACATGTGCAACGTTTGTATTATGTCAACTATGAAAATGTAAAAAACAATCGTAAGAAAAAGAAAATCTAATCACATAATCTTTCATGAATACATAAGTAACGTCTTTCAACAATTCTTTCCTCATTTCACATAAAACCTACGTGGAATTTAATAACAGAAGGCGGACATACAGCCAGCGAACGCCAATTATTCATACTGCTTTTTTTTCCTTTTAATTTCATCAAATTTATTTCACTCGAACAAATGGACGATCATTAATATAACATTTACGGGATACGATTATTTTACACTGACTGCCTACCCCAATACAAATGAGCCTCTGTAATGCATGTATATGTGTAGTAAGTATGTATGTAAAAACATGTTTGCCTGTATATAATACATTAAGGTTTTCCGAGAAAATGGATTGACTGTCATTTCCTTCAGTACGGCTCAATGTTATAGATATTCATTTGATGTTGTACGTGAGAGTTCCTGGTTGTTGGTTTCCATGCATGGCTTGATTGACTGGTAGAGTATTATCACTCATTATATTGTTATTTTTTAGTACTTTATGTATGCACAGAGTTGTAAATAGAACAGTAATTTTACAATAGTAAAAAGTTTGGTAGTTTTGATTATAACCTTCTTAGTTGGCCTCCTAGTTTTATATTCAGAGGTATAAAAATGTTTTTAGGGCAATAAATAAAAGCTCTGTTCAATTGAGTTCTAGAATTGTGATTAAATGAATATCAGTCTTCAAAAATACGTATGTGTAAGGTGATGACAATCTTATGGTCTATGATCATTCCGTTCTGATGTAGACAATTTAAAAAGTACCTAATATATAACATTATTATCGTAACTGAGCTATTGATTAAACCTCGGGCAACAGAAGCCCTGTATAAGTTACTATTAATTAAAATTATGTGTATTGAATAAACATGCGCACAATGAGATAAATAATTAAATTAATTAGTAACGTAGCACAAATACGGCAAGTTTTAATTCAATACCCATTGAAAGGAAAGTTTGCCGATCAAAAATCAACCGACTAACATTCTTGATAAGTTTCATTTTTCATTGCAAAAATGTTTTCGGAAGCTTACAAAATGAGATTTGGGTAGCGCAAAACCGAATGAGCTCTATAATTTTGCACGTAAATACCAATTTTGCTTAGCACAACATCAACAGAAGATTTTGGAATCTGTTTGGATGAGGGTATTGCAAAACTATCGTTAATGGTGGGAAAATAAGGTTGAGTTTTCTAAGTTTTCCCCGTTGGTTTTCCCGCCCCGCTCTTCAGTGCCTTCCCTTAGACAAATGACGCAGCATTTGTCCAAATGATGGCGCGGGCGGCGGAGAGAATGAATTTAAATTATCATTCAGTGGTACCAACATACAGTGCAAGAGTCCAAATTCGGTTCTGTGTGGGTGCACACATACTCTGCTTAGGAGCCAAACTTTATGTATATGCAGATCTCAGAAACATGTCTAGGCTATAAATGCTATATAATCATGAACCCGCAACGCAACCTTATAGGTGTCGGAATTAACGAATTTGTTTTCTGTAACAATTTATGTCATCAATCATGATTTGATTGATGACATGTGATGACACGTGATACCTACAACGTAAACTTAAAATATACATAAGTTATCTAAATGATGTATATTTTAGTAGTTTCTAGTAGAAACTGTAGAAGCAAACTTATATCATTTCCCACAACATATTCCATCATCATCATCAGCCTATCGAAGTCCACTGCTGGACATAGGCCTCTCCAAGTGCACGCCACTGAGATCGATTTTCGGCTTCTCGCATCCAGCTCCTGCCAGCCGTCTTGCGCAAGTCATCACTCCACCGTGCCTGAGGACGTCCTACACTACGTTTGCCGAGGCGTGGTCTCCACTCTAGAACTCGTTTACCCCAACGGTTATCGGTTCTTCGGCTAATATGGCCAGCCCACTGCCACTTCAGCTTGCTGATTCGGTGGGCTATGTCGATGACTTTGGTTCTCTGACGGATTACCTCATTTCTGATGCGGTCCCTCAGAGAAATACCGAGCATAGCCCTTTCCATAGCCCGCTGAGCGACTTTAAACTTGTGAACCAGCCGTACCGACAGTGTCCACGTTTCGGCTCCGTAAGTCATGACAGGTAGGACGCACTGATTGAAGACTTTTGTCTTTAGGCACTGTGGGATCGACGATGTTAGGACTCGACGTAACTTCCCAAATGCAGTCCAACCCAACTGAATTCTCCTATTCACCTCGTCCTCAAAGTTGTTTCTACCTAACTGCAATGTCTGCCCGAGGTATACATATTTCTGAACAACTTCGAGAACGGCGCCGTGTATCGCAATCGGTTCCGGTAGAACATGTTCATTGAACATGACCTTGGTTTTGTCCAAGTTCATCCGTAGGCCGATGCGTAGAGAAGATTCAGCCAGGCCGTTCAGCATCTGTTGTAGGTCCTGCAGCGTTTCCGCCATGATGACAATATCGTCAGCAAATCGCAAGTGAGAGATGTGTTCGCCATTGATGTTGATACCGCGTCCTTTCCAGTTCAGCATCTTGAACATATCCTCCATTGCATTAGTGAACAATTTCGGGGAAATAACATCCCCTTGTCTCACTCCTCGATGCAACGGTATGGGCCTTGTTTGCTGATTCTGTACTTGGACGGACATTGTAGCGGCTTCGTAAAGACATCTCATCACTTGGATGTATCGCCAATCTACTTGACAACGCTGCAGGGACTCCAGAACAGACCAGATTTCCACCGAGTCAAAGGCCTTCTCATAGTCCACAAATGCTAGACACAGGGGCTGATTATACTCTTCGGTCTTCTGTATAATCTGCCGCACTGTGTGGATGTGGTCTATGGTGCCGTATCCGCTCCGAAACCCGGCCTGCTCCGGCGGTTGGAATTCGTCGAGTCTTCGCGCAAGTCGGTTCGTGATCACTCTTGAGAACAGCTTATAGACGTGGCTTAGGAGGGAAATGGGTCGATAGTTCTTCAGCTGGGTTTTGTCTCCCTTTTTGAAGAACAGGACGACAACACTCCTACTCCACGCCTCTGGAGTTCTCCCTTCAAACAGGACGGCATTAAAAAGCTTTTGGAGCTCCCCTAGTAAGGGGTTTCCTCCTGCTTTTAATAGCTCTGTTGTAATGCCATCCTCGCCAGGGGCTTTTCCATTTTTGAGCTGTCTCAGAGCGATCTCGATTTCGCCACTGCTGACTTCTGGCAGGTCTTCGGTGAAATGGCGTGTTAATGTGGCTCTGGGATCCTCATTTCCGGGATCAGGTCGAGATGCATGCGATGCGTATAACCGGCCATAGAAATTTTCCACTTCCGTAAGGACTGCCGGCACCGAAGAGACGACTTCTCCACTTGTTGTGGTCAGCTTCGTCAAGTGGCTTCTTCCAAGAGATTGTACGAACACCTTTGACCCCCGATTCAGCTCAATTGCTCTTTCAATGTCTAGAGTATTGGAGCACCGGAGGTCGCGTCGTACGTGCTTGTTGATCTCTTGGTTTAGAGCCCGCTTAGCTGACGAAGTGACAGGCGGGTTTTCACGTCGTTTCTTCATAAGCCCTAATGTCTCTTCCGAAAGCTTTGATTTCCTGCCCTTACGCTGCATGTTACAGAATCTCGAACCTTCCTCCCTGAGGATCCGAACCACATATTCGTGGTTCTGGTTAACGTCTGTTGTGGTTTCCACGGCGGCAAATCGGTTCTCCAAATTTGACTGGAACGTTTCAGATCCTGTCATGGTTTGGAGCAGTGTTGGTCGGAGCCTGGCCTTCATCAGACGGAAACGTTCGGCCTTGAAGTTGATATTCAGAGAGCCTCGGACAAGTCGGTGATCGCTCCCGGTATTAAACCTATTGATCACGGAGACGTCTCTGAATATGTGCTTCTTGTTCGTCATGATGAAGTCAATCTCATTTTTAGTCATAGTGTCGGGGCTTTGCCACGTCCACTTCCTTTGAGGCTGCTTTTTGAAAAAGGAGTTCATCAAAAAGAGCCCCTCGCGTTCGAGGAAGTTGACGAGCATTTGCCCCCTATGATTCCTGCTTCCAAATCCATGGGATCCTACTGCCGATTCGCCGCAAATCTGTACTCCCACTTTAGCGTTAAAGTCCCCCATGACAACGGTGTAATGGGTCTTTGTAGTGAAGTGGAGGGCCCTTGATATATCATCAAACATATCCTCCACTTCATCGTCTGAATGTGTCGAGGTCGGTGCGTACACTTGCACGACCTTAAGGCTATACCTGTCGGTGAGCTTTATGATAAGGTACGCTACCCTGTTCGACACACTAGACACCTCCACAACGTTATCAGCTAGGGACTTATTAACCAGAAACCCAACGCCACCTTGAGATTGTTGGTCTCCCTCTCGGAAGTACATTAGGTGACCTGATTCGAGGGTTATGGTGTCCTCCCCCTCTCTTCGAACTTCACATAACCCTAATATGTGCCACCTAATCTTCCCAAGTTCCACCTCGAGTTGCGCCAGATGCGAGTCAAGCCGTAGCGTGCGGCCGTTGTACGTCGCAAGAGTCAGATTTGTTTGGTGGCCTCTCGTAACCCGGAGATTCTTCGCACCCCCTGTCCCGCCGTAACCACGGTCGCCACCGTGACCGGGAATAGCGGGACTGCCGGGAACTAGGGGCCGTGGCTTTTGTGTGCTGCCCATAGAGGTATTTAGCCTACTGCTATCACGCTGGCCAGACGGGTTGATAGAGGGTTTTTTTTCCGAGTTTTCCTTCTCTCGCACTGGTGTTCGGTGCATTTTGACTCCATTAGTCGACTTCTACGACACCCACTGGAAGAAGGGGTAGCGACATATGTATTCTTTAGCCGTCGCTACACGGCACATATTCCAATACTTATTTATTCAGTCATAAATCAAAACGTAGCATCAAACCCGAACACTGAAGCGTCGCGTCTCTATTCCGCGTTCTAAACGGTTGTTTGAATTCTTTCTTTGAATTCTTTTTACGCGTTCTTTTTTGGCGGGAAAGGAAATTGAGTAATGGCGGCGTCACAGATGGCATCATGGTAGATTGATAACTGGGAATGAAGAGCACCGTTCTATTGTGGCTTTGTTGCTATACAGGACGGTAAAATATTTTACCTGCCAGGAATATCGTAGGATTGATCGACAATTTGTTTTGGACAATTAATAACGCTAATACACACGCACTTTGAACATACCCTGTATAAAGTAAATAATATTTTTAGTGTAAATAAGCGAGTATCGATATCCTATGATGACAAGTCAGAGTGATAAAATAAATGATAGCAAGTATTCCCCACACCTCGGACCGCTATCGAAGGGTCACCGTCCATAAATATTATTAACAAGTATGTAAGAATTTTATATTTAAGTACACAGATATTTTTATCTCGGAGGGCTAAGCCGTCGATGGGCCTAGCCCCTGACAAATGGGCATAGAGACAGGAGAACACGTTTCCCAACTCCGAAGCTGTAACAGAAAACAATCCCGCGTGTGGTGCCCAAAGAAAAAAAACAATAGGGTCGTGATGAAGACGTAGCCATTGTGAACAACGAGCAAGCAATATTTCACGGCTTTGTATGCCTTCAGAGCCCGATTAATTCTAGATATCTCCATTCTCCTATACGTAATAGTGTGATGAAACCTTTTTGATTCGGCTGATGTTAACAACGATAGCGTAGGTTGAAACAAGCGTAAAATATATACTACAAACTTTTTGTAATCAATTCTCTACGTTATATTTGTTCGGCTAAATGCCCATACGTTCAATTAAATTACAGCTTTTTCAAATGGAAAATCAACATAAATAATCTATTTATACACTTCAAAGGACAAACGAATTGCGTTCCCATTCAGTGAGATTTCCATA
Organism: Trichoplusia ni; assembly: GCF_003590095.1. Classification (NCBI taxonomy): domain Eukaryota; kingdom Metazoa; phylum Arthropoda; class Insecta; order Lepidoptera; family Noctuidae; genus Trichoplusia; species Trichoplusia ni. Next base: position 7,931,822 of record NC_039485.1, read on the forward strand.
CTCACCTACTTTAGAAAGCAGGCGCCATTATGCAAATAAAGTAAATTGAATTACCGGAGTTAAATGTCGTATAAGATAAAAACGACGACGCAATCTACAACCCAATGAGGAGACGTTGTATTAACATATTCAAACCCCTATTGAATATTTATATTATGTAGGATAGATACTCTCCGACAACTGGTGTCGGCTCTTTACTCAGCCTTGTAGCACTAATGGATGCCACTATCTTTCCCCTGTACGCGTCAAAACAAAAACAAAAAATTAGATTAGCGGCCAACCTTTGTGGCTCTCTCCCTATCTAATTACAATAAGAAAAACAACTGGCGATCTTAGGAGAAAACAAGACATAAAAATGTGCTCTATTTTCAAAACTGTATATCACAGTACTTGGCTGTTATCTAGAATTGATATAAAGAAAAACCTATTTACTTAAGATTTTTGAATAAATCAAATGCTTTGCACTTCTTATTTTTTCTTTCGTCTAAGAAATGTCGAGTGATCTACATACTACATAAATGTGTTTCTCACAATACTTCATATAATATATCATGGATAAAGAAATAAGTTTAACACATTTTAAACCCAATTTAACTAAACACAATAAAATTACGGCGGTAACTTATGATGCCTATGATTGCGTATTTGTTAACATCGCTTCCCATATAGGGATGGTTTGATCAATGCCCAAACAATCTCTATAATGCAAATAAACTTCTGCGCAACTGATGGACATACCTATATGGACTCATATTATTGTTTTAATAATGAACGCATCTGAAATCGTTAATAAACAAATTGCCAAAAAAAACCTCAAAGAGTATTTAGTACAAACGTAAGTTTTCCTTAACCTCATAAAACCAACGTCTCGTCTTCGGTCCGTTATGGTCATTCAATTAAATTTCATGCCGGCCGCGTAAGGCAACTTATTAAAAAGCCATCAAATCGTTTACTGCCTTAAGGTTCCTTTACTCAGTAAGACCTGAAAGGTACTTTCCACTTGGAGTCATTAATAAAAATCTGATCGGAATTACGTCACAAGACTAATAGGGTTCAGTGAATGTGACTTATTAGATATTTTGTAATTATAATTCTTGATAGACTTTAAATTATATTTATAAACGATTTGTTAATTTATTTGACTAATTAAGTGTTAGTTACTGTGGTTGTGTGGGTGGTGTACCATTAACTATTTTAATTTTGTAATAAGTATATAGAAATAATGGATAGCTTTTCGATTTTTATACGCTTTCATTTGAAATTAATAAAGATTGATAATTGAAAGATTTAAGGAAGCCTTATAATAAATGTTAGTTTGTTCTCTATATGGTAAGACACCTTTGCCAAGAAATAAAATATGCACATATTTTATTGTTATTATAAATAAAAAGTGGAACGTTTAGCGCTTCTTAATTAATTAATGGTTGTAAATAAATTGTTATAAACGAATTCCTTGAGGCGTAGCTGCTCTATTTAAATTAAAACACGGATCTTGAAAATACTTTTTTCATTGAAAAAAAGATACAAATTCCAAACTTTTTTTTTTAAACAAATCGTAGAGCATTTATAATATCTAATGAAATTTGAGATTATTAATCTCGAAGCAGAGTTGGAGTTGAAGTAAAGTCAAAGTACAAACTTACCTGATACTGTCGGTGTGGTCCCAAGTGGAGCACACCTTTTCCCGAGTGCTGTAGAGTTATGCGCGCATCTCGCCTTACCCGGGGCTAGACTCGAATTTTGCAATCAGCACGCTCGTGTAACCTTTTATTTTTAAAAACAAAATACATATTAATAAAATATTAATAGCCAATACCTCGTGTAGTAGGTACTTTGTTATTTAATACTGGGAACTTTGAATAGAGGAACAAATTATTGATAATAAAATAAAGTAATTTTAATAAAGTCAATATTTTACTACTAATAAAGCATTTTAAATTATAAAAATATCCAATATTTTAAGTATTATACTTACAAACAATGGAGGATTAATTTTACGATCGACGCATGATCCCCGTTTGATCTTCTAGTAAAGTCTACTTAGCGTTTTACTTTGCTATAAAGGAAGATAATTGTGCTGATCTGTAAATATAATATAATTACAAAAAAATCTTAGGGAACTATATAAGTATGTAAAGTAATTTTATTACTCAGTCATTAACTTAAAAATAAAGAGCAAATACTTATCAAATACATCAAAAGAGTTTACTTAAACTTTACTTCAATTATTCAAAATTATCCTAAGTTGATGTAGTCACTTGACAATAAAAGCAATGCAATGGTAGGCTCATGAATAAATAAAGTGGTGTTTATGTAACGTTTGGCCGGGATTAAAATTCAAATATTCTGACAAGTCAATCTACGGCGTTCCCGGGCGGTCCCGGGAGCGGACAGCGTCATGCACAGAGTGTAGTACATGCAAAGTCTGTAGATACTTCGACGACAAAGAGTTTTTGTTTTCCAGTCAGTAAAAAACTATAATTATCAAGATTTTTTAGCGTTTAGATCAATGGCTAGTTGATTTAAGACTTCATGATGTGTTCACATTGAGCTCCTTACCTGTACCTATATGTCCTTTAAGCGACTTCACTAAATTGTAATTACATCTTGTCCGCCTTTGTCCTTTAATATCCCAAGTGTAAATAAGTACATGAGAAGTTAAAGTTTTCAATATTAAAATTAAATACGAAATAGTTAGGTCATTAAAATCTTAACACTCTCTTAAAACGATAGTGCATATTTTAACAAAACCTTAATCAGTTTAACTTTGTACATCAGAATACAAAATTGTAAAAGTTGTCTCAAATCTATCCGATACATGGACATAAAAATCCGGAATATCAACACCGTAGTCATTTATTTCCAAGCGAATATAAAAAATTGAAAATTGATCTGCAAGGCCAAATTAAATTGTGTATCATATTTATCGTTATATTTCGCGTATTCTACACCCATTAAACACATTCAGTGCATTTGCATACGTTTCTACATGGAGTAGGTACCTATGACTGCTGGATTAATACCCTGTAATCTGAATCTTAACATTAAGCTACTCCGAGATATAAATTAATTGCAAAATTAATTACACCTCTGATATTTCTGCCGAAGTTATATTTCTTTCATATAAAAATTAATGTCAGTCAGCCGATTAGGTACAAAAGTTAGTAAAACAGGTTTTTGTATTAAGTCATTTTGAAATAAAATATCATAAACATTATAGTTACAAAAAGCTCAATTATTGCTTACCAAACCCAATCTTCTAAAGTTATGCTACTAAAAAGTCGCAACAAAAGAAATGTAATTAAAAAACCAGACTACTTTATTAACAAAAATTAAAACGTCAAAATCAAACACAAAAGACGCCATATTTGGTCCGCGGGCACGTAGTGGAACACGCACCGCTAACAGAAAATAAGGGACACACAGAAAGACAGGAAGGGCCCGTGCGAGCGAGAGAGAAATATTATAGGCCCTCGGACGAAAGGGAAGGCGATAGTGACGCGATGATTGAACGCGCCACAAGAAAAATGATCACCCGTCAAGCGGCGACTGAGAGAAACTACCCCTAGCGGGGGAGACAAGGAAAGACATACTTTCCGATAGCGCGCGCGAGTGGGACAGAAAGCACCAAAATAGGGGTGACGTACAGTGATGGATTATGCTTTTCTCTCTAAAGAAGGGAGGGGCTCACAGGTCGTTATGGAAAAACTGAGGGAAGTGGGGACCGACATGTGTCGGAGACGTATACCGAACCGATGGTGGCCTTAATTGATTCCTGGATTAATCTCATTTTTTGTTATTAATTAGATTATATGAATACATGCGTTTTGAATAATTACGAACATTTATTTTGATGAAAAATTGCTTTTACCAAAAACACTTCTTTATTTGTGCACTTGAATAACAGGTGAGCTTGCGGGATCGCACAAAGTTTCGCAAACGCGTCAAGCGCATTAGCTCTCTAAATTAAAAAAAAAACTAAATCATCCAAAAATTAAAAAAAAAATCTTTACAAAATCGAACAGTTGATTAAGTCCTTTACTGTCCATGATTGAGATATTATTTAGCCAACATGCCAAGAGGCATATCAACATATTTATTGCGATAACGTAACCAGTGGTCATTCGGAATGTGTAACCAAATATGTGTTAGCATAGTGGCCACACAACCAAAGAGCCACCCCACACATATTTTTACGAGGGACATCTAAAACGCCACTCACAGAAATGCCTTTGTCCATTTGAAGGGCGTTTATTGTTTTATGCCTTTGTTGTGTTAAAATTTAAATCCTTAATTATTCATAGGATTGTTTGGCCGACAATATTTTCACAATAGGCCCCGGTTTTGCAAGGGAGGTAATCGGTTTGATTAATAAATTGTCAAGTTGAATCCAGCGTTAGAATATAAATTGTTACCACAGATATTTCATTCCATTATTATGGCGAGATCCCGTTCATTGTTTTACGAAATGTCATATCTCATTCTGTCACCTGATTGTTTTGGTTCAGGTTTCAATGGAGGTGTCTTCTAGTTTATGCTTGGAATTCAATGTATTTTGGGGATTTTGCAAGGATTTATCGTGTAGGCTTTATGTTTTGTTTATTTACTTTTCGAACGCAAAAATTGCCTTCAACGGAATAGGAGGTCAATTATGTTGAACATCAAGTGATTTTTTTGTCAGACTATTGAGTGATAAATGAAAGAATTGTACTGAAAACTATCAATTCATTATCAACGTTTTATGGATAATAAAAAGTATTGATGAGAACAGTACTTATGACTATTATTCGCAAGGGGTTATTAATATTATAATTTCTAGCATTTTGTATCTAAAAAAATTAGCGGATTGTATATAGAAATTGACATTAATGAACAATTATCTTGAATATACAGTTACACGTAATTTTACAAACCAAACAATGACAAACCAAGTCATCATAATAAAATAACAATAGGTATGTAAATATAACTACTATACTAATTTTAACCTTCACTTACCATTTGTGCTGAAGGTCGAATTTAAAATAAAAATTCGTCTACATTTTTAGTCTTTAAAACAATGTTCCGAGAGCGTTTTCAAACAAATTAATTTAGACAAGAGGAAGATGTAAAAAGTTCCAAACAGCAATTACATTTTATTGTAAGTCATTATATTAATCATCGGCAAAATTAATTTTTCATTTGGACAAATCGCTCGGTGGCTTGTGCGATCGTGTTTTGTTTTTGATGGATAGCCCCGCGTTTTCGTTGATAATTTTAATTTATGCAATTGTTGCAAATTTATTGAAAGGATATGACAGGTCGTCAAAAGTTTATTAAGGTCAGTGCCAATAATATTGAGCATAGTTATACTTTTGATACATTACGAAAAGTAAATTAAAAGTTCCGTTATGTTTAACTAACACAAAATGTAAAAAAAGAATAACAAAAGAAACTGAAGGTTCAATTAGTTAGATATTTCATTTAAAATATTACTTAACAATAAACAGTCGTTAAAAATATAACACATGCTTAAAATGATAAAATAGTTGAAATACCTGCTCAATATGGGCATCATTTCGAGGCTCATTAGCCTCCCAAACGCTCCATATTCAAAACGTACAACTGTCAAAAGCGTAAAAATCAGTGAACGCATTGTGTAATTGATTTACCGCTTATTGTCCACAAGTCTCGAGCACAACCGTCTCATTAACGATTCAACAGAGCAAATTGTGCTACCTAATTACCACTGAATGGGTAAAGACAAAACAGTATTTATGTTCACTAATTTATCACACAATGAGCCAATGTTGCGGCCGACCGACGAACATTGGACGCACAATAACCCAGAGAACCTTAAAATCGAGCTTAGAAAAACTATTAGCATTTAACAAATGTTAAAACGTCAAAAATATGACATTGCCAGTGCACGCCGTTCATAAAAACAAAAGGCGACGTTTAAAAAGTATAAAGAAACAATTGCCTTTTATGAATGTGCTAATGAGAACGTTTTAGAGCACGCGCTCTACACTTGTATGGCGGTCTGGGGTTCGACGCCGTTTCAATTAAACGATGTTGAAATTAAAGACTGCTTCCTGATTAGTTGTCTCTTGATGCTTGAGTAATTGAGAGGCAGGTCACGACTCTCTACTTTGTGTATTTATAAAGAAGCATTACGTCAGGTTTCAGTTCAAATTTACATTAATATATGTTTAGATATAACTACAAAAAACTTCTGAATATTTCTTCGTTTTGTTCTCGAGTTAAAGAAATGTAAAGTTTGACTAAAAAGTAATATTATTGTCCTTGATACGCATAAGATACCAATATTTCACATATTTCCAATACGGCAGCAGTTAATCATAGGAAACTTTGTTGACACCACGAATCCATTATACATGAGTATGCGATTATTTTGATGGATTCCATGAGAATACAAGCATCAGCACTCCCCTAAAATCTCGAAACCGAACAAAGGGAACACGTGAACTCCCTTCGCATCCGAGGCTAATGCTCACCCCACAGAGGAAGGAGATGTAGAGAAAAATGCGTATTTATAGCAAATACTCGTACTCAAACAGTCCTACATTGTGTACGAGTCAAATAAATGAGTCTCATTTTTCGTCCTGTCAAAAAAATCTGAATGGAAAAGAAAACGCGGCGGCGAAAAAACGGCAGGCTGCGGGCTTTTTATTTCGTTTTTAATGTAATACTGATTTGGGATGTTTCAGATTAATTGCGCCTTACCTGAGGCGCGGCAAGGGTGACGCCACTGAAAGAGTTCGGAGACGCTGATCGATCGCTCAGCGCAGATTGAAAGGAGAGACGTGAAAGGTAATTATTCATTTGGCGACTAGAATAGAACACTTTTGTACCTTTATCTTGGAGTTTTTTCGATACTTTTGCACGAAATTTGCAAGTAAATGGCAGGAATGACACGGTGATTTGTTTGGTCCGACGCCTTACACTTCCCACGAATTCGATTCTCGCTACTTGCGTGTGTTCGTTATAGAAATGGTAATGCGACTTCACTGAACCTGCGAAACACGTGATATTATCATATAAGTGCCCAAAATTGCCCGTACTTTGAATCTAGGCACTACAATATAAATAGATATCAGACATGCAACCCAAAATTTTAGTTTAGTCAATTTGTTTTCTGTTACGTAATGGCGACAAGCAATGCTCAAAGCTTTGCGATATTCAAAATAGAACAAAAACTGAACAATGCAAAAATCAAAAGCGAGCACACTTTCGAAAATTAAACAAAAAATTAGCATGCCAATATGCTGACAATAGGCTGCCGCAGAACCCGGAAGATTGCACAATAAAGAACAATGAACTGGAAGCACATGTTATCCTGACCTGATTTTACAAAATCCTATTAAGGGACTACTGCGAGACGCCAGGAACCTTTGTCTCCACAACCTTTTATGATTTATGTGACGTTTCTTTGATGTTTATGGCACATGCCTCATTTAAATACGTCGACTTATGCTTTGCACATTTTAACGCTCGCCCATAGAGATTTTTTCCAATAGAACTGCGCAAGTCCACAGATCCTTAGCATTTCAATGAACATTTGGTTACCAGATTAGTTTTCTATGAAGCGAGACGACGTGTGTAAACAACGAGTCACATTGACTCATTAACTTATATTCCTAATGTGTTATCCGTGGACAAAACAACGGTCACTTTACATGTCAATAAGCGAGGATACTCACTCATTTGTATGATAAAATGATGTCCGTCCCTGTGGCATTATGGCGGGCTTTCACCATCGTTATGTAACCGAAAGCCAATGATTACGGGCCTATCCTCGGCAAAAAAGGTAAAGTTTAAAATATCAAAATGAAGTCTTCAAGTCGCTCAACGTTGTTATAAAATTACAGGCAGCTAGGCGGCGAAAACTGGCAAATTATAGTCCGGGACCGCAGACATTGGCCGCGGTCATGGTGCGCGCTGGCGATACAGATCGCGATGATTGCGTGCTCGACAATTGTGGACGAGTATTATGGTGACTGAGCTAAACAGAAGATAATAAGTATTAGCCAAAATGTAGCTTTGTTTACCCGATTTTATCGAGTAGCTGTATATAGGACGAAATTTCATTATATCATCCATTTTTTTATCGACTTAAATTTTGTGCAGGTTGTGTAGGTATTTAATACTTAAATCTTAAGTTAACTTTACTCTAATCTACGCGCAGTTTACTTGTATTCCGTTACAGAAGAAGCAGTTCAAATATGGTTATCTTCCATTTGCAGAATGTAAGTGTATTAATAATACATGAATTTTGCAATAATCACGATTCGCCCCAAAGCGACTTTTGTCAGACTCCTTAAACACAGAGCACAACCTGTTAAATAAAACGAACGTTGATGTTTATTTTTTCAAAAGTTCGATGCCTTAAAATCACCAGGTTTAGTGATCCGAAACGTCTCAATACCCAAGTAACGAGTTGCCCATTAATACGGGGATGTATCGCGAGATAACTTTATTCTGGTAGCCGACTGCTTTGTATGCGGCCGTCCAAGCGTCCGTCATTACCAAACGACCACGTTAAACTTACACTTGCAACACTCAAATCTAACCTTTACAGTCTTGAGGATAAAGTTCATAGGATGTGTATCAATTCGTTTGCAAGCGCAGCCCTCTCGCTTTTATCTTATTGGTCAACCATTACTCCTAAATTTAAACTCTTCATTATAATGCCGCAGTGAGAAAACTCGCGATAACAGACGGCCACGTGAATAAAATATAGGTAATGAATTTTGATAAAGGAAGCCTTGTGGATAGATAATGTGGTGTGTTAAGTTGTTTACTGGAAATGCGATCGAGGTATCGATAGGTCCTATTGCTTATAAAGTAAATGCCTTCTCCATAAAGTATTTTCTGTTCGCTATTTGTAATAGCTCTATCTTGTCAACTGTAAGATAATTTTTCAACTCTATAAATGTGTTGCGTTTTGTAGAAGCAAAATTATGTGCAATGGTGTAAAATATAAGTTTATTTTACAATAAAAAATATGAAAACACACAGTTTCCATCAGTAACTAACAAATAATAGCCTTACTTTAAAGACAAAAGCGTTTCTATTAGATCTTGAAATCTTTTTAATTATCTTTCAAAAGTAATAAGTAAGTACATAATACATTAAATAGAGGTATCATTAAAATTAGGTGAGTTGCCTTACTTCCTCCAGTCACGAAATATCGCAAAAGTTGTATTGAGAAAAAAAAGACTGATGTTACCCAAACATACTTCACTGGCAACAACCCACACGACAAAATATCTAAATAATATAAATACGTCCTTACAATTTAAAGCTCATTTTTATAACTTGTATCATAATAACGCGAAGGCTCAATAACTGTAATTTGTTGGAGCTATCTCAGGGCTTGCAGAACCTTGATTAGGGCACGACGTCGATAATGCTGTTTAGTATCTTACAGGGAACAGCTTATAGCCATGGTTGACGTGACCTGGAGGCCTGCCACTACCTCTCAACCAAAGAAAGCTAGAAAAGTAGAAGGAGGATACCGCTCTACGATTTTGTAGAGTGCCATCTTGCTTCCACAACTGCAACAGTTTAGTTTTTGAGAATTGTGGTAGGTATGCGTAGCTCACGGTGGTCGCGCCTTAATAGCCAGTACTTACCTATCTGAACAATATCTACAGGTTTGTGATGGGTTTCGAAGACAATGTGATGTGCGATTTCCTGTTTTTTCAACCTTATGACTTCATTTTTACGATCAACACTTCACAGCTCTGTAAAAGCTGATTATATCTGCTAAACATGATGGCTACATGAATCGGCTCCTCATAACATCCCAAAGGCTGATGTCGATGTTAAAATCTTACAGTATAGCTTATACATATTCAATTAAAACATCAAAACAATCGATATACGCCCCAACCGAAATCGATTACCAACAATCGATATTCGCGTCCCGAGAGGAGGTCGGGGGAAAGGGAACGGTTGTCGGTTGTCTCTGCACCAGGCGTTGACTAATCGCGGCGCGTCCGCGTGGAATAAGACTGATTGCACCGGGGCTTGCCTATGCCTGCCTGTTATGTGGTTCGCCAGCCCTCTACCTACACAAACCGACATTATTTAAGAAATCAGCTCGCTCGAGCGGCAACAAAGGGAGTTTTTACCGCCCACGCTACGTGTTTTTGAAAGACTTATTACGTAAACTAAGTAGTGTGATTATAGAAAGTCTGCTAAAGTCGGCACGGAGTTTTATGAAAGAATCCAGCGAAGTTTAAGACCTCGAGCGTTCGAGTTTCAAATTGTTAGTACAATATTAATATCAATGGTTTCTGAGCATTCAAAACATATACAGACATAATGCTGCATTAATTAATTTCGTAACTTTTTAAATGATATATTCTGATACATGTGAACTTTACCATACTGCACACAAAACATACATAGGCGTATTTTAATACAGCTAATTTGCAAGTTATAAACAATATCTACAATATTATTGTTGCTTTTCTATGATTTCTAATTTCTATTCCAACTTATTTTTTATTTCAAGTACCTGCCAACTCATCATTCAAAATAGCAAAGCATAAATAAATCTTTAATATTGATGACTAGAGTCCCACGAGGTAGTTAGACCGCGACGTAATAAAAATCAAAATTAATTGATATCTTAATTAAGAATACATAATTTATATCCATCGCAAATCAGTATTGAAGTAATGGCGATGTAAATGATTGCTGTTATTAATCTATAATTTCCACTCAATAAATGCAGCAAGCACGCCCACTTTCCTCATTCACGTACGTTGCACGGTGTATCGGACGTGTTTTTACCGTCTCTTGTTAATTACATAAGAAAGAACGAGAGCAAAGATTCGTGACGAACACGGCAATCATGATATTACGTTATAATTGTCCGATTTAAATTGGTCTCGCGAAACAATCTACGAGGGAATAATTTACACGCCGATGTAAGAACAAAAACGGCGCTTTAATAATGAACTGTTAGATGCATTATATTTTATAATGAATGGTTAGGCTTTTTACAATTACGTTTACATCTGTTGGGTGTCAAAACACATTACTCTTCGGCGCATGCTATGTATTGCTCTACACTTGTCTACTCTCCTGGTACGACCAGAATATTTGAAACTTTTCTCGCTTATTTGATTACATTACTTGGTTTATTATTATGTTAAAACATAAGAAGTAAATAAAAAACCAATCAACAAAATATCAATATATATTGTTTCTTTTGAAGTTTAGCAGCGTTCAGCAATTAGCGTGCAATGTAATACTGTACACATAGTTGCCTTCCAAAGACATTTTCAGCAAATTTTCGTCGACAAGCTTTGATACAGAAAGTCAAATTTCCAAAATACTTTAACTGCGTTAAATGTAGAGTCAAAGTACATAATTTATTTAAAAAAAAACGCATAAAAGAAATAGAATAGATTTCTTGGACACATTTCAAAGAATTTGTTTACGACTATAGCCAATAAACATACCATTTTATTAAGTGAGAGATCTTACAAAAACATATAAAATAAATCCTTGTAATCCTTAAAACCATTCCGAAACCAAAATCTCTTAATCCTAAACAATAATTTCTTCTTGTTTACAGTTCAACGAACATTAATGGGCTATTAAAAATCTGTGACTTTCTTTCTTTCTTTAAATGGTTATTTATTGGCGATATATCAAACAACAGTTGAAATAAAACAATTACCTATTAAACATAGTAAAGGCAATCGGCGTGTCTGGGAGGTAGAGTGATGGCGAATGCGATCGATGGTGACAAATGAACGTCGACACACGAGTATTCGGCCGGCCACAAACTCCAGACAAAAATGTCGTGGTAGATAAAAATAGGCGGGCTAATGGGATTTGGGCGGCGATGGATTATACAATCAATATACTGACAATTATTGAAGCTTTTGTTTTGTTTCGAAAACTATTTTGTATTTATTGTTGAAATTATTGATAAAAATAAGAAATCGCTGGAAATGTTTTTCTTTTCAATTACATCATGCTTCAAATGCTTGCTGCGTGAAATGAAAAATACTTATAGATTCATCACTTTAAGCAATCGACATCGAACTCTATCAATTTTCCAAATAATCATCACTGGCCCAAAAACCCGAGAGAAAAATACTTCAATATTATTGCAATTGAAGTAGGTGTCATAAAAGTCGTCGGCGTACCTAAGGCCTGTTGTACACGCGATCGGTATGCGGCGTGCAGTTGTAACGAAACGCGATACGATAGCGTGCCATAGTACATGAGTCAAATGCCCGCATGCCGTAGGGTGAAGTCCCCTATTATTGGACAGAATTATTCAAGTCATGACACTCAGTGACGCCCGATTTTAATCTAACTTCCTGCCTATGATTTGGACATTGTACTTTTGTTTTGCCGTAAGATTTATATGGTACTGTGTACGGTCTCGATGTATTTTTAATGGGGATAGTTTAACTGTTAAATTTGTAATTGAACATTATTGTCATTCTTAGAATGTCACGTAAATTATGTTGTTGTCATGTTGTGTTTTTTTTTCTGTTAAATAAGTTAAGTTCAGATTCAGGATCTTTAACGTCGATATGATATGAATTGTAAGGTTTTTGTATGCTTTAATTAAAAGTGCAGCTTTAAAATCGCAAAACACTAAATTACCGCGACTAGACAAGAACAAAGACACCGCACTCGATGCTCTTTTTTATCGATACTAAATATCGAGATGTTATTCGAATCAGGCCCAGATTGATGGCCGCTTGGATATATCGCATACCTATCAGTTTTATGTTCAGGCACTTACAGCTAATGCTTTCAGAAATGCACGACATTAGTTAGCATGTCGATTTAGTCATTGCTCGTTTGCTTAGTGATGAGCAAATTGTTATTCGATTAGGCTGTTAAATGATCATTTAAATTGACGCAAATCGATTATTTAATTGATACTTATTAGCCTTGAGCGAATGAAGCTGCGTGTTAATGGACACACGAACTGTTGGATTTGTCTTTATTTAGCCTTTAATAATTGTAACCCCTACTTTTTAAGCTGCTCTTTAAAATCATAGTAGAATGTGAGCGCATATTTTTAACGAACGATCTTATGACTGCAACAACAACATTCAATCTCTCCGTATTATATAAATAAAAAAACAACTATTTCATACAAATACCCCTTAATAAGATAATTTTCCATTCACTGAGCCCTCAACAGAAATTATTACGCAACAAAGCATTTACGAATACATATCACACACTAACAAACCAGGCTAGCCCCAAAAAACGTAAAATTCGATACACAAGTGTCGGCATAACATTTATAGATAGATAGATACTGATTAATGATATGGAAGTGAGAAGGGGACGCTTCCCGCCATGATTGATCGTTCACAAACTTATTAGATAATAGTATTTCAATAGAATTAGGAGCTTTGTTCTTCCTGCCCTTGCGTCGCGGGTCAAATTCGAAAGACTTTAGACACGTTTCGTCTTAACGGTACAACTCTTGTATTTATATGTTTGATCTTAGTTTCAAGTAAAAATAGACGGCTTTAAAGACGGCGAGGAATTTATTTATTTTTTCTTTCTTTGGTTTTACTTTTTTTAGATGGAATTATATGTGTATTGACGTGTTAATGGTTGTCTATATAGTTTTAGGTTTGTTTTGAGAGAGTTTGATATAAAAAGTAGCCATATACTTATAAATTTTAAACATTACATAGAACAGACACTGAATATCCTGAATACTGAATATCCCTTCTGTCCATGACAATACAATAACTTTGAGCAAGAATGTAATGTTCAAAGTAACCGAAGCTACTTTTTTACAAGTGGGACCCAGAATTATAAGTCTTTTCTTATTTAATTTATGTAATAACAAATTCGTAGATTTCCCGCAGTTAAATTTATATAATAAAACGAAATCCGTATGTTAACAAATAGTTAATTCGTATAGTATTAATAACAGAGAAACATCTGTTATTGCGGCCAGCGTTAATGAGTTATTTAAGGTAAGCTATGCATATACAGCTATACTATATCGATTCCACATGACCCACAATTTAATTATCTAATGATAATTTTATTTAAAAATACACGGAAAGTTGAACAAATAATAGCCATGCAAATATTGAAAACGCCATTGGTAATTTGCAACATAATTATATGAATGTTTAGTGCCATGTAATGTTGAACTTAAGTTTTCCTCTATAGTCCGATAGCACAGGCAAAACTTGCTAACTACATAGCTTAGTTTAAAAACTCTACCTCACTAACATTACTTTAAGCACAGAAACATGAACAAGAGTTAAGCATTATAAAAAGAAGATATAAGACATAGATTTTTTTTTCCTAGCCTACTGTGTCCCACTGCTGGGCAAAGGCCTCCCCCAAATCCTTCCACGACTCTCTATTCTGGGCCTCATGGAACCAGCCTGGTTGGTAAGCGTTGAGGTCGTCTCGCCACCGCTTCCTAGGTCGCCCACGACGACGCCGTCCATCCGTTGGCTCCCATAGTGTGGTGGCTTTGGCCCAACGATCGCTGTCCATGCGGCTAACGTGACCCGCCCAATCCCATTTTAGCCTGGCAGCCTTTTTGCCGACGTCTTTAATCCCAGTTTTGGAACGCAGCTTGGTGTTCGGAATTCGGTCTTGCAACCGTAGACATAGATGCAAAAGTAAAAATATGTGAAAAATACGTTCATTCTTATTTGATGTATAAAAACAATATGTAGGTACATATTTGTAATCGTTTTATATTTATAGCTTAGTAGGTAATACAGTGGCACCCTTATAAACAGATGCGACTAATATAAAAGAGATACTGTTTGAAAACGGAAGGAAAATTTTATATTCCCAATAAACAGTGAATTCATTGACTAGAATTATAATTGCTAATAAGTACCAAAAGTACTTCTTTAAATAGAATATGTATTTATCATATTATAATAAGAAGTTGATTGAGACCTTGAAAAGTTTTCTTGATGTTATTACGGTATATTTATTTACTTTACTGATGAGGTTATTTTATACCCTCGTAATGCAAAACAGTTGTTATATAATTTGATGCCTACAGAAATAGTACAGAATGAAGGCAGCCTCTGCTCTCCTGCAGTGGCCCAATACTTATTGACAGAACAAATCAAAATCAAGGTTCAAATCTGAATACTTCTAGAAATACTACTTCTGACCATATCCTTGTATTCTAAAAATCCACGACGTCCTGTAAAAATAAAAAAAAGGTTTTCTAGTCACCGGCTCTTTTCATTTCACTTACAATAATTAATTGCAATAACACTTAAGGTAACCAAAGGGTGCAAACAAAAAAACGCCAGCATAATTTATTGCAGCAGAGCTGTGCAAAATTGTAACAGGTACTTTCTTTTCATGGCACAGCAAAAGAAAGTGTTTACTGATTTACAACCGCATTAAGGGCAATGCGGCTAGAAACACACAACAAATACTAAACAAGAATGAAAAAATATCGAAAGTAAATGTGTTAAGGTGTAACGAAATTCGCAAGAATGCGAGCGAAAGTGATCTCGTTTTGTCAAAGGTTTTAGACAAAAGTTTATTGTTGCTGACCACCTGCCGATTGTGAACAATTTGCATATTATTCGCACATGACAATGACGCAGTTTCGTTTTTACTTTTCGAGTTCAGTTTGTTTCTATGCTTTGGGTAAATCAGTGCTAAGTTCGTGTTGTATTTGAATATTGATGTCTAGTGATTAAGTGAATTTAAATTACATATATCATCATATAAACTCTACATTTATAAAAGTTGGTAAAGAGAAAATGAAACAGCAAGTAAGTAACATTCTCCAAAATTTTAAACTTTATATACAACTAGTTTTATGTTTAACGAAATATGCACTCTATATGTAACTAATTTCATGTACCTAAAACTAAATATGCAGTTTACTAAAATATAAAGCTCGGTACACAACAGCGAAAAATATCCGAAACTTTCAAAACAGTTGCGTTTAAGCTGCCGGCGGAAAAGTCACGCATTAAGTATACCGCAAGACATGTTTGTAGCGTTATTGATGTCAACACGAAATGCTTACTTACATTATGTTTTTCCGAGAGTGGCTTCGGCAGGTAGGCTCATATAAACGGTTTTATTTATAAGGTGGTGTTGGTAATGTGGAATGCTGTGGTCGCCGACGGTTGGACGTCGCGGGAGGGGGCAGCTCTATAGGGTGTTCATTTGAAGACGTATCATGTGATAATGTAACTCATAAGTGCTCTCATTAATATGTTGACAGTTAGTATAAGCGTGTAAGGCGAAAATCATGATAAATATTTTTATGTAGGTACTCTAGTTGAATATCAGATGATATAACATTAAAATCAATTAAAATTTATTGCAATAACTTGCTTTTGAGGAATACGATGCCATTATCAATAAACAGTTCAATAAACGCGGGTATTGAAATACATAAATCGAACGAAAAATGTGTTATGTACGACAATGATTTAGGAAGAAGCGCGAGATAGAATCGACATAAGGACACCCCGTACAGCGGAGAGTATGATATCAAGGTTAGGCTTAGCGGAACACTCCACATGTGGTCAACCTTAATAAAGTGTGATAGCCATACACAAGGACCCCGCGTGCGACAGAGACAGATATAGGAGCTTAGCGGCCATGTTGTATTATGGATGCCTATCATATTTTGGACCCGCTCCGGACCGGATTATTCTTTTTTCTTTTGCGCCTCCATCTCGAAACCGGTCTCCGAGCGACGACCACCATTTATTGTAGATTAAAGAGGCTTGTTGTCTTAATTTTAAGCCACGCTTTAATTTATGGCCACGTATTAATGTAGTCTCCGCCATTTTTTCTGAAGATAGATACGTCATTGATTTCTTTATTTGTATTGTCGTGTTTATTAATTCCATCGCACTAGTGCCGACTAATATTTACGTGCTTAACTTAATGATTTGGCAATTAAATTAAATTGTTCTCGTTGTGGTAGCTAAATTAAAATTTACAGCGATGAGAGATTTTAAGCGGTGCGCCATCGCCCCCGCTGTCGACTGTATATATTTGTCATGTCGGCGCTAAGGGAATTTGCTTCACTGTGTTTATGTTTATCGATAATAACGCGTTTTAATTAACGCCCACGTTATTTGTACAGCCTATCAAATGATTTATTTATGTTTATGCAAAAACTACGGGTTCAATGTCGAGGTCGTTCAACTGTGCGTCATCGGCGGTACAAATTAATCATAAATTCTCTGTACAAAACAAAAGCGAAATGAGCAAGTGCAAACTCCCATGTCCGAGTGAAAAAAATGACAGTACGCTCGGGCAAACCGAAAGGACGCCAGCGCAAAAAGCGCTACCGGTGAAAAAATATGATTTATAGCGTGAAAAATGTGGAAACACACGCAAAAAGGGAGAACGGTGAAAGCGTGGCGTTTCCACTAGACAAATTTATTAATCCTATCGGCCGGCCGCTTTTATTTGTGTGTTGTATCGGCTTTTATTTCTGTAGCTTTTAGTGTCGCTAAACACTGTTTCCATTTCTATTCCACCATCCAACCATTATTGAATACGCGCACGTTATCAATAAATGCCGCAGTTACCATACGCGCAATTTATTACTGCTTACCAAGCAAATGAGGGATTAGTAATTGGAGCAATAAAAATGATAGCAGATCAAACATAAACGTAGTTCGCAGTTCGTAAACACCAAATCAAAGCAAATCATATATCATTCCTCCAACGTCTGTATTCAGGTCTCTCGTTATTCAGAAGGTATCATTTCGATGATAAAACCCTTTTGCAGTCAGACGATCGCTATCCAAGCAGCACGTATTAACACGTACACATTATTTGCCGGGGTATCTCGTATTCGATCTGCAGTAGTATAAAATCAACATTGTATGGGCCCGTGGCGTTCGTACTCTGTAATTACGCTACCATTCAATAACAAACTGGTATCTTAATAGAGTGCTAAGAATGTTGCTGATGTCTGATATAATGCTGCAGTGTTGAACGTCGTTTGTACGTATTGTGATGTATGAGCATTTGTGTTAGTTTATTTTACCTTTTAATTATGTTTATACGGAAGAATGGAGGTTATGATATGACTTAGCGCCAGAGCTACACAGATTTTAATAGGTAGAATTATTCGTGTTATTAATTATTAATTGAAGTAACAAAAATGAATACATTGATTTCATATAACTTAGATATATACACCCTTCTTATATGTTCTAAAAGTATAACTCTTATAGAATAGAAAACTTTACAAAATGATAATTCCTCACCCGAAAATAATCCCAAATCCCTTTTGCAAACCGAACGGAACATCGAACAGTAAAACGATCACAAAATGTAATCCACACGTAATTAAATTCGTCGCTTCATAACCTCTGCATATAAGGCGTAGTTCACACAAACATAATATATCCGCGGATTGTATATGTCCGCTGACAGATACGGGGACGCGCGGCGGATCTTAGGCGGAAATTAAAACTAATAATTCAAAAAGTTTCCGCGCGACCGAGCCGCCGAGCCAGATTTATGTTTCAACCAGTCTTGTGAATGCTTCCTACGTTGTTCTAGCTGCTCAACGGGTCGCCTGGAAGGGATTGGATTACCTTTTTGTGGTGATGCAGGTAATAAGACTGATTTTAATTTTATTAGGCTACACTACACGTGAATATCTGTGGCAATCATTTTCAAATTTTCATCCATATTATAAACGAAAGTTATTCGTTTATTTCTTCAGCGTATATAAAATTTCGAATATACCAATCTGCCATGTCCCTAAGCGTATGTCCTAGTGTTTTTACAACTATACTTTGAATATTTTTATTTGACGATATACATATGACCTCTCTTCACATGATGAAAGTAATTTTACATAAGTCAGTTACACAAAGCACCACTATGTATTATTGCTAAAAAACTTATTATTATAAAATATTCAAGTGACAGAGTAGTGAATGGAAAGTTGTAGTCAATTTATTTAATTACGAATGAAAATGTTTTATGTACCGAATATTCTAAGCTAAGTACATTGTAACAAAAAAGAGATAACTTAAAGCCAAATATTCATAGGCGAATTTAGACGAATTCTTTATTTAAAATTTTGATAGAGCTGTTATGTATCGGCCCTTAGAGTGATTATGTAATTGACGTGAATTAAATAAACAAGAAAAAATCAACTCATTTTAAAATGTATGCTGAAGTAGAGCAGTAATATTCCTACTTTACCTAAGTATCATTAAGCAGAGCAACATTCACATTCATAATTACGTTTATCTATTTCGCGCTGACCAGTAACATCGTATAAATTTAATTCTTCGCTCCAAGTTTCCTATTACATAGTTACCTACGAAAACTTTCCTTTTTGTTTCTCGCTGGGCAAACGAACAAGTTGTTGGCCACTATTCGTTTTTCCCTTGCTAACTGTTTTAGATTGCTTTTGCTGAAATTGACTCTTTATAAACAATGAATCAGCTTTTGAAAATGATATATTTCTTTTCTACCTTTTGTTTCAGTTACTGTGTTATAATGAAAATTTTGGAACAGAATTGTATTTTCTATTTGGAGGTCTTATATTTAGTATTAAGTTTCATAGAGTACCTAACCATTGATTGAATTTCTCTTTTGTTTCATTTGATCGCTCTATTTTATTATAAACAAATTATTTATGAAAGATTTTTCTCAAAACAGATTTAAGAACTTTACACTCCTTTGCTTAAATATAATATATTGAATCAAATAACCATTTTCATTTGCTTTCTATCACCTTTCACACACTTACATAAGTACGAAATAAAACTTGATTGGGGATACTGATCATGTATTCTCAAATCAAATATTCCCTCGATGTCCAGACAGAATACAATCTAACACTAAAATAAAACTCCTTAAACTCGGACACAGACTAACAGTAGTCGACTGGGATCGCATTGACATTAGGTACATAACGATTGCAATACGTCCACCGGCGTCGGTGCATCAATCCAATGCACAGCGGCCCTGAGGAAATGCATCAATGGACTACACTGGCATCACTACGTAATACGACACACCTCTGTAAAACAATTCCTTACTCTTATTCGTCGTACATTACCGCCTTTGTTCAGTAAATATTTTTGCAGTGTAAAGTTAACAAGCAGTGGAAGCTAAAGTGAACGTTCAGTTGCAGACGGACTTATGGCCAAGGTATTTGTATCCTAAGGTCAACGAAAGAAGTGTAGTTTTCTGTCCTTCTTCGGCTATTTGTACCTGCCGTCGAATCTCGACTGTGAGAAATTCTGCATTTGTTTTATTAATATGTAGAAGTCAGTTATTCAACGCTGGTCCAAGGATTACTTGTAGATTTTGCTGTATATTGTTTTGAGGTCATTTATTTATTATAACGTTACATTATTTTTGCTAGCAATTGTTTGACGCTACTAGAAAACCATTTCTATAAAAGACAGTTTTAGTAAACTTTTTTTAGCTCACATATAATTTTACCTATTTATGAATTTGTATATACGGGTGTCCATTACAATACTACCTCAGCGTTCGCGTCAATATGTTCTATATACCATCAAACCTTCGTGTATATAAATTACTTGTTTAGCACAACAATTTACTCATAATGGAACTACGGCTTAAGCGATACCTTGAGGTCAATACGATCGCCAAAACGACGCCGACGGGTTAGACCACGGACCACTATATATTGTTGGTACGTACACTTTACACTTAGGTATATAAATATATTGCTAATATATAAAAGTTAAAACGTATATTTTACAATGTCATATTTTTTTCCTTCTTTAAATTAGGAAAGCTATTCTTTTTATGGGAACGTATTATCATCATTTCAGCACAATTTTTTTAAGAACATATTCTATAACTAACAGTATAATTACCTACCTTAACAGTCCAATCTTATATTCAAAATTAAGTCGTCAAGTAATTGTTTTACAAATTTTGTCATATCGATACTTATATATTGGCACATATATAACATAGTCTGGGTCGTAGGTAGAAGAGCTGTTTATTATTTAGAATGTGTAGCGGTGGGGGACGCGACTTGATGCTCGCTCCAAGTGGAAATCTTTGGGGATTACGCCGCCGTCAACCGGACGAGGCTGTGAGTACACTGGATGGTAGAGTACTATAATAATAATAAAATGTTGGATATATTTTGGTCAAAGTAAAGTAGAGTTTGCGTAGGATACAGGTGTTAAATAATAATAATGCAGCACTACAATCAGCCTATTATAATTCCAATTTGGTTATTTTATAGGCGAAGGTAAATGTTTTATTTCTTATTACGTTATAAAGAAAATTTAAGTTATATGTACAGCGATAAGAATCAATGGAAGCGATTCGTCTAAGGTTTTTCTTGTAAAATTATGTTTTCTTTGTCTGCAAGGAAAAAATAATATGATCTTCGTATTCTTTTTTGGCTTTTATCTTAATTTATGATTTTCATTCACATATGAAATTGAAAAAATGCAATTTTGTATTCAGGTTAAATAAAATTTACAACACAAGGATGTATAATAATCCACTTTAATCGATCCAAAATAAAATAAATTGTAATTCACATCATGATAAAATCCAGTAATCCAATCCCTATACTAATATCAAAAGCTTGCTCTACATTTCCACTCTACTAATACAAAACCTCACGAAATCTCTCAGTGTGTCCCCTCCTATACTATCTGAAGCGTAGCGCTATGATGTACGAGAAGACGACGCCTGGCGAAACCTAAACCGAAGTAAAGCCTCCATCACGTCAAATGAATACTAAATCACGGGCGGCCATTTGAATTTCAATATCTATCCGCTCTCAGTGTGCCCGCAGCCTTAATGTTTGTGGGTTTTTGATTTGGATGTATTACTGAATGTATCGTTGTCTATATTTCAGGATAAAAAATAAATTTGTAATTTTTAGTTTTGTGTATTTTGGACGCCTTGTATTGTAGGGTATTTCTTTAAGATGTTTATTTTTATTCGATAGTATGTATCTATCTTGTCAAGGCTTTTTCAAAATTAGAGTCATAACGCAAGATATAACTTGTACGTAATACTGAAAAAAATCCCTACAAAATTCCAAGAATCAAATTATCTTGCAACGAGATACCAATACCAACTCCATAATTTTAAAAATTTCGCGCAGACTTCCAAGTCTTTTTAACCTGAAAATGATGTTACATTGTTGCCAAGATACGTTTACGTCACGTGCCTCCTTTCTCAGCGAAAGTAAAAAAGCTTCCACCACTAAAGCACTTAATGAAACAAAAGGAACCCAGTTCCACTGAAATAGCCAGATACATATTCCGAGCACATTTATCAGTGGAAAAAAGAGCGGAGCTGAATCAGCAAATATTTTTTCTAGACGATTAGCGGAAACTCTCTCAAAATACCTACACCGCGACAAAGTTACAATTACATCTGGGTAAATTTTCCACTATTGACTACTCACCTCTGTTTCCAAGAATTAAGGTGTATAGTAAAGGAAAAGGTGCAGTTCACGGAGTGAAAATAAATCTTGGTATTTGGTCGTAGGTTCAGCGTGGGAACCGCCGCGTCGCATTGACCCCTCCGATGCTTAGACAAATGATTTCGAACCAAGTATTTTCTTCAAATGTTTTTGCGTTTCGATGTTATTCGGGTTTTCGTGTAGTCCGCGGGCGATTCATTTAGCTCTTTGGTTCTATCTTATATATAAATATAGTAGTTATTCCTTGTGGGCCTCATCTCATCAGATACTTAGCTGTGTACCATCACGACTTAAGCAATCACGAGTTAAGTCGAAGCAAAATAAATGACGTTTAGCTTTTTTCGCAGGTGGTCGCGTCTAGTTTTAGAAACCAGACAAGTTTAAGTAGGTTCTCTCTAGTCCATCGAATCATTGACAGAACCAAATATATATTTTATTTAAATGATACATAAATTTTTCACCCTTTGGTACATCCCAATCTCATAATAGAAAATAAATTTAATATGAATTGCAAATCTTCTCTAGCATTTATCAAACCAATCTTAATATTGAATATTGGTACATTATTTATTTAGCACCAATACCCTTTATGTAAACCAACAGTCTGTTAGGGGAAGATCTTGGACGCATCCTAACAATTTTTCTCATAAACCGAACATGACAGATTCGTCAGTGATTGATCGAGCGCGCGCAGTTCATCTGATGGGGTGCCGAATTATAATGCGAAGGGTGTTTTGGTACCCGGAGACGTTTGCGTTCATCGATGGATCTGGAATAACATTTGTGTTTTGTTTTTGTTGTTGCGAGATTGTCAGTTGTTTTTTTTTTGGTCGGTCTGATAAACTTCTCACAAGTTCCATGTTCCATATATAGGATTTTTTTATGAACTTGGTCTATCAAAAGTCATTAGGACAAAAGCTTATCGTCTGGAAACCAACTTCCGAAATAACATAGGTAGTATGCACACGCTTCAAATGACCGTCCTAGTAAATAATTCTCGGGTCTTAAAATATAACTGCTGAAGTGCTTAGACACGCGTCACATTATTGTATATTTTACATTAGCGGTAACCAAAATTCTGTGAATTAAAATAAAGTATATAAGCATTTATTTCAGACATAAAAACAATTTGATAGATGCGTTATTTTGCCTGAAACGCAAGGGAACAACAATTCTGAAGAAAAGCTTTAAAGCATTGCCGATTCTTCACAAAAACCGGTATTTGTCAAATTCCAACATTCGAAAAATTGGCTTTGTTTTTTTTCTAATTAAGGCGGTATTAAAGAGTTTAAACAAACAAATTGCATTTTAAGCTTCTTCCAATTTTTTTTCCCCAAGCGTCCAGATGAAAATCCTTCGATGGAGGGCGAAGTACCCTTAAAAAATATAAAAAGTATTATTAAAGAAGGAGACAGTTCGGGCCGCATTTGTAACTGTCGTGGGCCCTATGATGAAAAATTAGTTCAGTCCTCGTGACAAAGGCGAGCTAAACCCACTATACATGGTTATCTCACTCTATCTTACGAGATGTATAAAGCAGAAAAGAGACGGATAGACGCTGCGTTTCCAATAGCAAATGACACAGATAGCTTAGGGATGACCGTAGGAGCGAACAGCAAGTTTTTGACAGGGCCCATTTATTGTGTATTGAATATCAATATAATTTCCGTGAGAGTCGATTTTTGTCACATAGTGTGTGTCCCGGGAGTGAGGAGTTTGGGCACACAGATTACGGCCAATAGCAAATATTGTTCGTGATTGATGGGGGCGAGACGCCTCCGCGGATCTGCCATTTCTTTGCTTTGTTCTTTTGTTTTTCTTACGCAAATTCCAATGAGTTTGATCGATTGCAGTCGAATGAAGGTGACAAAGTGGTAGAAGAGATCAACAAAATTAATTTTGTTTTATTTTTAAACAAATAGTTGGTCGTTTTTGTAGTTTACTGTAAAATGAATAATATAAGCTCGAATGTTATGAAGTTTTTTCTTTTCATAAAAAATAGACCTTTACTCGATGCCAATATTTACCATCGAACTCAAATATCCGAATATTTATTAAAGCTCCAAATTTCTTTTTTATCAAAAACAGCATAACAGATACGCCTCGTTCAAAATCAACATTTCTGATGCCTTCGTCTACTTCTCAATTTCATACACCCGGTAATTTATAAAACTTTAATTTCAAATACCTCTTACCGACATTTCTTAAACAAACCTTGACCCTCAAAGGAACGCTATCCGGAATGTCTTGTACTCGTACGCAAATGGTCGGGATTATCCAGTAATGGTGAGACCATTCCATCTAAGTGCCACTACAGCCACCGTACATAATCGATTGTCTTGCTGCCGTACTACTGTTAGTTCACACAGAGAAGTGGATTTACGAAATTAGATTAAGGAAATTTTGAAATTGTATAACATTTACAAATAATTATATACCTTTACTAGCTGACCCGTCAAACGTTGTTTCGTCTAATAAATTATTTCTAGTTGTATATAATTTTTAATGCCACATGATAAAACAAAAAAATTCGTAAAAAAATTGTGTGAGTAATCCTTATCACTTAGGGGTATGAAAAATAGATGTTAGCCAATTCTCAGACCTACTGAATACGCATATAAAATTTGGTAAAAATCGGTTTAGCCGTTTCGGAGGAGTACGGTAACTAACATCGTAACACGGGAATTTTATATATTAGATATTTTTCGTGGATACAATATCTAAGATATCATATTATGATTAGAAGTAACTATTGAAACATTATTATGCAATACTTTTGATTTGAAAATGTACGTATATTTTTAGATAAGTAGATATCATTAAATATTTTTGTGTATTATGAAAGAATGACGCAACTGGAGTCCTTAATCATGAGCTGACCTGCGATAGTTACATGACATGACGATGAGAAACGCAAAAAAATATGGACTGCATATTATATTACTAGTTTACTATCATAACTACATATTTTATTAATGCACACGTCTGCAAATAACAATTCTAATAAAAATAACGTACGAGAAAATTAAATGTATCTAGATTATAAAAAAGACAGAACATTTTTTTAACGACGCTTTAATAAAACTAGTTACTAGATAACGTTTAAACGAATGTAGGTTTAGTTAACTATGTTATGTAGTACTGTATCAGCGAGACAGCAACTCATATATCTAGCTGCGAACATATTAATTTTAAGTTAAAAATACTCTTGAAATAGATATCATTGGAATTCATAAATTAGTTCGAATGAGGTATACACCAAAGAGTGATTATACATTTAAACAGCCTGCAACTATAGAACGTAAAGTACCATTACCTGAAAAAAAATGTTTGAACTGTTTTCACAGCAATATTATTACAAGTGAACAAACATGAGAGCTCAACACGACGTAGAACAACGTCTCCTTTTCACAAATTCAATAATATAATGTAAATAGATAGCGCCTTAATAAAAAAATGTATTATATAAATAAAGCCATCCAATTTTACCATATTGTTCTAATCACTTGATAAAAAAAAAACATTTGTAGGTTTATCAAGATATGCACACACGGTGTCTTATATTACATAAGCCATCCATTCCAGTAGTACAAGTCATCAAAGCAAAATCACAGTACTAGCGAGTACACAATCGGTTGACCGTCGCAGAGCAGCCGCAGGCAAATGACAAGGAATTAGTTGGTAATGGCGAGACCATTGTACCTAACTGCCTGTGGCCTTACCTACACACATAATTGATTATCCTACTGAACCCTTTTGTACAACTTACAGTTTGAATTTAAAATGTTTTTTTTTATTCGGGGAAATGGATTTAATTAATAGTTTAAAGCCAAATAATTTTATAAATAACTGGATTAAAGTAATACAAGATAATTATTTGTTAAATATTATAATGTAATTCAAATTTAGAACTGGATCACAATTTAATTACGCCTCGAATTTTAAATTATTATTTTTATGAAATATTTTTGATATAATAATATATTATAGACTTTAAATCTTGATTCGAATTTTAAATACGTCAGTTTTTTTATATAAAATGTTGTTTATGTTCAAAGAATGTTCATCGCCAAAGATGACGCTCATTCAAGTTGGGATTTCCTTTTTTATTTGATTTGTTGATTGATTAAAGTGGCATGAATTTAAATAATGTCCGTTATGATTCAAACGTGAAACTCGTATCCTTGCTAAACGATAACAAATAATGATTGTTTGAAAACGGAATCTGTCAAATTTTCATACGCATGACTAAGCATGTTAATAAAACCAATTTTAGTTTCACTTCATTAGACTCGCCATTGAGTTCAAATACATTACAAAGTCAATTTTATTGTTCTTTACTATTTTTAGGCTCTTTATGAATTTAATTTTTCCATTAAAATGCAGTGTATAATAAGGTACATTGGCGTTCAATTACTTTGCATTTTACACCTGCATCGTACGGTATGTGTAATTATCTCCAAGCCTTTAGTAAGACGAGACTGCTAACACAGCTCTCTAAGGACCCAAGAAAGTTGCGACGGGATTCCTTGAATTACTTGTTTTAAATGAACGAAAATTTTTTAATTGGTATTGCTTTCACGTTAAAAATGGTATTTCATAAAAGTAAATAAACCTAAGTATTTTATTTTACACTAAAATATGTCGTCAATATGAAAGTCCTGCATAAATATTCTTTTGCAAAATACATTTTTGTTAATTGATATTTGTAAAAATGAATTTATGTTCTATAGCTAAGTAGCTTAATGTAATAATTTAATTCTTAAAACGCAAGCACACAAAATAAATATCGAAAAGAAAAAACTACAAAATTATCATATTTAGAATCTCAAAAAAAAAAACGTCTAAGGCACATTGTGAGAATTCAGGTAATTAAATCAAGAACAAAATTCAAGGTTGGAATATGGCTGAATAATATTTATCTGTGTCAAACGCCGGCTTTTTATAAGACGGATCTGTCACAGATTATCTCAAACTATTACTCATTCCTTTGGTGAACGACCAATCTGACAGTTGTCTTAACCCTTTTTAACCAATGAAATGTCATAGGCTCACGATTTACATTGAGATGTGTTTTTTGTCCCCGCTTAGTTTATTAAGTGTTTTTTTATTGCATTTTAATATCCTTCTTTTTTCTTTTGTCGGTTTATTTGACTTCCTATCCTCTTGTTTTTTTTTTGTTTTTAACGGATGATTATAACGAATTTTAGCTAACAGTGTTTTATAATGTCTACATGATATTTGCATAGATTTGTGATAACTAAAATATGAAACATAATTTAATATAATTACAACTAATTTAATAAAAACACGTGTAAATACATTAAACGTTTCATGAAACTCTCATCAATTAAATAACAGCAAACATTAAACGCAACATCTATTACCTAAAAAAACAAGCAATAATATTATTTATTGCAACAATAAACACATTTTAATTAACGTTATCTATTCACAATCGCGTAATTAATAGCAGCAATAAAATTAACCCGCCATGTTTCAAATAAAACGTTCGAAACAAAAGTTCCTAACAAAATAAACGATACTCATAATACATCATTTGTGTAGCTATCAATAAAGCGGCCGAATCTTAACATCTCACTAACATCTCAATTTCTTGTATTGGAAACAACAATAATATTTCCTGAAACAGGATATTTATTTAAAACAAGGCGTTGATAAAGTAATTTTCTTTTAACCTTAACCATGTCTTTATGGAGTGGTCATTACTTAGCAATGGTACACAGCCCGCTCTGAGCAATGGCTACGTATTAATCAAAATGCCATATTTTCGTCTCACTCTTTTTGTACTTCCGTTCCTTTCTCACTAGTCACGGATATCTCGTTTTTATTTGTTGCCAAGTATCTTTCTAAAACCTTAATCTCATCAAGGGAAAACAATCCGTAATTGTTTTGGTTTTAGTTCTAATTTCAAGTGGATGATTACGTTGCTTGTTACGTTCTTCCTTGGTTGGTGATACTCAGGTTCTGCAGTCTTACTCTCCTGAGACGAAATTCGGTCTTTTTTTTCGTCTCTCCATCACAGATCCTTTTTTCGCTTTTTCCGAATAGACGTAGGAAAGCGTTCCTTCCATCGTCCATTTCTTACGCATTATCTCGTAATCATTAGTTTCACCATTTCCTTGATAGTATAAAAGGTTTTTGGACAACTCAATTAATGGATCTATTACTTTTACACTTTCGTTTTACGATCGTAAATAATATTGTCGTATTGAACAAACTTACTCTTCATGTACATATAAGTAAGTAATTAGTTTGCGTCTCATAAAAATAAAGATACAGATCTATTAAACAATTATAATATTATTTATTCAACAGCGACGCAAAAAACAAAGGCTGTTATTTAAATGATGTATGTGTAGGATAATTCAAACCTCTAATTATATTTCAATTTGATACCATCATCGACGAGAATCGACCAATCCCACATACGACAACTAAAGAAATCAATCTGACATATCTCAATTCCAGCTGCATAACTTTTTATATCTTTTAAATGATCCTAAGTAAATCCTTACCTTTATATGTTTATTTGTTATAAACAAACTGATCGGTTATCAACACTGCGCCTGCAGGCCCACATGTGACGTGTCACCGCTGACGCCGCGCTCTCGCCGAAGTAAATACGTCATCGCCGCCATGACACACACCTACCTGTTTCTATTCGAGGGAAGATGGTGGATAAAAATTTGAAGGAGTTTGAAGTTATTGGGAATTTTACGAAGTGATATTTTTTTATTAAATGGTTTTTAATATATACATAAAGCTTTTGAGATGTTATTGTTTTTTTCTGATTCTAAAGCTATAAGATATTCGCCAACATTGTCCTTGCAGTTTCTTTATTACTTCATTCTTGTTCGTTCGTTTTACTTCGTTAATGTAGTGAGAACATGAGGTGCAGATACATTTTTTCAGGCAATCGGTATAAGCATCACCGCTAAATTATTTTAAATCTTAAATGCCAATCAAATCTCAATGTTTAGAAGAGTGTTTTTCTACAGAAATCATATTTCTTCGAAATCAAAAAAATCCATTAGTTACTGTTCTTATAGCGCAAAATATAAGATAAGGAATCCAGATATGTACCCATTACTAGTAAAACGTGTAGGCGTTGGGCATCACTATCAAATCGAAATAATCTTTAGCTCAACTCACCGCAGAATGTGACATTCAACGCCTACACTGTTGGAGGCCTCAGGGTTCTAAAAAGAGGCTTTGGTCATTGAATTATATGCATAACATGTCTATAAGCTAAGAGTCTTTTGGCTACTTTTGTGGGTCCAAGTTGGTGAATGATTTGGCATGCGATTAATTATTTCTGTTGCATCTTCATTGGTTAGTTTATTGAACTGGTAAGTGGTCAAATTAAGAATAGGGGTTAGTGCAGTTTCTGCTGCTTAGGTGACGTGTACTAAAATCAGAAAATCAAGTTTATATCAAAAACCCAAAAGTTTTTTATTTTAAGTAGGCAGTTTTCCAGGGTCTTTTAAAAAGTTAAAGTAAGAGCGCGGATCCAAAATGACATTCCTGTGAAGAAGCACCGGAAATGAACTCCATGTATTAATAATGCATATAATAGCACTCTGCCTATAAACGCCTGCAAAGAGTAAGATGAAAGTTACATATACAAAAAAATCCAAAAAAGTACCACCAATCTTCGAATAATTCCCAAAAGTGTCAAGTAATCCATCTTCAATACCAGTGGCGTGGTATTTAGATGGTGATCAGTGTTTTATCGCGATGGTGGCCTGTTGGTACACACTGGTGAACATTTGCATATAATGGTACGATGCGATGCCATTCGTCAAATTGTGTGAGTGACACCACCTGTGTACAGGGCGTTAAAAATATTCCATAAGGTATTCAATGATGAATTAATTTTAATATTTGTAGCCAATGATCCTGATTGCTACATTATGAAGTACCTAAGTGTGTCTATAGTCAAACTACAGCTAAAAAATGAAGGATAATATCTTATTAAGGGCATTTCATGTTGAATTACATATTTATTATTTTATTAAGACACATACCTATACACTTTATTTAACTATTTTGTTACTGAATTTGAATTGTATCAAAAGGTAATCAAATTGTTTGTATGACAAATATAGGCTCTTCCATAATATAGAAGCCATATAACATATTCTGTTATTGGTTCAATTATTATCGGGTTTAATTTTTTCCCATGCTCCTGTGATTATTATTTAAAATTATATAGTGACTTCTTTTACACAACAAAGAAATACATTTCTATTACGTTTCCATTACATTTGAAAATAAAACAAAATT
Organism: Trichoplusia ni; assembly: GCF_003590095.1. Taxonomy (NCBI): domain Eukaryota; kingdom Metazoa; phylum Arthropoda; class Insecta; order Lepidoptera; family Noctuidae; genus Trichoplusia; species Trichoplusia ni. The sequence goes on from NC_039485.1 coordinate 7,962,588, forward strand.
AATGAACCATCATTAATCCTTATTCAAATTTTATTGCAAATAATTCACTCATTCATTCGTCTTTTCAGATCTTGGGAGCGCGTCACAGCATCATCTGCAATCAAAAGAAATGTATTAATATATCTATGTAATAAAGGAACACCATGTAAACAGAAACAAGGGAAGGGTAAATAAAACCTATAGGCAGAACGCATTAAGGTATTCGGGCAAGACGCTATTGTTGTCATATCGTGGATAAACTATGACATTAATCAATGGACGACAACAATGGTACCGCTCACCTCAAACCGAACTCATCTCACCAGTGTAAGCTGAGCCCTAACGCCTTCTGAATACTGTACTAAGAATGAATATTACGGTAGACCAGATAACACAGGTTAGGAGTATCGAGTGAATACATCTACATAATGTGGGCAACAGCACAACACTAGATAACGGTTATTGTGACGACAATTCGATACTACCCACACTGGTAGCTTAGCACGAAGTAAAAGTTCCAAATATAATTTTCGAATGTCTTTAAAATAAAGTGACTTTCACCTTTTGAGATGTGTTCTAGTTTAGTTGAAATAAATTAATGAACTACAGGTGCTGCCAACCACACTACAAAATCTTACCCCAATAAAGATTTTAAAGAATATTTACTAATTGTTTTAATTATATCATCACAAGTAAATACGAGTACCACCTATAATACAAATCCTAAAAAACAAAATCTCACCAGAAAAATGGAACGTTTCACGACCTATGTACACACCCATTTTTTGTATAAAAAAGTTCCAGTAGCAGGCAATTTAAGAAACTTGGTGATGACAAAATGTCTACACGATCAGTAGCTAAAAAAATATTCAAAATAGACAGTAATAACACACTCACTCATGGCATTAACGTCGTTGTTGGTGACATCGACGATATTGTATTCAAATAATGTTACAACAAAAAAGTCGTTTTTGATGATACTAGAATTGTAATGGGTAAGAATAATAAAATTTTCGAGACACCACCAAAAATATGATGAATTAGCTATTTTAAACTATATGAAGAAAAAACTCTGGAATAGCTTGGCAAGAGGCAGAGGATACAAAAAAAACGAACTTCACAGTAGGCAAGATGATATTAAAGATTATGAAACTAGAGATAGTAGAACTCCACTAATCTTGATCAATTTCAGGATAGTCATGAAGTTTGATGCTGACTTGCTGATAGCCCCAAAGAGACTGTACGAAGATAAACGTACAGATTGCATACAAAGTGATGTTTATGAACCTGTCTAGCCAAGTTTAATTTACCGCCAATGCAACACTTTACCTTATCATAAACATAGAGAGCTAAATAGGTAATGATAGGTTGCCACTGATTGTATATCAATCAGCATTAAGCGTGCAGTTATTTGCATTTATGAGTCTTGAAGTAGTTGGGTCTGTTTGGAAAATTGTTTGAAATGTAGCCATAGACGTATCATCTAAATTTGAGGGTTTTTGGCGAAATTTTACGGGAGAGCTATTAATAGCTGCCAAAAATTCTTTGATTTTAAACTCCTGATCTTTTTTTGTTGCGCATATTCAGGATCACTTATTCCCTTCTAGAGCATTTCATTAATATCTTATGATGACATATTTGTTTCGTATAAGTATAAGTTTCATATCACATTTAGCTACACTGGAACCTAAAATCCACTCCCACCAACCCAAAATTAATTTATGATATGCAAAATCAAATTTGTAACATTCGAATTCATTCCCCACCATTTCACATTGCTCGTTAATCACGAGGGTTCCTTCAACGAAGACAGATGATTTCATTAGTAGATACGTGGCTGCGTATGTATTGGAGGCTGGGTTTACTGAAAGTTAGCATTCATCATATATAGTCCCTTTGTCTGTAATCTTGTCACTGATGTTCATATACTGTTTGCAAGCTTATTTCACTTGAAATGTTAAGTGAAAATGTTTGGGTGTATTTGGATTAGTATCTGTACCAAGACTTGAGTATATAGTTGGATTGCATACTTCGCATGTTTTTCGATGATATAGTTTGTTAAAAATTACAATCATCAATGCAATTGTTTTGCAAACTTAGTGATTATATTACGAAGATAAATATATATAAAATGAACTCTTTCAGTCCATTATTTTTGGCACCTAAGAGCCTAAGTTAAATGCCTTTTTTTCGTTTATAATTAGGTAAGTGTATCGCAGAGTTTATCACAGAAAGGAAATCAGAATACAAAGTAAGTATATACAGTAAAAACAAACACCAAATATAAGTATAATAATATTAAAAACAAAAACTCATTTCAAAAATAAGCAGGAAGCCTAAACTCAATTATATTATTTAAATTCTCGTTTCATTTCTTTTTGCTCTCGGGCCAAAGTTTCAAAATGTAGGCAAAGGAAATAAACAAAATGTGGGGCAACAAAAATATGAGGATACCCCGCTGGGCTCGTTCGAAGACACGCAGTGATATTAGAGAAATCGGAACACCGTATTATTGTAGCGACGAAAGCTTTGAGAGAAGCAAAGTGGAGGCGGGGCGAGGAACAGCGAAAAAAATACAGTCACTTGTACCCATTTGAGGACATTGTATAGGTATTATATAACTAAACCGAATGGATGACATCTCACTGCAAATTATTGTGATTTATAAACGACAGTTTTGCTATTTTTCCTCTACATTAATTTAGTACTATACAAATTCATACTCCCACTAGTAATATTCGTCAGTCAAAACATTCGAATTTTGAAAATTGAAAGTATTGGTTTCATGAATTTTAGAAAAAAAAAACAAATTTGTCCGTCGTAAGATATCTTTTATCAATGATTTGAAATAAGATTAAAGATCATTGATTTTGTTACCAAATCTTTGAATCTTATACATCTTACAACCCAATAGGTACTATGTACGTGAAATGATTAAAAATAAGCGTACATTAGTTAAATCGTAATAAAATAAACACTGCTTCTATATAAATAATCGTACTTATTAATCTTTTTAACACTTAATTAAATGATGACGTAAGAGCTTGTGTTACATATTACGGTAATGTTTTTTTCTCTTTTGATTAATGTAGATAATCATTGCAGTAATTAGCACCTAGACTACTGTAGAACTTTTCCAACTTATTTGATTTGGTAGACCGGTAGTAGTAGTCTACAACAAACCTATAAGGTTTTATTAAGATGAAATATTTCTCGTTTAACCAAATAAAGTCACTTGATTAACAGCATATACTATTATGCTTCTTTTAGATTTCTGGTTTTTCAGATATCAGCAATTGAAGGCGGAGGATAATGCTAGTAAAAATCAGGTTTTATACCCAAATATACAATGCTAGCTAGCAAAACCTAGCTTCATAAATTTTACCAGAATTGACAAAATCAAAAATCATAAAAAATATGGGTTTACTCAACAACCAAAACAATTAAACAATTAAAATCCCCATCAAAGATTCATTTGACAGCCACCTTTTATCAAGGCGAGTTCTTTCTTACCTAATTTAATAACAAATTTTCAAAAGTACAATTTTTCTCGATCATTTTTTCCTTTAGTGATCCCTCAAGACTTCCACCCACGTTACAACATTATCTATACTACTATGATTACGCTCGCCAGCCGGTATCCGCGGATTATCTTTATTGAATGCCACACGCTGCTCACAGCACGCCGTCTAACATAACTTACTGCGACTACGGACCGTGCAATAAGGGCTCTACATCGTTATTTTCTAGGTAACGGTTACGTGTGGAGTTTTTTCGAAAATTAACTAGATTGGTTATTTATTTTTTATGATTAAAAAGCTCCTTTATGAAATTAAGTTTGAACATGAGTGATGAAAATATTATTAAGAAGTTTATAAGAGAAGAACGGATTACTGAAACCATAATATAGGTGAAAAGGAATGCTGTGGAAAAGATTGAGTTAAGTATTGACGACAAAAATTCTATAAAATATAAAAAGAAGCCGGGATTATGAAGAATTAAAATGATTTCTAGCATTACAGCTTCTGGATGCAGTTTAATTCGTAGTGAAAGCAATGGTCACTTTAACATGTCTTTTTTGACAATGCACATATTGTCATAAAATCATTTGAAGCTTAACCTCATTATTGATGCTCTACTAACACTCAAGCATGAATTATGAGGGTATCTAATTATACTCTCTTAATAAATTATACATTACATTAATTGTATTTTTCTATGTATACCTGTATCATTAGCAGTCGAAAAAAAAACTAGACAGCAAATTAGACTAACCTGTAGTATAAAAGTACACTTAGCGATATTGCGATATCATCGCTATTCACCCATCACGATTCCAATTCAAAACTATTCTCACTACACTTGATTGGCAATTGTTTAATACCTACCTATCAGATTTAGACTAATGAAACATTGGAGCATCGTAACAAAGGGAATTTGCTCTGATTCGTATCAAGTAAAGATCGGGGCTATTAAATTTGTGGTGTCTTAGGAGCTACCATATCCGTCATAAACGAATTTTATATCTATAAGATTTAGATGTGGAAGAGAGAGAACGGTCATGCGGCTCGTGTCACCCTTCCACAGCTGCAATGCTTTAAAACTTACAGTAGTCCTGCAGTGATATTAGTAGTTTTAACTTGTACTATCTAACCCTCTCTGTTTTTCTCTCATACTCTTCGTTTACCTAGTCTGATTCTGTGCCCCGATTCTATTATTAATTTCCATTCATTCATTGTCCATTGTTAGTAATTGTGGTCCTGGTTGAAATAAACACTTTCCTAGGTCTCAATCATTTGTATCGATAATTATAATCAACATTATCTTTGCGCCGAATTTCATCCAAACTCATTCAGTAGTTTTTGCGCTAGAGCATGACAAACATTTGAACAATCTTAAATTTATATTATCAGTAAGATTCTGTATGAACGTAGGTAGACATGAGTCTTGGAACGCAATGAGTGGATCCGGAGCGGATATTAATATGAGGATATTCGACAGACTTGCTGCGTACTGTAATGCTTTGTGGTCAGTTTACTTCGTGTTATATAAGGAGAGTTTAGTAGTTGGAATTCCTTTGGACGAGTCCGGATTGCGAGTCGAGACGAAACAATTTTGCCTCGGTGCAAAAAAAGAAGATAAAAGAAGATTTCCTGATTTGAAATGAAGTGATACTATCTTTTCTCCTCCATTTTGAGTCGATGGTAATTTTTGTATACGATTCTTTTAAATTCTTATGCGCCAAAAAGTAATTGGCTACCTAATAATATTACAGAAAAAATATTCCAAATATAATATAACATTTTTGTTACAACAATTTGCACAAAAACTTCGTGTAAGTAGGGCAGGAGTAAAAAGAAAATTTTATTTAATGCAGGAATTTTATTAATATCGTAAGTAAAGAAAATGGCTTTTCTGTGGAATAAAATTAATGTGCTGTCCGTTTATAGGACGTGTGTTATCCATCATTGAAAGAATTATCTAATCTCTTTGATTTGGTGCCTCCAGGACACATATTCATCTTACTTAATCTTCTATAATTCTGTCACCGTCTCAATTAAATAAAAATAATACCTAAGTAACCGTTTTAAATATGTATTTACCTTCTTATGTAACAATCCCCTATATTATTTTGTTAGTAAATGAAGTATTTGAATCAATAGCAATCTTTAAGTAATTATTAATGAAAATAATAAAATATTGACGTATAGAAAATTGTATTCCATTCTTATTGTTAGAAGAGCAAGTAAACTGCACCTGGCTTCTAAACAATCCTCATCTGTTGCCTTATCCATGGTAAAATAGGTAGGTACTATATAAATAAAGTGTCACTTGTTTTAAACAAGCCATTTTTATCTGATACTTATTAGTAGCGATACTTACAATATAAGTTAAGGAAAAAAAAAATCAACTCAAGTTACATTTCTACTAGAGTTCATAATTTAAGGAATCACTTTAATTTGACATATCTATGTAGTGACCGACTTATGTAAAAGATTTTATAATATACTTTTTCTGAATTCGACTTGTTACTTCGCGATTACGATGAGACAAGCTTCGGTATGTCAGCATACCTAATCCTAGTAAAAAAATAATATACGTATGGAAAAAAACTTACAGTTTCCTAAATATTAGGTGCAACTTTATCACCAAGCAGAAGATTAATGATGAACTTGCAATCTGTAAAACAAACAAAGAACATCAGAAATTAGAAAGTGCATTTTGCTCAACTTAAGATGACATCAAGAGATCGTGACTACACACTTCGCATCGCGGGATGCCTATGCAAATGGTGTGAACCAACCTTGAGCCGACAAACAACACCGGCCATTGTATTCCAACTACACAAGAAACTAACTCTCTACAAAATAACTCGAACAAAACACAAGCGGTTTTAGCACAGAGGAACACCGTGTCGATTTGTGAGGCGCAATCATCAATCATTGAATGGATACCGTTAAATAACATCACATTATATTTAAAGATTATTAGTGTTTGTAAAACTGCTGCGAATGACATATGGTGAGATTATATGTGTGTTTAGTCTGTGTTTGTGTGTGTCTGTGTGTATTAGCATGAACTTTTGTTTGGATTAATTCTAATATTTTCGCATTAGAGATATAGTTTTTCTTTTTATTTATAACCGCTTTTATCCCGTCTACAAATCGATGAAATATTGAAAATCATTTTCGTCAGAGTGAGGTATCAAATTTAAAAGAATACTTTATTATGTTTTTTAATCTTTATTGATTCGAAGTTATAGATTCGGAAAGGTGAAAGGTACTTTTATTCTAGTCAACCTTAAATATTGAAACAGAATTTTAACTTACAAAGTTACACAAGTATTATTCAAATATGAATATGGATGAACGAGACAACAAGGGGTTATTCATTAAAACTAAATCCACCTTGTTTTAATTAACTCGAATGTACTAACTTAATTGGATAAAATTATTGAGCATACATACAATCTTGATGAAATATTTTAAGTGAAATATGTTTGACAAAATAAAATTGGATGCCTACGCCATATCTACACGTTTTTTTAATAAACTTTACCTACTCTACATTTAAAGAGTAATTAACTTGTACAGTTCGTGTTAAATATGAATATAAAAGCTGAAGAATTAAAAATAATTAAGAAAATAAAAGAAATATTCTGTGTTGATGTCTCCAAAAAAAATATTAATTGAAGCGACATTTTAGTAACCACCAAAATATCAACTGCTAGAAAAAAGCCAACATTAAAAAATAAAATTAAAAAATATTCTTCTTCCATCCTTCATGGTAGTGCCACATTTACCGTCGGCCGGCTGCCATTCCTTAACACCCGTCGGTAACAAAACCTGAACAACACAAAAAAAGAAACTTATTCCTCTCAATCAAGTACTCAGAAGTCGTTTAGCTATATAAAATATCAAACAGGTAATCAAACATGAAACTTGGCAGCTTTTCAAACAAATTGACAAGTAAATCGGAAGTGACATTAGCAATCCTATATAAATACTAACAAATTGGAGTCAGATATAAATACTTCAATTACCAATCAATAATAAGGTCAGCTTTCATTAGTTGCTAATTTGTTTTTTAATGATACAACACTGTTTAGTCGTGTTGATGTATTAATAATTCATGTAATGAGTTTATGAGTAAGGCTTTTAATTGCTTGGTTTAATGTTTATCGGTTTAGCGGTTAAACATTATGATTAGGTTGATTGAATTTTGCAAGGTTTAGTTACATTTTTTTTTAAGTTGCTATGGTTTTTTTCTCGAAAAAATATAGAGTTAGTATTAAATTTTAGTAGGCGCATGATAAGTGTTTTATCTTTATTTTCGAAGTAATTTTATCATATAATATTATTCCGTAACAACTTATTCTATCTGATCGACAGCTGCAAATTTGTTAAAGACAATAAAATACTGTAGTATTCAAGAATTCCGCAGAACAAGTTACAAAATTTAAAAAATTATAACCCCTTATTACGTTTGTCTACAAAATATTCACACACAAATTCTTTCTCTACTACCACATTATACATTAGAATCAAATCCAATATCCAATCAATCGCTACGTCTTATTTACATTAACTAATTTAAATGTCTGTGAGTAATTTATCTATTGCATGCAGATAGGTCATCTAGCAACATTAATTAAGATACGGGAACGCATCATTGACAAGTGGTATTTGGTTTTTTAAATTGTCACGTCGAACTATTTATTGGTTGATACCATTAAGTAATTACGTTACAATGTATGAAAGGGGAATGATGGCTGCCAAGTATTGTAATGATCGTTTGTAGGTGAGATAATGTTGGTGCGTGTAATGCGTAATGTGTGTGTTGTTTCGAAATGGTTTCTTATGTTTTGGAGTTCTGTTAGCTTTTTTGAGTGTGAATGTGAATGTTTGAACGTAAAATGTTTTTTGCTACTCTACTTAATAAAACCTCTAAATTTTCTTTTCATACCTGTCTTGTTTATTTTATCCGACACACCTACTTGTTTTGAATTGCCTTTGTTACTTTAAATTAAGTTTGTTATTAGCAATCAGTATTAAAATTGTGAAAGCTTTTAAGAGTGTTTAAGACGGGAATGCGGTTTTAGTATTTGTGCTGTGTTTTTTAAAATGTCTTAATGTGAATAAATTCTACAGAACCATACCATGTTTCTCTACGTTTTCTTACAAATCGTTTTATAATAGCAATGCTATTTATATGTTACATTATAAGTTCATATTAGCTCATCTGCAAGCCTACTTAGAGAAATATTCAGGTAATCATACGAATTTTGTACCATCCGTAACAAAAAAACATTTTTTGTCGTGGGTTTGAGGCGACTAAGAATAACTCTAAGAAAGTAAAGTTCATGTTGTATCAAAATAACTAAAATTTTAACTTTTAATTATATAATATATATCTATGGTTATTAGTTATAAGTCAATAAGATGTATTACAATAGGGTATTTGACAAAAAATATGTTTAGTCCGTGAAACAGGTTGTCAAAAAATAAAAGAAAAAATAAGTAATTAACTTATTTTTTCTTTTATATCTTAAACAAACAGTAAAGAGGATATTTTAGTCTACACTACCAAACGGAAGTGCTTTTTATATTCGTTCCTTTTTAATATTGCAATAAGATGAAAGATACGTATTTATATAATTAGATTTAGACAAATAGTTCTAACAGTCGGGTTGCTATTGTAGTTGGTCATGTAGATGGCCCCATAATGTGGCGCTGCATGACCAGACATCGACCAGCATTTAGTTATATAAAATAATATTTAATTAATTCTAGAGTAGTTTTCTGTTTAGAATTTATGTTATACCTACATAACTATGGACTATTATGAAATAAGTCTGAAATAAATATTATTATTATATTATTATTTAATACCTTATTGACTACGTAGAAATACACATAATCTGTAAAAAAAATGATAGTCGAAATAAAAAGGTATAAATACTTTAATTATACGATTCACAAATGTCCATAAAAGAGTAATCGTGTCTTGTTTTTGTTTTTCAACCAAGAGTCTTCTTTATGAACGATTAAGGAACGAATGATAAATGATGAATGGATTGAGTGATGAACGATGTGGGTTAGAAGGTGTGAATACAGATTTTATGGTTATTAAGAATAAATGAATAATGAACTCGTAGTTTTGAAGTAGGTATATGAGGATACCTATACCTATGTGTGTTTTATTTTCAGATAACATATTCTGTTCTGAGAGTGATATTGTTTTGTCAGCTTTTGAAGTTTGCAAGCTATGCAAGTCAGCATAAAGGCGTACCTACTGTGAACCTCAACATTTGGTTGCTTTTAAAACACATTTCTTGCAATAACTTGCTGTAATAGTTTTTCTAAGTCATTTCTGCTACATTCTTCGTAAAAGAAAATGCACATCCAAAAACCGTTTCTATTTCAGGTTTTTTCTTCAAGACTTGTATACCTATTCCATTTGTGCTCGAGTTAAAAAATTCAAGAGATCGCTACACAATATAGTAAGTTATACACACTTACCGATATACCTACGTATAGTTGATACGTGCTTCCCTTAAGTGACGTAACAGCTCCCTTGCGACCGTTGTGTTTGAAGACGAACTGACAAAAAGTGCTAATTAAAAAGGACAGAAATATATAACTTGCCATATATGGGAATAGGACGGTAGTACTGCTATCGGTGTCATCTTCGAGCGCAACGCCTGACGTGTATCTAGCGGCCACAAGTTTCGCTTCCAACTTTGATGTTAATGTTTTATTTTATATTTATTTGTGATTGGTGTCATAATTTGATATTAATTATTCATAGTATTAAGTTATAAAATTTTAGTGGAATTGTAACTCATTTTTTTTTTGTTTTTTTTAAAATGTCGTAGTATCGACAAGCTGCCATTTACACCATAATCATTATCAGTCATGGTTTGTGAAGTTTCTATATTTAACAGATGTCTCGGAATTGATTTTGTTATGGCAATAGCATTGGTATGAAAAACAATAATGTAACTTGTAACAGTGGCGTTAAACTCAACGTCCAATTTTAAATAATAACTCTCCTACACCGATCCGGTTCAGTTGATAAGTTTAGATAGTTTAATGTTAACGAATATTAATTAAATTTTGTTCAAATAACTTAATAAAAAAATGTTTTTCGGATTATAGTTATCCTTTTAAATTGTATTTAAATATACAAAATCTGTTGTATTTTTATAATTATTAAATTCTTTAAAATCTATTCCTTTGTCACGACAGCAACCTGTTGGGTTTACTGTACACTATAACAAATGAGTTGGGCTGCGTCCGAGTGGCTGACGCGTGGGAGTGGCGCCGCGGGGCGGGGCGAGCGGGGGCAACGCCTCATACAAAATGGCAGCCGCACGCGCGCCAATTTTTGAATTTCAATTTGGAATTGTCAAATAAGTTGTAACGGTTTTTGTACAAAATGTAAAATATTAGTTAGTTTCTTAACTGATGGCTATTAAAATTGATTGATAAATACCTACCTATCTAACAATTGTTTAAAAAAAAAGATGTATATGTATAGCAATTAAAAATATAATAAAGGCAACAAAACTAATAAATAAAACTAAGAAATATAATGTCATAACCTATTTTGTGGCAGGCCCAACAATAGAACATTGTTGTAAATTGATTTGTAATGTGTTAAATTTTGCTGATAACTTTAATAAAGGTAATGTCTAAGCTACAATTATGTAAATGAACACATTTATCAAAACGAAATGTCACAAAAGTTAACAAATGTGTCAAAAAGCCAATAAAATCAATTACCAAGTTGACTTATATCTTAACATAAGACCATAAATTAAAATTATTTCTACAAAGGATCGCCGACAACATGAGTATCTATAAACAAATCGTTATTGCGATTTAAGGACCCATTTAAAAGTTATAAATTTCACAACTCAAAGTAAAACGAGCTCTAAAACCAACACGATAAAGTCCAAAACCATTTGCTAAACTGCGACACCTTAGCTCTCATAAACTATTTTCAGTAACAGCTAAATGAAGAGGCGACTTTTCCATCTTGCTCACACTTGCCCAAAACGAGGCAAGTGAGAAAAGGACGGTGAATATTTACGAGGTGTTTATATCGATACAGCGGCGTTGATTTAACCATTGCTTTGGTTTATTGCAGTCAATAAAATTGAACGTTATGAGGCAAGGTCGTAAGTGAAAAATCTTCAATGATTTATGTCTTCATCTTGGGACAGTTAAACGTCGAAGGACTTTTTAATATTGTCTAATAAATGTATGTTCACATTTGTTTGACAGGACATTTGAATGTTAGCCAATTAGTCATTTGTTTTCTTTTTACTTGGCTACCGAATAGATACTACTAGACAAATGAATAAACGTACAAAATAATGAATTATTTAACAAACAAGTGACTATCAAACAGAGAACAGTTTTAAATAATGCATGTTATTTAATTAACGATACGTTCATCTGATATCATGCGAAGCGAAAACCAATAGGAAATGTCTATTTAGAATGATGACGATAAGAATCAGTCCAATTAGAGGACTAAAAATAATTTGAATTGGAGAAAAAGAATACAACAACGACAGTCCACTTTTAAATATGGAAGAAAGTATAATTTAAAAAAAAGAATAGTAAACTTGGAAGTGTAAAAAAAACTAAAGACATTAGTTAAGAACATTCTATTGATGTTTCATGTAAATATGCGAGCCACAGATTTAGAGTGATTGCTCCAATTGCCGGCAATATGTAGATGATTGTGTTATCTGCTCATGACCGTGAACCCAATCTGTACCAAGTGCAATGGCACATTGACGAAGCTCATAAATAACACTTATCGTCGTTCCCTCAGAGGATACACCAACCAGTCTACAATGACCCCTATCACAAAACAAATTGATATTAGATCCCCTCGCTATGGAAGATCTAGTTGTATTGGGAGTAGAATTTAAAGAAATTGGATTGTTTGCATCCGTTGGTATTTGATAAAAATAGTTATTGACGCCAATATTTTTTCTTTGTTAATAAATATATGCGAATAAGTCAATAATAATTGATTAATAAACACTTTTAAAAGCGGATACAAAGCAAAAAATACTATCACCAGACATTTGAAGCCAAAAATGAGATCAAACCTCTTACAACCCAAAAACGGGATTCTAGACTAATGTCCTAACAATAGTTATAATAACTTCCGGCAATCTCTGAAATCACCAGACAAAATACATCCCATTTAAAACCCTGCAAAATCATAATTGCCTCAATTTCAAACTTGTCAAAATCGCATTAGTTGAGATCGCATACGAGAATAATGTTTCGCCTTCAGCGCTCATTGGACGCAGGGATTATTTAAAACGCATTAGAGAAGCCACACCTAAGAAGGTAGGTATATAAATAACATTTGTAAAAAAAAGTAATTTCGAGATTTGTGAGGGGGTTCAACCAATCAACCGTGACTGACACGAAAGGTACGGCCGTATCACGCAAAATCATTATTTTGTCGTTAGGCTAACGTATTATAATGATGGTATCTAGAACCACGATCTGAAAGAAAGGTTTCATTTTTTATACAAGTTGAAATATATCCTGCATTAGGCTGCTTTAAACCTTGACCTTTTTGGTGTTGTGTTAATTTTGCATAATATTTGCCTCTATACTTTTTGGTGGTAAGTTGTTACATGCATTATAAGAAATATTTTCTGTAGAATAATTTTTGAATAAATCCTTTTTAATGATTACCTTATTACATGAGTCATTTTTTCACCTTATTAGAACAGTATTGGAGTTTAAGATGTGTAAACTTAAAACTAGTAAATATATGATAATGTTGCACAGAATCTTCTAAGCCATGATTAGAGTCCATTATAAGATGAGGTTCACAATAAAAATCTCAAAGTACAATCATTATGCTTTATTAATTTCATGTATTTATATATTTATGACAATATCGTCTCGCCTAACCTTATTATGTTACTAATTATAGTTATATTCCATAAATTTTGAATCGATAGGACATAAATGGTAAATAAAATCGTTTAAATTAGGTACCAATGTCTCTCTACAGACCTAATATTTGAGTTTTGAGGACAGTTCTTGACAGACTTAAAGATCAGAACTTAATGTATAAATACAACTAATTGTTTAAAATTTTACATTTCGTACTCATAGGTTTCCATCTGGCAAGGGATTGAAGTATGTGGAACATTGCACTGAGAATGTTTTACCATCTAAGAGGGTTACCGACAGTTAAGTGACGACCTTACACATTGAAGTACTTTTTAAAAGTTACAACAAATTAAAACACTGCTTAATACTATAAATAAAATTACAACACAAACATGTGAATTGAGCAATTAAAAATAATTCAACAAAATGCATCCCAGCCAGACAGCTATTGAATATTCCACCCAATTGCTATAGAAGAAAACATAAGCGAACCTAATTAGCGAATCAATAAATAAATATTGAATATATCGACAATATACAATTATTACAATTTACATTTCACTTAACGAACACAGCACAAAATTAAAAAAAAAGAAAAAAATATTTATAGAACCGGCTCACTGAGTTCTTATTAAAAACATTCACTAATTACAATCTATGTGAAAAATAATTTACAAATAGTACTTTTTTATACATTATTACGAAAAAACGTATAACTTGAATCCTGACAAGTTCAACCTTTCTATCACTCGCCAATTTTTTATTTATTAATAATATTCGTAAAACTAACGTGTTACGAGTATATATATTAGATATTTTTTTACGTATATCGGGTTTCTTAATCAATGATTTTATAAAAATACCTTTTCAAAATGATGTATTACGGGTATACCTGAAACGTCAAGCGCCCTCGTATCTACGTATATTCGTTCGTATAAACCCCAGTTTATTTCCTAACTTTGGTATACTGTGAAAATGTAACTTCATACCTACATTCCACAAGAGATTTATAAATCAATGTATTAAGTTGTGCACCTACGATATTGAAGGTAACTTTTGTTTCATTATAAATACGTGTTTTTCTCTTCCATTCGATTTCCTTTCGACGTGTCCAAGTGTTCACCGAGTGGACAACCTTCCCACAATAGAAGTTCAAAGAATATTTCTTTTATGTTCTCATTAAGTATTTTCTAAATTATAAGCTTCGATCTCGTAACATTTTACAATAATAATAGATTTCCTATGACGTTTATTATCAGTATTAATTACGTATATGTGTCATCAAAAATCGTATACATTGCACTTGTAAACTGGCCTTCCCGCACTACTAGTTACGCATATAGAAAAAAAGAGACGACCCACAAATCAAAAACACTCATACCGCAAAAAAACAAAACACGAATAATCGTTGTTCCTCAGATTAATCTCAATAATTAATTATTCACACTAAAACAATTGTACATCATATAATCTAAAAATTATCATGTATGTATGTACAGAATAGTATTTAGATAGCTTAATTAAGAAATAAAACATCAAATATATTAAATAATAACAATATGGATACTAATTGCCTTCTTATCAATGGTTAATTATAAGAGGTCCTTATGGTTTTGTGATTCAAAATTGTTAGAGATATTTTTGTTGTTTTACATAATTTCTTCCATAGTGATTGATACTGAATCAAACAATAAATTATGGACGTCACAATTTTCTTCTTTATTTATCACCAAATTGATAGTAATACCATTGATGCCAATACTTACAGTAGCTATGAAATAAATATTATGAAACATGTGGTATCAAGCACTATGCCAAGAACTTATACAAACGTAATGACCGATTGTAAATCAGTAGTTAATACCGAGAAAATGATAATTAATCAACTATATAATCACATAAATGATGCAGTTTACTAATCATATACACTGCGTTTTTGGTAATTATTGGTATTGAGATTGTTTCTATAAATTAATTTATACTTAACAACTGTAAAAATCTCTTCACACTATCATTACTCTTTATTCGAAATCACTAGGTTACGTATTAGTTATAATGTAATATTATCATGAAAAGTCCAACATACAATTTATACAAATTAAACTGTTCTAGTAACTTCGGTCTCGAGGCGTTTTGTTTCAGATTTGAGTTCGAAGCGATCGAACCTAATTCGTATACACAAAATAAAACGCGGAGAACGGAGTTTGTGATTCGGGCGAGGAAATCTGAAACAAGCCACCCCTAGCTTGGACCGCGCAAACTAAGCTAGAGGCCTTTACTGCGGCGAGGTGGGCGGACTCATGTTGTCCGGCTCGTCCCCGGAGCCGGGCTCGCCTTTGGTCTTGTTCTCCTTCTTCCACTTCATGCGGCGGTTCTGGAACCAGATCTTGATCTGGCGCTCGGTGAGGCAGAGCGCGTGCGCGATCTCGATCCGTCTCCTCCGCGTCAGGTACCGGTTGAAGTGGAACTCCTTCTCCAGCTCGAGCGTCTGGTACCGGGTGTAAGTTTGCCGACCCCGCTTCCTTTCTGGAATTAGATAACGGTACAAGTTAATAAAAGACAAAAACAACAGATTAAATTAAACACGGGGCAACCCTGACAGACGGCAGACGTTAAAAACTGCATAGGCATTTCTGATAAATGTTGGTTATTTGTAAACGGCGAACACTCCCGCGCCGAGTTAATTGAAAATTGTTTTGAGCTTATCAATTTGTTAATTGTTTTTGCTTGTTGGGTATCCCTCTTGTCTGTCGGAAATTCTGAAGTCTCGTAGAAATCAGTGTGCTAAGAGATGGTAATCTAACTTTGGGAACGTTAATTCACCATTGATCAACTCAAGAGAATTCTTATCTCATTCTTCAATATAAATTAATGCTTCTAAATCACTGTTGGTTATTCAATTTTCTTTATTTATAGCGATTTTTAATTTACACCTCTCTGCTATTGCTTGTAAGTTATCAAGAGTAATAAGAGCCAAGATATGATCTAGATCATTTATTTAATATAATTCTAGCAAATTCTCATTCGGTATGAATTATATTTTTAGCTGAATAAACTATTCATCAATCACATCAGACCTGAGAATTCTCACTACCGGCAATGATCATGCTTTGGTCTTAGTTCCATAATTACATGCAGCTATTAGTGAGACATAAGTAGACGCCTGTAATAAATTTACAGATATTTAATAATTCTGATATATTACCGACTATACGCATGTGTGTGTGATATTAAGTGTATTACGCGGAATGAGATGTACGTGTGTTTGTGAGTGAATACTCGGCCCAAACCGCTACCGAAGCCAATTAAAATAATTTAAGACGCCGCAGGGCTTTTTCATTTTGTAATCATTATTCTTCGAGGAAGATGCGAAGCCTATTATACACGGTTTAGATGATGCACTGAACTGTAATTTATTTAAAATGTAAAAAGACAATTTTGTGGATACAACTGCGTGCATCGAATGGGATTAAAATTACATTAACAGATGACAAATACAATAGGTAAGTAACAAGAAATGATAATAAATCCTTTTATGTAATTAATAAGTTTTGCTTTACTCAAACAAACAAAAGTATAAATCCAAAACAACAAAATAGGAACAAAGTAGAACTACATTCAGAATTGAAATAGAAACAGGAGTTGAAACAAAGCAAAAGTTAGCTGATTATTTTCAGTTCAACTGTACCACGCGAAACGGCTTGCTATACAAGATAAACACGCTAACTTCGAAGAAACACACAGACATGAATCGCGAATTACATTGCGAATCACACCACCAACCGTTTCTAAGAACGGGAATATTCATAAAGTCAAAAAAACGAAGGAAGTTGATGACAAACAGGACAGTTTGTTACGAGTTGACAAACGAGCTGTACTAAGGACTATAATATCATCAATATAGATAACCTCTGACCGTCAAACATAAATCTTAAGACTTCAAGAGGAATTTAACAAGTGATGTAAAAGAGTCAGGCAGTAGGGTTGGTGCAACGGATTCAAAATTATCGCCCACTTGTTGCTTGGGAAATTGATAACAACCTCATCGTGCTGGCTGGGTTTTGGGACGCATTCAAGTACTGCTCTGTTATTTCAAACGAAAACGACACATTGGTGAAGTCGGAAATGATAGATCGTTCGCCAAACCCCATGAATTGAGAAGTCGATTTCCTCTAACACATCTCAAAACTTAATCTATTTCGTATTGCTGTTTTCTACTTCTCTCTACTGACACATGATCGAACAATGAAGGCCACAATCAAAAATATAAAACCTATCATTACTTTGTGGATATGAACGTAATTTTTAACGTTATAATAGTTGTTATTGTAACGACAGCACGAATAACTCAGTATTCCATTACGCAACGAAGCGAAAACATAATCCAAGCGACCTTAGTTTTCACCCCGTCCTAGACCTTATATTTCATCAAGAAAACACACGATCTCATCGGTCATGTCGCGCCGAAAATTCCGAAACAATGTCGTATAGCGATATAGCTCATGAAATCCCCTTCCTAGAGGGCTTTATATATTACAGCAGCGGTTTCATCGCACACTCAGATGCATAAAACATGATCCCCCCGTCAGATTTAAACCGTCCGTAATAAGAGCATTAAAGAGGGCACGAGGCAAGCGAGATGCTAGCGGCTAGACGATGCTGATGCTTAATTTAAACTTGTAGAGAGTATTTAGAATTGATGTGATGTTAATTGAAACTGCGTTGTTGATTGTACCGAAGTTATTGAAGATTAGGTTCGTCGTAATCGCAATATTTATGACGATGAGAACGAGGTTCCAAAAACGATTCCATTAATTGAAAACAATGAGAACGTCATATATGAAGTGCTTCCGAACAATCTGGTAGAATCTTTAATCGACGTCCTCATCAATTTAATTTAACGTAATGTTGTGTTGATACATTTCAAAACGATTTCAAAGTTACAAAACCAAGTCATGTTAGAATAATCCCTACGTGGGATAAACTCGATATTTTCTTAACCCAACACACGGGCGTCGTAACCACAGCGTCCCAGCCGCCCGTTTGTAGCTCCCAAATGAAATCGCAGCTTTAGGAGCGCCGGGCGCAGCGCTGCATGTGTCGTCGGCTGAACATAAATCATCTCGGCCCAGGGAAGGGGCTTACTTTCACGACGATGTGGACAAACACCGGGCATTGTTGAAAATTGGCTACGACCCGGGGAAAGTGATTGGTAATGATGGCAGAGTTCCTGAATAGAAATACGATATTGATATATAGATTTCCATTTCCGTATTTACAGCTATGAGAATAAATATAAATATCTATAATAGACTATTATTGTAGAGTGTTCTAACGTGCCTGGGGCAGACACCTACGTACTGTGGATTAAACTCTCATGAATGACGTGCAGTAGATCATGGCGATTATAGTACTGCGCTACATGATTATGATGACAGTTTAAGTGTTCTGTAATACCTCAACTTTCTTCATTCATTTTAATATTCTTATAATCGCACCAAAACATTTTGGTTACGTTTTGAGCCGAGGTTTTGTCAACGATATTTGTTTGCTTCTAGTTTGAGAAGTATAAAAGATTTATACTACACATGTGGATGTCGTTAGTAATGAAGTTCACGAATGCGTTTTCCACGGCGCTTACAGAATCCTTACGACTAATCCCCTGAGAGGTAAGGTTGGTTCACATTTATCCAGATAAAGTGCGTGCTAAAATATTGAAAGGCGTGCTATCTCACATCGCATTTGTACTGATTACAGCGTTGCGTGTACAAAGGTAAAGGGTCGAAAAATGCGGTCAGCTGCCCCAAACCGGTTGGTTCTGGATAAAACTGAATTGAGTTGTATATTCTTTTTTAGACGATTGGTATACAATTGCATTATAAAGAGGGACCGTTACAACCCATAAATCTTCCAAGGATTTTTTATTAACTTCGTAGATATAAAGTAAGGGCAGCAATATTATAATATATTATGTTGAAAAAAAACTGTTGGTAGAAATGTGTTATTGAATATGTACAGTTCTGTAGAAACTATTCATGGATAAAATTGTTTGCAAAACTTTTGTTACTGCAGCAATTAAGTACGAAGGATTCTGCGGTTAAAACAGGTGTTTCTATAACTCTGCGAACTGCACTCAACTCGTAAAAACTACTTTTGATAAGTACAGAGGGAAAATTTCCCACTTGTGAATATTTTACCATCTTGAAAACTCCACAACCATTTTGATATTCAAGGATCACCATGTAGATATAGGTAAAAAAGTGTGTAAAAGTAATCTTGTAATAATAGTAATGTAACAAAATAATCACGAACATTTTCCGCAACCGCGAAGTAAAAAAATAATAACACCGAACGCGCGAGCCTAAATACCAAATTCATCAAGGGATGACAAGTGAAAAGAGCTTTTAATTTAATTCGTTGCGGTATCGCCACAGGAACACGAAAAAAAATACAGCAACAGCTTGAAGCGATATCGACAATCCATAATTCATGTCCTACAATTTCATACATTTCGACTTCACGCGGACGCTATATTTGGGCATCGAAAACCAAACGAAATTTGACTTTATTCTCAACGTGACTGAACTGTAAATGCTTCGTAAGCGTTTGTTTGTTATGACCTATAGCTATGTTGGAATCACTCAGTGTATTGCAACATCGTACATGATATCAAACGGGTATTCAGATTAATGCAATTTCTCTTAAACGCTTACACGTCGTAAATAAAATTGCTGGTTTCCAACAACTTGGTACCGAAGGTCGATCCATGTTTATAGTGTTTAATTGATACTGCAATCGTGTAAAAATATATAAATGTCGTTGTGACGATTGTTCGGCTTTTAAGCTGCCGATGAGTTAAGAAATATAAAGGGAAAATTAATCATGCTTCCCTAATTGGCGGTTTAAGAACTATGTTCAGTAAAAATCATTCGATCAAACTGTGTTGTCCTTTATATAGCGCAGACATTTGACATAGTAATGCACTTTATTCCAGATTTCTTGAGGCGTCGATATAGTACCAGATTTATTACAACTCGTTTCCTATTTACATCATTTTTTGTTGAGGCCTTACTGGAAAACCCACTACTGACAAAGTTCAAGGCTCTTGAATTCTACAACATTAATTTGGAGGTTTGTTTCAAACAGTAGCTACTAAGGTTACGTTGATTACGAGTGATATCATAAAAAAAATCTTTAATACCATTATATAAGCAGTGGCATTGTAAACCGGCATTCGTAATAACATGGAGCATTGATAAAATCCACGGCCAAAATGCGATGAATGACAAAACACGCGACATAATAATTACGAGTACCTCATGCATGATTAATGTGTCGTGTGTGTACATATTTAACCCTACATTTTAGTAAAATTATATTTTACATTTTTCATTGTCTATACGTAGGTATTTTGGTTTTATGAATATTACTTGATATTTGGAGCACGTAATTGATATGTTTAATCGAGCAGTGTAACGAACTAAAACTTAAAATCTGAATATCTTAAAACAAAATTATTATAGTATATGAAAATGAGCATTTGAACCAACATTCACATCAGGTTTTTCATAAATCGATAAGGAAATCATTAATCAAACACAAAAGGGAAAGTGACACATAGTAAAAAAGAACATGGCCGCCTTACAAGTTCTGATAATCATTAATCATCGGCGAGGTTTGGGCGGGTTAGATTATGTACAGAAGATTACCAGTATGTGCTGCCCTAATGACTTTTGTTGTAAACTATTTATGTACACGCACCTTTTTGTAATGTAGGGTAATTCTGATAACAATAAATACTTTCGTTAAACTCATTTTTGTTTCTTTTCAGATTTTGGAAACTTAGCACCAAATGGTTTGGTGGTTATACTACAGGCGACAGGAAAAAATTATTCATTGCCATAAAACGAATGCAAATCGACAAAGTACACCAAAAAGGCTTCATCACAAATCCGAGCGGATCTCAAAAAGAATTTATAACGTGAACACACAGCCATCAGTCAGTGTTGTGTTGACGCTGATACCCGTCGTGTTTCGCATCCGAAATGGAATGTTATTCACCGAAAATTTAGCTTTGGTGTATGCTAAAAATTACGCGCACCCCGCCCGGGATTGAACGAAATACCGCCCGCAAAAAAGGTGTCAAATGAAATATTCAAATATATTTTAATATAATTCATGCGGCGGGCGTTTCATTTCTCTCCCTCGTAATGGAATGCTAAATTTTCGGGCGAACAAAAAATATATATTAATGCGCGTACCTAATAGCTTATACAAACTCGTTTGTTGGGTATTGTTGCGCACAATGGGTGCCATAACTCCGCGTCGCAGCCACGGCCGGTGACGTCTTTGTTAGGCTCGCACAGCTTTGTTCTGTGCCCGACTCCGCCTGTCGACACGACATCCTATCCCGACCTCTATGTCGCTACCCACCTACGTACCTCCAGTACCTCCAGTACCTTCGCACATCCATACGAAACCATCCAACTACCGGTAACAGACATACCGAGGAATTCCCCATTATAATATATAATTTAAACCATCAATTAGGTTATCATATTTTGAGAAACATAAAAAAGTGAAATATAATGACCCGAAGCTTTTATAAAAATGACTGCCTCCCTTACACGTAGGGGGCTAATTACCAGTTTTGTTCAGGCCATTACTATAATTTGCAGTAGGAAAAGCACGAATGAATATTTGAGATGGCGATAGAAAGTGAGTAATTGCCTTGGATCACGAAGTGAAAAGTTATGAAAGGTGCCGGTGGGTGGGCGATTTTTCAACGCCCGCCCTGTGAAAACGAAAATCTTAATGAAAAAGAAAATATTCAATCATGTTACTTCAGCTTCGATATTAAAGGTCTGTAATAATGGCGCTGTAAAAACGTGAGCTTGTGTGCTCACGTATCAAAAACAAGTAGTGGTAGTGGTCTGTGGCCGCCTAAAAATTCATCTCAACATAATGCCGAGCGCGGAACGCATTAGGGCTCCAAGATGAGCTTCGCCGCGGGACAGCGTGCCCCAGGGGGCTTCCCCTGCCCCCGTAAGCCGGGTGGGAGGCGATCTCCGCTCCAGAGAATATTTGACACGGGTCTGGCAGATAGACAGGCCGGTCATGTGTGATCCCCGGGCAGGAAACGGGGGGGCTTTTTTCCGCTCCTCCATCGACATGGCTACTCCCTACCTACCGGCACAAGTACAAAGATACGGTTTATGATTTATGTGGCACCGTCGACTCGCACATGTGCACGCATCATGTGACGCTACTTTTTGTACGCATCTAATGATATGAACAGACTTAATATCACATTAATGAGTATCGAGCGACGATAGAATACAATTTCGAAATCTAACATAATTAGCTCAGTGTATATTTATGACCGGAAAAAGTTATAAGTCATACTTTTTTAATGTCTAATGGCCAGTACGCGAGCACTTATTGAATTAGAAGCTATCATTCCATAATGTTATGGATCCATTTCAATTTGGAGCGGTTAGTGTTCGAAAATGGAATTTTAATACCACATAATAAGTTCGGCTTCATCGGCTTAGCGGCGGTCAAAGTTTGATTGGCGTTCTATCCCGACGTTTAATTAATGTGGGCCAAGCTAACCTAACCTCGAGCGAGACAAGGACGAGGAGAGCGAGCTAAACAGAGAAAGACAATTTCTGCCGATGTTGCCAGTTAATTGAAGGCAAGTTACTTTTGGACGTAGTTCGGGGAAATTATTGGTCTGAACTTGAAAGAGGGTTCAAGAAAGCCACATTATAATTTAGTGAACTTCAGCTTAAGTTTTAAAACTAAAGAGTGATCAAGTTATTTGACTTAAATCAGTTAGAGACTCCAAAAAGTAGGTAATGATGAAGGAACATCTTAAAAACTTGTCAATGCGTTTGCGTAACAAAGTTAAAAATTATACTAACTTATAGACTTAATGAAGTGGTTCTCATAATAATTTGAATAAACCTGTGTTAAAAGAAGATTTTTAACTAGTTTTTCTACATATTATGAATAAGACTTATTCTATTTTCATTTAATTATGAGCACTAAAATGGTCGAGACATATTTTTTTCCACAAATTAAGTTATTAAACAATAAGGAAGGTAGCTGTAAATTAATTAAGATTTATCATTCATCTACACAAATGGAAATTATGTGAACTTTTTGTACAATGAGTTAAAATACTATTTAAAAATTATTTGAAGACTCAAGAAGGCACACGAATTAATTAATAATTATTGAGATAAGCCGGTTTTTAATAATGGCGTTTGGAATATTTAGCGAGATTTTTTACTACAATTTACACGAATAATGAAATATTTGAATTTAGTTGTTTTTTACATATTAAAATATTTTAGTAGTTAAGTGATTATTTTTACAGCAAAAAAATATTATAATATCTTCTTAAAATAAAACGGATGATAAAACGGTTAACTTATGAGAACGTTTACATTAAGTCAAAACAATGTAGTTAAATCATGTTATAAAATCTAGTTCATATTTTTTTACCAGAGATTAACGGTAACAAAAAAATCTGGCAACACTAACACGCACACAACCTTAACGCGTCATCGCATTCGACATGTCAATGTGTGAGTAACGTCGTATTCGTGAGAAGGTAATCGTGAGTGTTTGTAAATCGAGTCGTTTGTATGTGTGCGTTAGACATATATTAATGGGATTGGTGTATTTCGATGTGGGTGTATGTAATTATAGGGCCATAATGGTTTTTTAATAAGCTCCCAACTTTTTGCTTTCTTGTTTTTTGTGTGGTAGTAATCATATTCATATTTCCACTAAGTATATAGCTATACATTTATTTTGTCTATGTGGTTATGAATGGATGAAGTCTTTTTGGGTTGTTTTATTTTAAGTGAAACAATTTTCGAGACGTTTTGAATATTCCCTAATAATTTAGGTACTACTGTAAAAATATCCCAATCTATTTCAATACTTTGTTCTATTGATTCTTGTGCAATAATTAGATTAAGATAGCTTGGTACTATTAAAAGTTAGATAAGTTTTGTATGCAATATAAATAGTTTACTATAAATCGATAGTAAAAGCCAGCCCAAAAAACTAAAACTTAAACATGTTCAAAAGTTGCTTTCAACGCCATCTTGCAGGCATGTGAGGAACTAACAAGTATACGCTAAGCTCTTCCGAAGTAGCTTTAAGTTACGAGCAGATATTGACGTAATGTTTTTTTTTTTTGTTTTTGATTGTACTCACATACCTTGACTTATGTACATAATTTACAAGTTTGAATAACAAGTACCTTAAATAATTAGATAAAAAGGCAGAAGTTAAATCTCTTTCCCATGGAAAGCTTATATCGAACCCTATAAAATATGAAGTAACTACTACAAAGTTATACAATTTTTTTTCATATTGCTCTTGAACCAACAAAATTCCTGAACAAACATCGAAAAAATAATATCAAAAAGCAGTATAGACGCCATTCGTCAACGTCGCACTACCGGCGCGAACCGGAAAGTCACCACCGAACAGAATTAGAAATATATTTTTATCCCTCTACCCAACTCTACCCTACTGTGTTAAAAAAATCTTTATGCAAATAATAGCACGTGTAAATACAAGGGGAAGTTGGGGAAATGCGGGCCATCTCCTGCGTTAAATAAATAAAAACATTTGCGGAATTCCCAACTTTATCATTCTAGGTTTGAGGGCTTAATGGTGCATATCTCGTAGACAAATTAATGTGTAATTTGAAAGGACTTTTATTGGAATATGATTGAGGGTCCCACTTGGCAACTGAAAGAGCAATTGACGATCACACTGTCTCTACAGGCGTTGTGATCGTCAATTGTTTCTTTCTCTATAAGTTATTGTAGAAGGAGTTATAGTTGACGCTCATAACCAAAAGTCAAAGATTTAAGTTTGATTTTAATACTTTTGCAAAAAGATTTTTCTAGAAAGAAAAGTTTTAAAAGAAATCACATGAAAGGTAGAAAGCTCAGTACAAAAAGAAACCGAACTCCAATCTAGTGAGGCATTTATCGTCATTGTTACTGCACGACAATCGACTATCGATCAAGTCAAACGTACCGACAATGGGACTTATCGCCTACTCAACTTTGAAAATCACTAGGTTTTGTCAGAGGTGGCGAGGAAATTACTGGATAATGTTAAATTGTGAAGTGAAAACACATTTGCTTGGTATAACAAAGCTCTTTGCATACAAATAGAAAAATGATGGGAATGTCTGAGACCAGAAGAAACGAAAGAACATCTTAGGATTAAAGAAACTGCGACAAAAACTATATTGGTTTGAATCAGACTGGTCTCTAAAACACTGACAAACGAGATCATAATTGCATAATGGGGTAGATTATTGCCTTTAAAAATATTAACTTAGATATTTTCAATCAGTTCTTTAGTCTAACTAGTAATATTCGAAACTACAAAATTCGTGATATAGGTATCACAATATATGTTGTTCTACTAAGTTACGAAATAACACTTGTCTTGTCTGTCAATATTTCTTATTCCATATCTCATTTACGACCTGTCAACGGAATTCACGTTCGATGTTTGCAAGAAAAAACAAACAACGAACCGTAACACATTTGTAATTGTATTATACGTTTCTATGTTTAATATGAAACGATTGGAGCTTTCAGAGGCAAGCGGGGAAAATCAGAAGCAGGCACGAGAACAAATACTTGTATTCAATCATCTGGCATTCACAAAGGCCTCGGGGCTGATAACTGAACAATGAAATGTAACAAGTCGTCTATCCGGCATTGTATGCGAGGGGGGCGAGGGGGGGTGAGGTGGCTCGTAGGGGGGATTTCCATTATATTTCCATTTCCACCTCGATTCCCTGCGACTTATCGCGGCCTACCTCTCGGACTAGGTAAGTCTATCTTTCTATGCCGTTAGTCAGTGCGGCTATACGTCAAATCGTGAAGAAATAAAGGTGTTTTTGTGTGGATTCTGGAAATATAAGTATAACAGCTACGATATTGGTTCACGAAAACAAAGTCATATCCACTGTTAACTATTTTTTGTATTTTTAAAAGGAATCAAGTAAAATTTATTTGGGTTCAGATCCTTATCATCTTTGGCTCAATATTTGGTCTCCGTAACAAGAAAATTCTTTACAAATAGAATCAAATTTTTCTACGTTGCAATAGGTACACCTCTCGTCAAAAATATATTACTTTGAGACCATCTCAATTCGACATGAAACATTTTGATTAGCATCCTCTTGATGTAAAATAAAAAGAATGATACAGATTTATCATTAGTCTTAAATAACTAATGAGTCACATAATTCTATCACTAAACCCTGTGATATGTTTTAACACGCATTCTCATTAGACTACATCAGCTGAATAATCAAACACTAAAGTTTGTCTTTGTCAGTACAAACATACTACGTTTTCCTTCAGGTTTTCTCGCGTAAATATTATATTTTTTTGTATAGTGCTCTAAGTGTACAGCTTCTTGTCTGCATGTTAAGGCACTTATTTTTGTGTAGTACATTATTAGACACACATACACATTCTATTAGTACATAATCATTGCGTACCCGTTCTACAGTTGTTCAATGATTAATGATTCGTAAGCTTCAAACGGAACGGCGTTCTATTTTCAAACAAACGCAGGCGGTGTTCTTATTGGTCGGTTTTTTATTTCAAAATGGCAGCCGATATTTGAAGATAATTAATGAAGGAGCGTTCTCAAGTAGATAACATAAGAGCTATAACGAGGTTTCTGTTTAAGTGCGACTATTTGCTACCGTATGCTTTAAGCACGTATATTTTTCATATGCTAAATAGGCACGTCTGGTGTTTAAGAGATAATATCCGAGATTTGTTTTTTACTCGACTCGTTTTGGTGTACCCTTTTCGCTTCGTATCTGCTGTTGTGCAATTAATAATCCTGATGTTAATTGCAGTCACAAAAACATGGATACGCACTAAGATTTAATTTATGATGCACTAAATATAGATAAGGGATCATTTTTATCGGTGACTGTATATTTAGGACATGAGAACACAATTGGTCAGGATTCGAACGACAAGTAATCCGAAGAAAGAATATAATTGCTTCACAATCATCATGACATCACATTATGGTTGCATTGTGTAATTAAGCACAAACGTATAGACAGCACGTAGTTGTCTGCTGACTACATAATTGCGCATCATCATCCAATCATCATACAAAAGGCGTTACAGCTTGCGTCATTTATACTTCGTGACAATCTATCTCTGCCTCATCAAATGATATCGAAGTTGGGAATTAATTAACAACGACAGCCAACTCGGGCCAGGCTGGCACACAGAAACTAAGTCAAAATTGGCACGTCTTATCTGGCATCTAGCCGCGCTAGATATCAGTTATGACATGGGTTAGTAACAGTGCAAACTGTAAGGATAAACTTCGGAAATGGAGCTAAAATTAGATGGGATTTTGTTGGTACAGTTGCTTTGAGATTTTAACTGAGTGACTATTGGTAGGTAAGTACATAAAATTTTGAAAACCAATGGTTGGAAAAGGTAGAGTTTTCCAAACTGAAATCTGTCTTATCAGGCAGAGAATGATATTGAAAGCTATCTGTTTAAAATGATGTAAAATTGAAAATCATTGAATCCAACAAATTAAAGTGTAAAAGGAAACTAATTAACGACAATTTTGTGATAACTGTTTGCATGTCCAAGTACTAATGTAATGAACAGGTTTATTCATCAAACTAACAATTAAACTATTAAAATAATCGAGTATCTATCTCCTCATCTCTAGTCGGTACGTAGTTGGACATAGATCGGTCGACATCCTACGCGATACGTAGGGATAGTAAAAGTTGGCGAACGCTGATACCATCTTTTATGATTTATCGTAACAAGATTTATATGATTCAAAATGTTTGGATTTTGTTTTGATAATTACCTAGCCTTTTATTAAGTAACTATTTTAGTGCATGTTTTGAAAGCCAGGGCCTCTAATCATGTGAAATTACAGCTATTGAACCTCCATACTGAATCATATCCAAGCAGATAATTGTTCAATTGTGTCGCTCCTTTTAATACCTACTACATCCTCATTAACCTTTGTCGTTGGAGTTTTAATCTACCTCATATATCAGACTAGTTCAAACTCTCTGCCATCTTAGTTATTTATTCTCATAAAATCCCTATTTATTTAACTTTATCCAGTACCATGTGTGACTTTCCGTCTATTCGTGCTGTCGCTACAAAGCCGTCATGACATTGGAATGCCACTATCTGAGATTGCATTCAATGAATAAAGAACATCCTTATCGTATCGTTTGATTATGCTTGAAAAGAGGTATATTCTTACCAACAAAAGACGAAGGATGGATTTTTCACCAAAGGCACACGATAAATGCTGCACAAACGATGAGAGACTATTCGTACCCCAAATACATTGAACATAACTTAACACAAAATTTTACTGAAAGGTCAAATTAAAACGGACTCATAACTTTCGCGAATAATTACAACTCCGACACCAACCGAAGTTAAACTATCCCGCTCAAATATGCACGCAAAACTAAACTCCAAATTCTAAACAGCATCTATTTTGCGAGTGATATCGCCAATTACAATAGAAACCCTAAATCAGGCGGTACTGTCGTAAATTAGATTTCAGACAAATTCAAAAACAGTAGGAGATGGTAGCACAACTTGAGGGCTCATTGTTCGGGATCGGCGTCAGCTAAACAGAAGGTGAACGCTTTTGTGTCGGCAGTTGTAAATTTTATGAAAAGTGAAATTCCTTTTGAATACCTCTTCGACTCATAAATAATCCCCGAACAGTAGGCAGGGTATTGTTTCTGGCACTTATTGTTTCTCATCAATGCGCACGTGAAGCGAAAGTGTTTTTGCAAATTGTCGAATCTATTTTGGCTACCTGGGTTTACGTATTGTGCAAATTTTGTCGTTGACACCGGAATTTGCTCTCGCTGTCGTTGTGACGTGTTGTAAATCAATTACTATTGAACGACTTGGTTTGGTCTCTAAGGAAGAGGTCACCAAAGAGATCTTGTATCTATTATACATCGAATAGTGAGAGAATGTTGAAGTTAAGAGATTTTTTCACCTGCCTCTAATGGACGGACTTATATTTTCAAACTGTAGGTTTAACAATATTAATACGAGAAAGAAGTAATGCTTACCGAATTGACTTCGCATCCAAGGGTATAGTGGGCTGGGCAGCGAGGCATTGGTGTTTGGCGGGGGCTGTTGTGGGGGTGGCTGTTGCGCGTGCATGGACTGCTGGTGCATGGGCGGCATTTGCGTCTGATGCTGCATATCATCCACCGGGTACATAAGGTGCTGCTGGTGCGGCACCCCATGCTGCACCATGTGCTGCTGTGGGTGCATGTGATGAGGCATCTGCTGCGCCTGCTCCAGCGGAGGACTGCCCGGCACACCTCCCGCCGTGGCTGCAGCTGCCTGCAGTTTACACGAGGTATATACCGCGGGCGCTGGGGGCTGGTGACCATTCGGTCCATACCCGTCCGTCTTCGGACCCATGTGCCCCATCTGAGACGGACTATCAGGTCGATAGCCATTTTGCTCTATCTGTTGGTAGTAACCCAGCCTGTCGTAGGGCGGAAACCTCGGGTAGGGCATGCCGGGCGCCGGCTGTGCGGGGTAGTGGTGTTGCGCTGGCCTGAGCTGCTGGTCACAGCCATCCATCTCGTGCCCCTGCTGCGGCACGGCGCCATAGTGCGCGTGCGCCTGTTGGTGTTCATGGCCGCCGCCATTCCGCATGTCCGGCATGTATGCGTTGGAGAAGTAGGTCATACTGTCGCAGTTGTTGGCGCTCATCGCGGGCCCGCAGCCCGCGCGGCTCGCGTCCGTATCTTCCGTTGCAGATTCTCGGCCCCTCGGGCCGACACTACCTATCACAGTTTAGTCACTACACAAACACTTCGGATTCCATTCACTACACGACAACGATCGATCTCACTGATGAGCTGCTCGGTGTTGACGGACGGTGTCTCCTCATCTGATTCTTCCTCGAATCTGAAAAGAAAGATTGATGTACTTAGTATAATAAATATTTATTTAATTTGATCATCTAAAAGTGCGATCAGTAGCACCTTTGTTTTGGCCAGCTAGCGGTTAGCTGCGTCAGTCATGGCGAGCCGCCGTCGACCTGCCTGACAGACTGACACGTGTCCTAAGACAGGGACACACACGAAGTCATAAAGTCTCATATTCCGAGTAAAACGCCTATTAGCGACAACCTGTCTGCGACACGGGCCCCCGTTCGTCAGAGATAACTAAGCGCATTCTTAAACGCCGCTCATATTTGAAATCCGTCTTTGTCTGGCTGAAGGAAGTATATCTTGAGAAGTGAGACGGCAGATCAAATAGTGTCACGTCTTGAGATCGACATGTGGCTGACCCGCCGTCATACCCTCGACATTTCCCAGCAGTTGATGGAGCATGAGTGACAACCATGCCGCTGCCCGACGATATAACTTTACACGGACGTTAATTTGTGTGCCGAGGGACAAGTGTCACAGAAACTACCGCGTTATCACCGAATCTTGCTCTACTGGTTTAACGTAGGAAATTTATTGCGTACTTAAAACGGCGGCTACCAGAATTTACCAAGTAGCAAACGCGATGAAACAAAAAATTCAATTAAGCAAATAAAAAATGAGAATATTTAAGAATCTTAATTACTTCAAATGTGTGCGTGCGTCATATTTTGCAATTCTATGTTTAGCTATTATGAGAGGTGGATACTTCCTAAAGATCATGTTTGGAATGAAACCAAGCATCGTTTCAAAGTCACATCGGTATATTTTCGATATGCTTTATTAACATCATGTACTAAGTAAAAAATCTTTCGAGCAGTGCCGCCCCTGAGGGCTGGCGCAAGTTATTTAAAACCAAAAGCTCAAGCCTCATTAGCGACATTTAATGATGGCGGCGGCTCTCGAGACAATGTGCTGCTTGCAGATGCTACTGTTTTGTTGTGTAACAATATTGGCATGGGAACATGTAATATTATTATCCTGTACTATATTTAACAACTGAAACACTGGCGCATTCCAAAACAATATTTCATGTGCTTAACGGTTTCCATCAGTTCCAAATAGCATTCATTCCATTCCAAACCAGGTTCAATCTCCCTGTTCATGACGTATGAATTCGTGAAAATTCTAAGGACAATACATAACAGCGTTAATTAATTTTGAAGCGCGCCTGAACTGAGCGTCGGTACAACAATTGAAAGGCATGCCTACTCGGAAAATTTGCATGTACAGGGCTGGACAATTTAAATTTACGATTTCGCCACCCCCCAGCGACGCGACCCTCGCTTTTTTTTAATTTTCAATTTCCATTTGCATTCCGACAACTAACTCTCATCCTATAGATGTAAGTAGATGTAGATGAGAAGTGATTTATAGGGTTTTATTCGTTTAAGTCTTTTTTTATTTAGTACGCATCTCGAGTAAGCCAGTTTTTATTACGCCTGTTGTCGAGAACCAATAATTACGAAAGCGGGCGACGAACATTTACTTGGACCAGGACAGTATTAAAGATAGAGCTCTAATTAATTCTCTTCCAAGTATAAACAAAGACTAAAGGTCAACTTAAAAATCCGGGTACCTAACTTTCCTGGTAAAAAATATCGTAGTCATGCATTTTCGGCGAAGAGACTTTAACTTAACACGTGTAATAATTATAACAGTATCTCATAGTGCTGCTCTACCTGTGGGCACGTACCGCTAATGTTCTAGCCGACAATTACGGCCGAGATTAAAATCTCGAAGCTGAACGTCGTTCAAGGAATCTTTAAACTGACCGACGTCGAAATTAAGTCTCACGTGCTTTTGATAATTTGATAACGGACGTCTACACTTTGATTTATTTCCCAAATAACAGGTTTGTGAGTCAGGCGAGGTTCGTTCTCATGCCCCTTGGTTCTATGTAAAGCTGTGGTCATGTTATTAGGTGTGTGTCAGAAGGTTTATGCGTTGTTTCTAGGTACGTTGGGACTATTAAAGATACTCGTTGGACAAGGCTGATAAGAAACCAGTTGGGATTTGAAAATTTTGTACGAAAGCATAATAATATACTGGGGAAAATGTGGTATTGAGTGTGA
This sequence comes from Trichoplusia ni, assembly GCF_003590095.1. Taxonomy (NCBI): domain Eukaryota; kingdom Metazoa; phylum Arthropoda; class Insecta; order Lepidoptera; family Noctuidae; genus Trichoplusia; species Trichoplusia ni. The sequence continues at coordinate 7,995,140 of NC_039485.1, forward strand.
CAATGCTATAATCACTTGCTTTTTGAACTAGTTTAGTTTAGGACATAAAGGTTTTGTATATTATATCGAAGCTAATAAGACCACCCTGCTACCATGACAACAGACAAAACTGTGGTACAAGGAAAAAAAATGATTTAATAGCTCCTTTGACAATATATTAACGTCGAAATTGTTCTATGAAATGTTTGTAGAAATCATGTTCGTATTGAATTAATATCCGAAACGCGTACATAACATTATTTTTAAACACATTCATTGAAGAAACTACGAGTAAATCATTCAAAAATGTTTTAATCAGACGTAAAAACTGCGAAATATTCGATGGGCTATCTTCTGGCTTGTTTTATAACAGTCGTACAATAAATCATACAAAAATACATGGTCTAATAGACTAGAGACCAAATTAAAAAGAAAATTAATAACATTTCGCGACCACAAGTCGGCAGCTGTTAATCAAGCCACGATCAAAGGATGAGTATTTTGGGAAAATTCCCAACGCGTGTATTTATCATTTCTACTATTTGTCAATTAGAGAGCTATTGTGGGAACAAGGTACTTTGATTTATACACCCTGTATTGGTTTAATGTGATGGTACGTAAGAAAAGTTGCTCCACCTTGTTTTATTGCAGTGTTTTTAGTTCCGGGAAAACGGTCCCATCTATCTCAATAAAACCTCATTGTTGACGTCAATTTACATAGAATCGCTTGTGCATAGTTTTTGTGAAACCTATTTTATGGTACTTTTAATTTAAAATATAACAGCGCTAGATGACAAGCGCGATGACATTAATCGTTGTTCGTTTAGTAATTAAAGTGATTTAAACCAATTTTATGTCAACGTGCGCGAACACCCACAATATTATTGAGAGCGATAGTTTTAACGATCACAAATAATGCAGCCAGATCGTTAAAGGTGAGTGATAAATGTTAGAAAAAAAAAAGTTTTAAGACAACGCGATGTATTGTCGTCGTTTATGTTGAACTATTTTATATAGATTTATGACCCCGATTTCATTTTTAAATATATTCTTGAATTATTTTTCAGGGACTAAAATGAAGTTGAGCATTTTTCGTGTTGTGTACATCACATTGGGAGGACGTCTCAAGAAGGGAATTTTTCATAACCCGTTTCTTTAGATCATTATAGATGTCAGTTTAATTTCTGCTTCGAAAACTTTTCTTTTTAAGGTCATCGTGAACTTTGAAGTTATTTTTGGCCAGCACAGATCTGGACTGGTTCGTAATATGAATGTTCATGAATTAATCTGATATGAATAATTATATTAGTATATAAGATGGAAGATAAAGGAATTGTTTTAATTCATTCCGTTCGGCTGTGTTCCCGAGTATGCCAGACGATACCAAGCCCAGATATAGGTACCGTTCGGTCCTCAATTGCATGCCTAAAGATCGAAATCTGATATCAATATTGTTCTCAGGTATAATTATTAATCGTCGAATATTAAAAGTATTACATTCAATAACAATTTTATTAAAAACCGTTATTAATTATGCTTTTGTATGTTTCACTTAATTGTTATAAGTTAATTAAAAACAATTATGTATTTTTTAGGTGTTAAAAAAAAACTTTGAGTGAAACTGTGATTCATTCTCATTTTAGTTCTAAAATGTTATGAGAGTATCTATTGAATTTAGCAATGAGAATATATCGTTGAAAATGTTTACTTTAATAAAAAAATCATTACTTTTAATGAATGCCCAAATAACTATGTTCATACATTTCGAAAGAATTTCAAACTGGCATGCTATAAAAAATGTTTCATTTTAATTCGCCACAATTTTTAATGAAACAAAAACTTTGTTTTTAGAATACAGGTAGCCAATTAATTTAACAGAAGTATTAATATTAGTTCCAAAGTCTACAGAACATTGGTAGCTACATTTATTATACACGGCGTCCTATTAATCTAATGTTGCTTGCTCTCTGATGTTCCTATTATTGTGTTGTGTTAAATTAATCCTTTAATTAGATAGACACCATGTTTTGCAATCGAAATTTAATGAAGGGCTTGTCGTTTTTTGTTTTTGTACAGTAATGTTGTACTGTGTTGTTATTGTAATAATTACCAATGTAGAAACTGAAAAGCGTTGTGAATTGTGAATTACCTATGAAAATTGATGACGTAACTAAATTGCCAGTATTATTAGCAAATATTTTATCAATTTACTTGCTGAGGATTCATAAAGCGACGTGTAAGGCTAACTTGAATCTGATCATACAACATAACCAGATTACTACTGTAAAAACCCTTTAAAATCTCATTAGACCCACCCAAAAAAGTCATCAAGCCATCCATTATTAACACTTAAACACGTCATATTCCCCAACGTGACATTACGCAACTCTGTATTGAAAAACGGACGTATTTTTCCGGAAAGCACAACAGCCCCTGGCGTAAATCCGAGGCCACTAAGTGAGGCCTGAGTGAATAGCTATGTTCCCACTAATTACACCAGCCAACTTCTAAATTTAATCAGACAACTTATGTAATTTTCGCGGTGGGTCCATAATTTTTCATGATGGGCCGAGCCGCCGGGACGGGATTTTGTGATAGCTGTAACGTCGCACCGTGTTTTCGTTGACACGTATGAGGGTTAAATAGACTTTATCATACCTTATTATTATAATTTGCGGAACTTTGAATGTGTCTATAATGTTAAGAACTTTGTTGAACATGGTAACAGAAGCTACCCGCAAGTAAAATGGCAAGCTTCTGTGAATTTTCGTTAGTCTCTTCTACTTCTATTATTATTAATAGTTTATTTAACATTAAATACTACCTAAGAAAAAAAAGTAAGGTCAACTTGAGACAATCGTAAAAAGATTTTAAGCAGAAACTTTTTAAGTAGATCAGTGTATTCTTAAACAGAAATTAAGACTCCACTTTGAAAACGACTTCCTTAAGTCTTTTAGTTTGTGTGTTTTTATTTCTAAAGCTTTCTTCGCGACTATTGAATAGTAGACACCTTCTTCAATAATTATCAAGTTATCATTCGCTCTGTTAAAAACACTTAGATATTCACACCAGCTGTCGTTTCATAGACAGCTGTCAAAATTGACAGGTGTCAATGCCAACACTGACAGCTGTCATTAGATTTTCATTTATGTCGTTCGTTAGTTCAAATTTTCACCAGCAGTACCAATAAGTTTGTTGTGACATGGTCGTATCGTATAATTTATGCCACGTTGTACCGTGTCCACGCATAAAAGCTCTGTTTTGTCGCGGACTATGTAGTTTTTGCAGTGTTGATAAAATGTTGGATAGTGTTAGGTAACTAAAAAACATTTTATGAATGGTGGCCATTGAAGCACGCACTGTTGCTTGCGGCTCTTAAAAAACTTGGTTTGAAGAATATCTCAGGTTTGAAACCAAAAAAATAATATTCGGCTCAATAGTAGTGTTATTACTTTAATGGTTTAATTCGTTTATTCGTAAGTGCCCTTTTCCTACCTACAATTTAATTATAATGACGCACTAAGACCGTAATATAAAAATTACAAGTTAGATTCAAAACTCTTATTTGAAAATAAATTTCAAAGCTTTCACGAACCATTCTCAAACAGATTTACTCAAATTGAAACCAAAATCTTATTAAGCTCAGAGCTAACATAATAAACATCAAACCGGGCGCTCCGCAGCCGAAGGAAATAATTCATCTTTCAAAACTAATGGAAATTATATTTCTATACTCTGTACAGTTAGCAATGAAATTATGTATTCACTTAGTTCTATTATTCAAATGTCAGTGGTAACAAACGAATTGCTGAAACGTCAATGATTGAGAATTAAGGAGGTTTTAATAATAGTGTTCCTCTTTTACGATACCTATATAGTAGATCTCAATGATAAAATAATATCTGCTTAAATTTTTGCTCTCAATGCGTCTATTTTTTTTGTGTCATTAAGAGCTTCAAACTTGCTGAAACAACCGAAGCTCTTAATTTGTATTCATTAAAGAAAGATAGCTATCTTCTGATCCTATAAAATTTCATCAAGGTTGACTGACTAGTTTTATATAAAGGAGGTTGTTTAAGTGGTTAAAAATATTATAAAAGTACCGATATCTTTATTTTTACTCCCGAAGAATGACTGATTAACGAATCAACAATGAGATCAATATAAAAACAGTTCATTATCCTGTATTTTTAATTCCATCTCTGTCTTCCACTTGAACAGCTTCTGTTAAATGTACACAAACTACAAATAAGTTACATAATGTCAACGTCTAGAACTAAGTAATAAATTGAACCAGTAGATATGAATCTGATGTATTGCAATATAATGTCGCGTGCAATTCATAAATAAACCTTCGATAATTGTTTACTAATCGTAAAGGTAATCATTAACGGTAAATCAATTGATTAGCCGTTAATGATTGATACATACTTGTTTACCGCTTTTGAGATCTTTAGAAGAAAGTTGAACTTTGTTTCTTTATTTACAATGTCCTACAAACAGGTATTAAAATGCGAAAGCCTCTGTATTGAGATGTAATTAGCCTTTTATGTGGAAATTTTTAATATTTTTGTAATAATTTGGTACTAAGATTTTCGAAGCCAATAAAATTATGATAAGCATTATGTGACTGGTACTTATTATAAGCCACAAAACCTTATTTTTCCTTTATGCATTACGTGTACAGAGGCGGACTTAATTAATTATCTCTTAATGCTAACCAAAGTTAGCTTTCAGAAACAGGTGATTATCAGTAATACCTTGTATGGTACAGGAGTAGGAGACAATTGAAGGTAGGTACAAAAAATCTTCTACTACAAGTCTTGGTAATTTCAAGTCCAAAAACCTTGATCAAAATACCTACATCTACCATCCACATACATCCAATGCAAATGGTCCCACATCACCGATTACGAGGTACAGTAAGCTGGAATCTGTTAATCAAAGCGAACGCAATCAATTACGGGCATCGCAATCAAAATGGCCGGCATTCCACAATCCGCACTTCGAGCAAACGTCGCTACGTCAAATGTCCGTAGCTACCGTCGATTAAGCTACGAAGATAGCTTCGGTAGTCACTTCCCTAATGAGAAGAGAAAATATCGATTTATTGTAGATAATATTTAGGTACGACAATTTGATTGGTTAATTTTATTAATAGGTAATAAAAATAAAAGGATTAGGATTACTTTTGGTAACCATGAGTCACGGGTTTTTAAGTATCTTTACTTATTAAGCGTAGATAAAACAATGCAAAACGAAAATTATGTGATTTTTTTTCTAGTATCTAAACTTTAGATGGTTACTTATTAAAGTACCTGTCTTAAATAAATCTAAAATGTAAAATTATTTCATTAAATTACCTAATGAATACTTTTGAAACATCAAAAAATTAATTTACTAAAGTAAAATAAATAAATAAAACAACAATCAGTTTTATCTTGCTGTAATTTCCATTTAAGTGCTTAATGTTTATCGCGTGATATACCTACATAGGTATTCCAATGAAAATGTTAATTCAATTATGTACTAATTACATTAATTACACTGAATTTAATTTGCACTATAATTACGAGTTTAAAAATTATACTAATCGTTGTTGAATACAAGACCGCGTGTAACTTGTACTGGTGCGTTTAGTTCCGAATTTGGCCACACAGGCGCTGCGGTCGCCGAGTTATACCCGTTTAATTAACATTGCTATCATACCGGCTAATTGTTATATCGCGCAAAGCTGATTTATGGCGAGATACAAACGCCGACACCTTTGTAATTGCCACACGTGATTCAAACATTGCATGCATACCGCATATGCACGTTCAAACAATAGGAGCGGGGGTGAGATGTTATGACAATAAGTAGGCGGTACTGATTTTCAATTATCGTTCTCACCGTAATTATACACTATACTAGTTTTAATTAGTTAAACAATGGCTACTAGAAAAACTCTGGAAATAACAAAAAAGAAACTCCGTGTTTCATTGGATTTGAATTCTCAAATCAGCGCCATCTATAAATAATGTAATGAACTACTAAGACTGACAGCAAAGTATCTTTCAAGTTCAAAATGTACAATCGACAACAGCGTGTCTTCAAGACTAAAAAATATTTTGTTCTGATATATAAGGAACCATTTTCATAGGACTAAAAATAAATTACGGATTGAGCAACCGCTTAAAATAGGAAAGCGATTGTCTATCAAGTCTATTAAAATTCCTGTCACGGTCGTTTTCCCGCTACATTGAATAATTCGAGACGCAGTCTGAATAATCAGCGTTTCCCTTTCTCTAAGTTTACCTATTGTTGAATTAAGGTTAAACACGTTTAGGAACTTGACTTACTAACTAAATTGTTTCTTATGAACTCAGTTTGTCCCAATTTCAAGTCGAGTAAAATGTTTTAATTATTTTGATTAACAATATGAAGTATATGACGTTAAATAAATAAGTATATGTTTTTACTGGAAGGTTGTCTACTTTATTAATAGAAAACAAAAATATGACGGCAAAAGTTTATCCTGTATTCGAAAAAAACATTTTCATAAGCATGTCATCGAAACCGTAAATTGGGACTTTACATTTAATGTAACAGAAATGTAAGCGGAAACGTGTCATGGGCGGGTTAATTTACGTGCAGCGGCTGGTCTGGGCGGGCGGTATCTGAGAGTTTCCGCCCTGGCGCCGGTAGCGATGAAAATCATTCATCAAGCTTCGGTCGAGCTTGCTACTCTCAATAAACGTTCACTTGTGATAGCTACTGGATGATACCGTTGATTTACGAGCATTCAATCGCTTTAAAATACTTATCTGGTTTTGAAATCCAGATAGTTTGAGTGATTCGTTACTTATGTGGTGTCTAACAAGATGTTGATTTCTTATTAGTCTTGTGTCATGAGTCCAATAGTAGCGAAATATAAACTCCTCTGTCTTTTTATATCGATACGATGATTTTGTTACAGAAGTAAGATTCTTTAAATTATCTATATAAACTCTACTTAACATTATTCGTAACAAGTCATAAATCTCCCTATACATAAATATTAACTTCACATTTTGCTAAATACCTTCACGCACTATTAATATTTAGACGCTGTCAAAATTGACAAGGGTTAAGCTTTACGATTATGGAATTTAAATTCGACCATGTACTCGAAATGTCCTTCGAATATTACATAAATAAACATTTCTGATCAAACATTTTTGTTCTTCACTATATCAAGTAAAATCGATACTTTCTGCACAAAATAAAATTCACGCAACATTTGTTTATAATAACACCATCTGTATAAGTTTTCATGAACTAAATGAAGAGATAGTTGACCAAACTTTTAAAAACCCGCGCACTACTGACCTCTACCGGTGAGTAGGTGAATTAGTTGAAGATTGGACTTGACTTTGACGAACGATTTTGTCCGATGACAGATGGCATTATTGAGGCATGAAAAGTATTTTATTTTTCTTGAAGTTTCGTTTCTAAAATAGTATATGTATGAAGTAAATCTTAGAATTGTAAAAAAAAATACAAATGCTTTCCTACACTTTGTATTTATAAACTCCACAACGAAAACGGTTTTATTAATTCCAACAAGAGAAAACCAATAAGAGCTGTAAAAATGATTAATAGATAATCCAATACAAACACATTTGTCTAAATAAGTGGATAATAATATAATCCAATAAGTCTATTTGCTCTAGTTTTGTAAAGAAACACCTGTGACCACTGTCATGACCTTCTGTTACTATTAATTTGTAAGATGTTCAAGCATTTCTGCATTATAGATAACCTATTTACCCTCAAATAATAGAACTAATCTAAAGAAAGGAAAATATCCACGTGAAGTCTTGGCAGACAAATTATTATTTTTCTTATTGGAATTAGTTGTGCAAATTCTGTGTAGTTCTAAATAATTTCGGACGCTTTTCTTTGTTGTTCATGGGACTATCAATTAATAATATTAATATGTTGTAGGTTTCATGAATTTATTGAACTTTGTTACCAGATTCTCTAATATTTTTTCTTGTAACAAAGCTAATATCTAGTTGAACAGCCGAACCCACAAATCCCTAGTCTCCAAATAAATAATTAAAAATAAAATAAGAGATTCCCTCCATCTAAATTCAAATTTTGAATTCCACGACTCGATTTGAAAAAAGGACGGCGGCGATAGGGATGGGATGAGCAACGCCGCGTCTGTCGAGATTTTTTGTGCGATTTTTTCGACGTTATTATTATGAGAAAAAATGCGGAGTCAGTAAAGCGGAACGTAGGGTGGGGGCATGACGAGGGTTCCCCGGTTTGATTGAAGCGAGGAGGTGGGGGGCGGGGCGGTGACGTCATGCTCTCATAATAGGCCGTGGCGTGCAGTGATGGCCGCCGTTTATCAAGAACGAGTGTTAGTTCTCTGCACTTGGACTATTTCATTCTGACTAGGAATTGGTTTCGTTGTGATATACGATTGAAAGCTGACTCGTTGTGTTAATTGGTTCGTTCTGATTCCAATGTAAACGTTATTTTGAGTTAAAATGATGAAGTCATTTTGTACAATGCGGTTTTAATTTATAAACATTCTGAAGTACTGTTTTAGCCTATGATTAAAGATGGTATTTGTCTCTTTCCGGTTCGATGCAACAGCATTTCGCTATAAATAAGTAGACAGAAAGCAGAATGCACCGTTACGTGTAAATAATACTGTTTTCAAACTGTTGTTTCCTAAAATTGGAACAAATAACAAACATTATTTGTTGCACGTGGAAGTCGGGTTGTTCAATATCAAAACATGACCTGAAAGATTCGTTAATCTGACTGGTTTTGATTTCATCAGGTCCGTGTGGAAACAGAATTACTGGCATAATTAAGTAAAGTAAAAAATGGAGTTGGCGTTTCAAAAATCAAGCATTAGCGTGCGTGAGGATGGGCGGAGCGGTGTTCGCGTGACGGTGCGCAGTTAGCGCGGGAACACCTCGCGCGTGGCACATCACTAGCAACGCCTATTGCGCGCCGCCGGTTGTTGGCGGTTGGTCGCGGTTGAGTTTCAAAACGTTGCTGATGTTACATTTGTAACGTTTATTTACATGCAAAAATAACTCGATACTATTACACTAACTGTTTCGCTGAAGAGGATGCCGAAGACTGAGAAATGGGGAAGACTATAAGAACGGACTTGATCATGTTGCCAAGCCCGCATAGAATTGTCTACATTCAAACAAACTTATCTTGTAAAAACACCGAAAGAGAGTTCCACTATTTTAAGAAGAGTTATCAGTTCATCTAATGAAATGATTAAATTATGCTATAAAAAAAAAAACTAAGGTTTGGTAGATAGCAATCAGATCGTAATTACAGGTCGGTTTTCATTTAATTTTGCACCCAACGATCATCGAATATAATAACATGGCCGGATGGTTGCAGGAATCAATCAATGTCCAAAACACATAAATCTTTAGCCCGTCAGTCTCTATAAACATACATAAAAATAGACACATAAAAAATTTAAGAATATCGAAGATTCTACTAAGCATTGTCGTCAACATACCGAAATTAAACACTGGAATTGAATTTGTATATCTAATATTACTTTTGTACTACTGTAAATACCGTGGTAAAATCTTTTCATTTGAGAAAGAATTAAGTATTGAAAGATTTTTTTTTTTTGTGACTTGAACTGTTTCATTCTGAAAACGATTTCTGAACGGCAAGTTCTATCATAAAATGCCCTCTCTTATTGAGGTACATGATACCGAGAAATGAGTTGGTAATCAGAGATATTAGACATCACCTAATCGATTCCAAACATAATTATGTAGTTTCGTATTAAACATTGTAAATATAATTATGAATGTATGAAACTTATTACAATGTGTGTATTTGAACAGATGGGACGCGACATTGGCGGTTACAGAAATATACAAATTGGAAAAATGACCTACAAATTAGTTTTAGGTTATCAATTAATGCGTATTGCTTTTGTTTGATAGTTGGCCATAATACAACGTGAACGAATAAGCGATCTTTTTCAATTCATTCATATACATTGCTCTTCAGAAAATTTTAAATATGTAAAACCTTCCAAAATCTTATTCCGTAACGACTGTCTTACGTAACTTGGAATAAAGTTTATATTATACTTTACCAAAGTAAACACAATTATAATATTATTAAAATGTACAGAAAAAACTTACTAACAACATTATTTATTACTCATTACTTAGCTTAAAGTTACGCATCGTGGTTCCATCTTGTTAATTTACATTAACATTTTAAATATTTGAATTAATAATATTGATTACACCTTTTCTTTAAAACATGTGCGCAACAGAACAACGATTTAAAAATATTGTTCGTTGTAACAATGAAATTACACGGCAATAAAAAAGGGAATTTAAATTAAAGTTAATCGATACTAATTTAAATCGATTATAAATCATCACATCACTCATAGATAGGTCGTCGGATAGAATTCGTCGATCGATCCGAAATAACGCAATCTGAGATCGGACCGATTAAAAAGGCAAAGGCTGAAATTATAGAGAGGAGAGCAGTGTTCGTGGCCGCCGGGTATTCAAACTTGTGTAACATTGATGTATGAGAACTATGTACTTTGTTCTATAACACTCGAAGATGGTGTAGCAACACTAGCATTCCAATGGCCGCAAATGTGTCAACCATTTACTCGACAATTCGTGGTACAGTGTCCCAACACTAATACCAGAACAACTGTTCAGCAAATTACTATTGAAGGTACGTCATTTACTAAGAAATGCTAAATAAAACACAGCAGTGTCGATACTGCAGTGACCAGTAATTAAAATTTATTAGGTGTCGGAGAGATCAATCCATAATGTTTCTTTCCCGTTTTAGGAATGAAAGTCTTTACAAATGCACATGTATTTAAAATACTCATTACTTAGACAGACTTTAATTGGAATTCTAGTTTCTATACACAACAACTGGTTTGTAACGTCAAAATAAACGACATAGTTTTAGCATATTTATAAAAATGTATATAAATAGCTTAAATTTACAATGTCTTAGGAGTATTTTAATTTCTTTTTTTATTTAACTCCTTTACATAAAGTTATTCTAAGTTTTATCACCGATTCACTTCCTTATTTTTTATATATTTGAATTAAAAAACTGCCAGTACAGTATTTATCATTGCAAATGTACTAAAACAATCAGGTTATTTTATGTCTTGCGGTACTCTAAAAGTGATTAATATATAAAATTTAGATCGGACGTAGCTACAAAACACGTTTTTAAATCAATTAATAGTTGTCAAATGCTAATTAAACTTGTTTCTCAGTACGAAATCGCGAGATATTTTGTTGTAATTTAGTTCTTCCTGTGATACTATCTTTAATTTCACTTTTGGAAAGTTATGGAACAAATAGTTGCACTGAACAAGGTTAAGAACTTATTAGGCGGTGAAAGATGCTGTGTCTGCATTTCTATGGCTTGAAATTAATTTCCTTGCAAACATATCGTCATCTGCCTACACAATTCACTTCTGGGAGCAATAAATACTTGTAAGTTTTGACATACAGAGAAATAGCAGACGGAAAGCAAAAAGTTTACATTACATTCCTTGTAAATATCTGATGCGTCAAATAAATTCTAGTCCCCAATATGTTGCTTATATTCAGGTATAAAAATATTGATTAATTCGTGGGAGTAAATTTTATTCAAATATTAAATGAGGCTGGTTGGCTGTCGTTGTCTGTCGGTATCAAACAATCACAGGCCGCTTTCCGAATCACTTTGGTGTTTCAAGGCCGTATCATTCAAAAGTAAAACCACATTTAACAAGCGTCTACTTTTGTGGTTATAAAGTGGTCAATTGATGCAGATTTTAAAGCGACTCTACCTAATACCTCTTGTGATATTAGATCTCTTCTTGCTGTTTTTTGTCCTTGACGAAAGTGATTATAGAATCTGTATCCTAAATTTGAATTGTTTAATTTATTTATTGTAATTGCATAATATATAACTAAAATATTTATAAGAAGTCAAAACACAAAGCATTGAGCAAAAGTAGAGTCACTTTGGTAAACATAATTTTACATGCTTGTAATAGAAAACAACCTTTTAGTAACAAAAGAACGTATACTTCTAAGTGAATTTCATTAGATACAATTTACACCTATATTTCATTTAACCACACATGTTTATAACGACTATTTGAATAACTCGTTTTGAACCCAGTAACTTCATTTAATCTCTGACAAACTAACTACTGATAAACCTTTTTATTAGGTTATTTATAACGTTTAATTTTATGTGACTACATGTGTTTTCGAAATATTTATTAGTCAGTAGGTAGTAGTTAGAACATTTCCATGTTTATTATATCTTTTTGATGGCAGCTGTACTAGTTGGTGTCTATTGTATTAATATTGTGTATTAAAGCAAGACCTTAGTAACAATTATAAAATAAATAAAATTTAGGTATAGAATGCATCTTTAACCCAATAGTTTTATAAATCGAATACCTACGTTACTGTAGATACCTACTAGCCGAATGATACAGCAACACAATATTTATTATAAGTATACTACCAGATTTAAAAATTATTGAAAAAAAAAATCTTGTTGATCGGTTTACATGTAGTTGTGCTTAAGAGACAACAAAGGTTCAGTATGAATACGACTTGTAAATCTTAGTTATATTTAATGTGTTTTTCTTACTGTATTTTGGTTAAATGAACTATTAAAGAAATGATCGAAAATCCGCCATGTAAAGTACGCGTAAAAGCAACAAGCTAACACTATTTTCATCAGAGCTTGGGAAAAGAGAGTAGAAGAAGTACCATGTAATTTTATATATATAGATGACATTCAACAAAAGCTAGATAATTGAAATCCATTATCTAATGTAATCTCCACTCAAATAAACAGTATATCCAAACGAAAACAATAAAAAACAGTTGTCACCTCATCACTAATTACATTGCCATGAACTAACACAAAAGTTTGAAACAATAATGAATTTGAATACGGTACCTACTAGATTACATAATAATGTATATTTTTCACGTAATATTTTGGTTTTGTTTTATATTAGCTTTAGGTTTGTCTACTTTTATTTCATAATTATGGTATTTTTACTTTTTGTTGACGCTCATCCAATTTTTTCCAATTATTCGAATAGAAACTTCTATTCGAATAATTTACTTGACAAAGTCATCGCCTTTTGCTATTACAAAAATGAATACTACGATATTTTTTTTGTGACGGTCCATAATAACACATACCAACTTACATATTTAAAACAATTCTCTGAAAGTCTGACAAAGCTTAATAATTCATATTTAAGATGCATTTAATATTACAAAGACTATCACAGCAAACTTTCTAAATAGATATTAACAGAATATATATTACAGACAAACATTACCTAAACATTTTGTATTTCTCTACTCTTACTCTTTCTCTCTAACTTGAGGCTCTCAGCAAACAATTCAGCTCTACTCTACACACCAGCATACATCATAAACAAAACTACATAACTTATACATACATACATATATATTTATATAAACAAGTCTGCCAGAGACCGGTCACCCTCAAAACGGTCTTGTCTAACCCAACTCAAACGTTTGAGACGCAGACGCTGTATCTAATTAGGCATTGCTTACATAACTATAATTAGTTAGACATCTCTGTTGTCCTGCACTTTGATAGTATATAGATATGCATTATATAATATGTATTGTTTTATAGATTACTGATAATACCTTGGCAAATTTAAAGTACAGTATAAAGATTGGTAGAGTTATAGTTTGTATATCTATATTTTGCACGATTTAGAAAGTTTGGTAATTGTAGTTCAATTGAAATATTTCCTTTAAGAATATATTAACTTACAAGATCGTTACGGTATGTTATAAAACTTCAATTGCTTTATTCTAGTGTTCTGTTAAGCTTTTTTGTGCTCTTTAAGCACGAAAATGTAGAGTTACTTACAACTATCTACATCTAAATTATTTAGTCTTGAATGCGCTGCTCTGCCTTATATTTGTATTTGATAGAAGACTTGATATAGCGTGGCTTTAGGAGCTAAAATAACATTTATTCAAATAACGTGTATGAAAAATGTTCTCAGAATAGCGGTTGAGCAATAGAAAATAGCCCTTCTAACCGTTAGAAGCTAAAAACTAAACACATGCAAAAATAAAAAAACAACGTGGAATTTATTTGAATAAGTTTGTCCTGAAGTTAAATAATAAAAAAGGTTAATTCGCTAACTCATGGCCTACATAAATTTAAAGTAATGCTTCACATAGCAGCAGCTAGTTAAAATACCTTGGGTTTGTGTGAAGTATTTACTCGGCATTCCTTTACGTTATTTTAGAATTATTGTAACGGTCAATTAGAGCCGTGTTTAACATTGGCTTTGATAAGGTGTTAATTCTTTTACCTTCAATCAGAATTAATCAAGCATTTTTTCATAAGTAAAAGTAAAAAACTGAATATAAAATGTAAAACAGGAAAAAATCGAAGGAGAAATTGAATGAATGTTATTTAAAAAAAAATAGAGACGAGTATTATTTACTACATTTTACACAGATGTTATACCCATGTTTTATTTCATATTGATGTTGTGTAAAAAATCACAATCCTGTAAAAAATAAACTTTACAAGGCCGTTAAGTTGTTAGGTATACAAAATGATTAACGTTCGATATTTTTAAGCTATCAGAAAATGTTCGGCGGACAAAAACTCGGTAATCTAACGAGCTCGATCGCCGGCGCGGGCGCATCTCAAGATTAATATTCAAATCGTTCCTCCGATAATTTTACAAATTCGCTTCAACGATCGGGTGTGGGCCTATAATACACATTAATATTGCCCACTTCACATGTCAAACCACCAATCCACTTGTTATTATCTTTATTTAGCGCTAATTTATAAACAGAACAGATTCTGAGAGATTTTTTAACGTCAAAGTTTAGCCAGATTTGTTAGTGTCTGGGGTAATTATAGAAGTTCGATGAATGAAAGAACTATTTCAGGAATTCGATAATATTTGATCTATTTTTTATTATGACTTCGATTAAAACGATTTTGACGGGCCTGTTGGTCTAGTGGTTAGTGACCCTGACTGCTATACCGGAGGTCGTGGGTTCGAATCCCGCCCAGGACAAATGTTGTGTGATGAGCATGATCATTTGTTCTGGTGTCTGGGTGTAATTATCTATAAAATGTATGTATTTAGAAATATATAAGTAAGTTTATCAGTTGTCTGGTTACCATAACACAAGCTCTGCTTAGCTTGGGATCAGATAACCGTGTGTGAGTTGTCCCAGGATATTATAGGATATAATATTATAAAAAATACATTCCTGTATTCAAATACTTCCTTTAATCGATAACACATCGCATCGTATTAGTCATTTGTCAGAGCTAAAATTGCTCTACATTTTGCTACCGACTTTGCTACTTCAACGTGTGATAATAAACCAGTTTTGGACTAATATAAATTTCTATTAAACCTATACGGCTGTCGCTTGTAATTATCTAAAGAGATCTATAAAACCTATGTCAAAATATTACTCATATGACCACATGTCGGACAGGACATTTATATATTTCTGACATTTACATGGCCGTCGAAAGTTAATTAAAATATTTAATGAGAAGCCCGCTTTGTTAGTGGGAGCTGATGACATAAACGAATGATATTAAATTAACGACACACAAAGGTGGGCGTAATAATTTTCGATCGTCAAATGTTTGGTGACGCCGATTTTTCTTTTTAATAGACGTCGAAAAGGATTTGTATATGATTTGTAGCTTTTACTGTTTACTTCTTGGTTTTCGCTACTGTAGCGATGTTGATGTGATAGTACTTCTATTAATCTTGTTGAAATATTTCGTTAAGTTACTTTACGACTAAATGAAAATAGTTTAGGTAATAATATTTTAGAATGATATTGGGAATTATTATTTTGAAATTGTGAAAAAGTCTAAATATGATCTTCAATGTTTAAGTATTAACGTACCTAATAAGAAACGTTATTTGATTTCGACATTAACCTTAATGTAATGTAACTTTCAACACAAGAACGCAAAAGGGCACAACATGTTAAGGCCGAAAAAAATTACAGAGCGATCTCTAAAAGTCCACTCATAGAAAGTCGTGAGCGCTCAGTCACGGCGTATTATCGCACCGACCAAA
Source organism: Trichoplusia ni (assembly GCF_003590095.1). NCBI lineage: Eukaryota > Metazoa > Arthropoda > Insecta > Lepidoptera > Noctuidae > Trichoplusia > Trichoplusia ni. Next base: position 8,011,296 of record NC_039485.1, read on the forward strand.
TCTACGGGTCTACTGAACATTACAATCTTACATGCTGCTCGCTTTATTAAGGCAGTTGAAAAAAGCAGTTCATCAGATGGTCAGAAGATAGCGGTGAAAGGGACCGTTAGAATAATAGCCGCTAGGAAATCTCCGCCTAGTTTCGTTGCGACTATGTATCTGGATTAATTTATAGAGCCGTTTTGACGGCTCAATTTTTTGCCATTGACCTTTCAGCTGATTTATAACATTGCATCGTACACGTTTAATTGGCTCAATGATTAAGTATTTAAATACATTTGTAACTAAATGTAGCAAATGATTTGCGTAACGAATGTATGAAACTAATATTGATTTAGTGACGGCCGCTGTAAAGCAACAGTTTAATACGCATTCATTATATAGATTAAAACATGTTGAAAGCGTTATTTCCATTTGTTTAATGAGACAATTAAAACCTACATTAGTGCCGAATTTGAGCGTGATGTCACGAAATTGTGTTAAAAGATGGAACCGTTTCAAATTCAATGAAGACTTTATCATTAAAACTAGCAATAAGTGTGATAGGAGTTTAATTTAGTATTATTTTGTATTTACTCTGAATGAATATGCTCGGAACAGAAATAAACTAATATTATGTTACTGTTGTCATCAACTAAATCTGGTTCAATCAATATTATTATCACAAATAAATATTAATTAACATTTATGACAGATAATAAGATGCGCTAATCATTTAAATCTAAATATTTTTATTAGGTGCAATATTATTAGGACATAAACATTGATTTACGGCCATTTATTTGACGCGAATGGACGTTTATAGTAACATAACACTTGATTGTATTAAAATAGATGAAAATTTTAAAATTAAAACAGACTTCTTGTTCATATGACGTCGTGGAGACAACTAAATGTTAGTAAATATGTAAAGAATGTTGTAGATATGTAGATAAAGGGAGTAGCCCTGATTATTTGATTAATGATCTTTGTAAGGGCGCCGGGCGGGACCACACTTCAACCACCGCACATCTCTATCTAGCTCGTCGTCATCAAAAAGGTTACAACGATTTTGATAAATGACCGCCAAACCTTTTTACCTGCCTGTCGGCGACTCCCACAAAAAGATCCTTAAGAAGTATATAAAAGAAAACAATAAAATTTATGCTTATTTGTGTTAATGTCTATATTAATCTTTGTGACATGTGCACCTTACTTTTTTATTTTAATAATATTCATTCTGGACGTTTTAGCCGACACAGCTGTTTTGTTTTTACATTTTTATATTTCCGTCTAATAAATAGTTCTTATTTTAATTTTTAGAACGTTTCTTCTTGGATTTTGTTTAAGTAAGTAACATAAAATTATGCAAATTGTCCTAAATTAATTTACAAGAGCTTAATAACTGGGTAGGTACGTGTTAAAAATAATTCATATTCGTTTCGAGTTGTAAATGTTTCAACGTAATTTTATGTATACATTTATTTACATGATTTATTTTTCTAGTGACGTAGTTTTGATTCATATTTTGAGAGTAAGGAACCACTAATACGTTAACAACTGTGGTAATTATCATGTGCAGTATAATATAATTGTTTAAGTGTAACTGGAAGATTTAAGCTACTAGCATGTTATATAGACTAGAGCAATTCATTTTGTTCATTATAACATACAAATAAATAATTTGTTCATTATGTATAACACTATATGGATGTCTACAGGTTTTCAAAACTCACCGGTAGTGTGCGCGGCAAAACAATATCCAGTGGAAGTTCCCAAACAATCCATAAACTAATCACTCAATCCGGCTAACTCTACTTATAATCACTGTTTATAAAAATATATTTATTATACACTAAAAATGTTTCAAAATAAATGCTTTTAATCAAAACTAAAAATATCACCTCTTTTTTATCATATTTGATTAATTTATTGTCTTCTAGGCACTTTAGTTAGAGTCGTGTTTATTTGTATTTTCCAGTCATGGAATGTATATTTGTTCCGTCTAGTTTCAACTGCAAAACATCCAATGATTTTTTATTCATTCCGTTACCCCTCGAACAGATTTTCAACGAGCCGTATCTAATTGTGACCATCATAATAAACGCTCCTTGAGACCGGGCATATCACAAATCAATCGTCAAATTGGGCTGACTCCAAAATTCAGGAGAAACACTGAAGTTCAAGTTCGCGCAAAAATTAAGTTCAACGTAAAACACTGTCACATATACAGGCGGCGTCACAACACTTATGTCTTTATCGTACATAAATAAAACTGTCAAATATTTCACGAAAATTACATCGGTCGGCGTATAATGAACGTCTGAACCCGCATTGAGCTAGCTGTCAAATCTACGAGCCGTCATAGTCCGCTGCCATGAGTGGGCCTGCACACATCGACGCGTGCACGTGTGCCGATGGACACCAACACACTGACAGACTCCAGCGGAGCGCGAACGTACGGGCACTCGCACATACGCAGCTCGTGATTCATACACGGGCCGCGTCTGTGTTGTGGCGGGTGGGAGTGCGAACATGCAGCGTGCTTTTAACGCGGCCAGACGAAATGATGCCTAACTGCAAAACGGAGTTGGGACTGTATCGGTTTTATAAAATGGCTGGTTATGCGCGTCTATGTGGCCGATCACATGTGAGATTAGCCGAATGCGTGCGAATGCATGTAGCGCAGCGCTACGTATGGGCGGGAAACGCTATGAGGAGATGCGCCGCTGACGCTATCATTGGGATCGAGCAATCATTTCGTTTGGTTCTTTAAACCGAGTTTCATTCACTGGCATTATTAAGTTCCGGGACTATGGTCACAAACTGTAACTTGTAACCGTTTAACATTTTTTTATTCTACAATCAATGAAAAAAATTATTAGCAATAAAAGAACTGTGGCACGCTATTAACGTCAAAACAAATTGCTTAATTTGTAAACGTTTTTTTACTCTATTTCTGTTTATTGGCATTTTTTATGAATTAAGTTGTTTCAGTCATTATAATGTGACATTTTGGTTTTAAAGTGCGTAATGTGATGACGGACGGTTAATACATGTACTGGTTATTTAAATTTATGCTCTAAAAAGCTTTATTTATTCGCCTGTGATTGTAAGTTGGTTCCAACGGCTCTAAAACGTGTTTAAATCATAAGAGCTTCAACAAATTCAATTGATTTTATACAATGTAAAGTTACCTCAGACCAAGCGAGACAGAAAACTTCCTTTTGATTTTCAGCTGTCGTACCAACACACGTGCATTATATAAACAGTTCAAGCTCCGCGCAAAATTGAATTACGACTTTATGTTAATTATCACTGAACTGATAATCGCATGGCGAACTCGTGACAAAACAAACGATCACTTCACACACACGCACACAATTCGCAATTTGAATTTCGTACATATTTTCTTAGGTTCCATGCGGCCAGGAATTCTTTCTTACCTGCAACAAAAAAGAAAACGGTCAGTTGAAAATGGAATGTCATTTTGATTATTAACTTTTATTAATAGAGATCCAATTCGACCTCGTTGACGAAATTGTATATGACTCTATCAAATTTATGATATTAAATCAATTTTTTAATACATTGAGAGATTCTGCGAGACAAAAATGTAAATAAATATATTCCATATAGTCACAAAATGCACGTGATAATATCTAATAGATTCCTAAACGAACGAAAAAAAATGTAGAACACAAAAAGTCTATATTTTCATTAAACGTTTAAAACAGCCACAATCAGTCAAAAAGCGAACGTTAATTAATTAATTAATTAATTAAAATTTATTGCTAATCCATTAACCGCACAATCTACTATTGATGAAAGAATTATGAATTAAACATTGATGTTTATAAAAATAGACTATAAACAGACACGTTCATTGTGATGCATTCTTATCGTGAATCAAGGAAAAAATATTTTCAAAAAGTCGTTGCCTCCTTATATCTTTGACCTATGACAATATTATCATTGCGGCGATATGGAGACAGGGTCAGGAGTAGTACAGGAAGATAAGTAGGTCAGTGCAACAGTACTGTACTAAGATTTTGTATTGTGGTCAAGTTCAGTTTTATCTAACTCGTTTATATTTCGTTCTGAAATCATTGTTCGGAATAACTATGGAATACAATAAATAAAATTGCTAATTATGCACATAGTACACATGAGAAGTTTAAGTTACGTTCTTAGGGTTTTAATTTAGAGGAAGTATAATATTTAAATTGACAACTTAAATAGCTACTGGCGCGTCTAATCCTAAGGCTTAGGGATATATAAATAACAATTCAAATTGACTAGATAGTTAAGTAGTACTTCTAATTAAGTGCAATCGCGGTCAAAACATTTATATTTAAATTCCTTCCGAATCAAATTACACATATTTTAGCATACGTTTTAATTATTGTAATCCTTGATTTATTTCCCTTTCAGTTAATTAATATTCAAATGTCAGGTGTTTCTTTCACGAAACTTCATCCTTTTTCGTTTTAAATATCAATTTACGGCTGCTTTTTATTCAGTTTAATCACTGATAAAGATTTCTTGTAAACGTCTGACGATTAGTGCTCAAAACTCAGGCAATTATTGTTTAAAACAAACACAACACGCCATTTATTTCACTTACATTTATCACAAAAAAATAATTAATTATTTCAAAGTTGAATTGCAAACCTTTAACACCAACCGATATTGTAAGCAATAAATTATTTAAAAATAACGCTTATTTTAAACTAGATTATTCTACAGTTAATTAAAACGATAGATACGTATTTTGTGCAATAAATTATTTGTCGATTCGATTTGTAAACAAAAGACGACGAGAAAAAAATAATTATTAATAAAGACTTATTTTATTGCGTTTCCTTCGGTTGCGTTTTAAAATAAACACTTAGATAAAAATCCGTAAACATTGAGGTGAACGGTTTCTTCGGAATTTATGGGTAACAATATTGTTTACCTAATGAAATTACGTAGCAACGTTTCGCATAGCTTTTTTCAACCTTGTGACGTCGTTTTAGATAACAAAATATTTCTTGTAACGAAATTTCCATAAATTTAATAAGTTTTGACCGAAAATCGGCGTTCAAACATTTTTTTTCAGTAATCCACTTGGTACATTAACAACCGTTGGTAATAAACCACATAATTATGTCATATAGTGGTTTTAAAACTAGAATTGACCCACCTCTACAAGTTCATTTGCTTTGAGTACACCTCTATTGTCAAACGAATTGTGGAAACTGAAATGGAGAGCTAACAAAACAACCACTCGAAACTTAATGAAGACGTTAACAATTTTCCACGATCCCTGCATGATGTATCTACCGTGAAATTTTAGAAAAATAACACAACAACTTTAGGAGCGCCCTAAGAGAATAATTACATTAATATATTTACCAAACACGCTCCTATTATTACATTTTCATGTACTCGTTTGCGCATAAATTAAAAAAGTTGTCACTTTTTCTTTTGTAACCCAACCCTTATTTGGTATTCATATTTGATACTTTGTTAATACAAAGGGACGACGCATTTTGAAACGAAAACACACGAGAAAAACCTGTTTTACCAACAGACTATGCTAAAGATACAAATTGTGAAAGAGGCAATCGTTCATGCGATGTTTCTTTATCTAGAGGTACGTCACCGGTCCACTATGGACTCTCGCGGCCAAGGAATAAGCGTCCTATTCTAATGAAGTCTCGCCGATCACTTCAATTATGGTCATATTGAATGAAATATGAGTTAAGTGAGGGATATCAAAGGGCGACGCGAGGCTGTTTATGAAATGTGAACTTTGAAATATGTACAGCAATAATGCACCCTTTTTTAATTTGTACTAAACTATGAACCGTAGCAAAATGGGGTCTCGAAAATATTTTGAACCGGTTTTTTGTCTAGCGATCGATATTTCGTTCGCAACTATGTATTATTGGATAATTTGTGACTATTTCGTTCGGAATTTTCGTGTTTCTTATTGCTTCCGCAACGAATTTCGTGCGACCCAAAAGTCGAAATGATTGAACCTATCGGGCATTCGCCGGCAGCGGCCGACTCCAATTTAGTTTTTCGGATTAGATACGGCGAACATAATAACATAATTGCTCTAATAACAGACCGTGCTGCGGTGCTCGCCGTGCCTTACAATTCACTTTCCAAATTGGTTTATTTTTTTACCTTTGCTCTGTCTAAAACTATTATGATTTATTATCAAATTTTCGTGCAGGCAAATTACGGACTCGTTTTTCATGAACGACTCTGTCCCTCTCTGACAGCATAGTTTATGGAGTGTCAGACAAGGATGCCATCAGTGCTATTGTGTTTCCTTGAAAGCCTTGCGGCGTTACATAGCTTAGACCTGTGGATGGAATGATTTACGGGGCCATTTCTAATTTACTCTGTACAATAATTAGTTAAATTAACATGTTCAGCAAGGATATTATTCAACGTCACCGAGCTTATTAAAACCTTAAAATATTAATTAGAAACTTTAAACTATTTCGGAAGCTACAAATAAAAAAGGTTGCATCTTCATTAAGAGTCTTTATTGATCTACACCATGTAATATAAGGATTGGATATGGAATATTAGGATTGGATAATTTTATTTGTAGTAAACTGAACACGATATTATTAACGATGAATTTCGAAATGATATTCAACATTTTGTGCAAATGTTTAGCAGAAACTAAGCTAACAGAAGTACCTACGGCCGTCTGAAATGGTGCAACCGACAAATGTTCATGACATAGCGGTTGCATTAAACATGAGACCTGCCACCGAGCTATATTTACATATAAAAAACTTACTTTCCACATTTCTACGGTGAATACTGTACATATAAAATATTCAATAACCGGCTTTGCGGCCGTTAACTCATTATAAACAATTATGAGACTCAATTTCACTTGGAATTGATCGCAACTTTTATTTCTAACGCACACTTTTTTTTGTAATTTATTGAATGAAAAGTATTATAAGGGTTTGACAAAAAAATAATAATAGAAAAAACACATTAAGCCAGTTTAATAAACTGTTCTTGTGTTTTATTAATTGCTATAATTATTAGACTTAGCGACACTGAAATATACATCTGTGATATGCTCACCTGACAAGAAATTATGAAATAAAATAAATAAATGACAAAATTTTAAATCCATAGAATATAAAAAGTTTTATTCTTAACTACATATTTATTTATTTACACAACGAGTATTTACGGCCCTTAGGGTTGTCACACTTGGCAACTGTATCTACTGATTATTTCATAATTTATCTACTGTCTTACTCTACTCTTTAACTAATGTTTTTACCTACATCAATATATAAGAATTTAAACCTAAGAATTACATTAAATCCTCGTTAATTAAAATTCTTATTCAAAGACACACAACCTGTATTATGTGCTATCAATATGAACTTCCAAACTCCAAACAAATTGAATTTCAGAATCGAGATACAAACTCTATTTATACAGTTTCGGTTGTGTTAAGCAGTTGTGTTCATTTATATAAAACTTATCCCACAACTCGGTGTTCATGAATATTCGGATAGAGGGCGCCACCTCTGCGAGATATCGCGCGTGGTGAAGCGGAAGAGACCTCCGACAAAGGACTGTGACAATGAGCCTGAGCCACTCGCAATAGGGTTGATAGCACGTAATAAAGCAAATATTTGCATTCGCTTATTGTTCTATTCAATAGGCGGTAAAAATATGTGACAAGGGCTTAGTTGCGTATTTTTATTAATATCGCGAAGATGAATAGGTTTCATTATGTTATTGTAAATGTTTTTGGTTATATTAATAATGTATGATTAAATAAACAGTCGAAATTCCGATGCATTTTTTGATGTATGATTTTACAAAAAAAAAATACCCAATGCTTTTGTAAATAAGGGTTTGGCACAGCCCTACGTTCGGTTGGCGCGGGCGTCCAACACGGCGGCCCGGACACGTTTCAGGATCATGAATTATGGCGCGAGCCGATGTGACTTTTCAATTTGAAATCATCAACCTGGAATTAATTTCATTTTTGAACCCCATTATTTCTGTTATCTACGCGCGAATCGCACAATATGCGAGTTTCGCATTATTGCCGTTTCGACAAAAATATTTTGTGGCAGCGCGCTCAACGGATATTGGTAATTTAATTTTGTATATAAACCTTTTGTTTTAATGCGGACTGATTATTGTGAAACTGCAGCGTGGTAACCGCAGACGATCGGTTAACAAAGTTTGTGTTAAATAAATAAATACTCAATTTATTTTGTTGTTACTTCAGCCAGTAAGGTTATTATATTATGTTTGATATTATAGATTTTGTAATACTAACACCACAGGGACATTCACTTGAATAAATAAAAGTGTGTTTGTAATAAAAGACAAACTAATAGTCATGTAAATAAATTACGTAGAAAACAAAACTAAATCTATCATTAAACCAAAAAATAGTGTTCCGGAGCTCAAAATTCATTTGTAAAACACAAATCTGTCACTGGAGTCAACGGTTAGCCGGTATCTGTAGGCGCGACTATTCATAGTCCGCACTAGTCACTTCCCAGCGGGCCGTTGACGAAAACCGAACCGAAATAGATATAACACCAATAAATTAGAAAATAAAGCTACAGCTTTATTTCTTTGAAACCCGCGACGACTTTTTATTGTGATTATCGGGGGTGTTAAAAAAAATTCTCTGAACCGTGAAGGTCAACGACCCCACATTTTTTCCTACCAGACTCTAATTTAAATTATTGAAGTGAGTCAACGTTGCGAATTAAAAATTTCATCCGACTGTAATGTAGTTTTTGTCACGTATAAACTAACGCTACTAGATAAGCGCCCACACAATAAATTCGTTTTAATGAGATCGAGTAGCTGTACTGTAAGTTAGTATTGGATGTCTGTTAAATTATTACAAACGTTTTTATTTCTTAGTAACACGTGAACATAATAGAAGTCCGTTCTAAAGCGTTACAAAGTATCTACGCAATACGCATGCATAGATACAAATGATAAACAAGTATTCAATGACAAATTAGTGTAGGTACGATTGCCAATTGTACTGTAAACAAGACTAAGAACTTGCTGAACACAGCTAAGACAACACGTATTACGAAGAAACATTCAAAACATTACTCCAAAAACTCGCGCTTAAATCCCAAAAGAGGGACCTTATAACAAAGCTAATATTAGACAATCATTTCCTGTCAAAAGGGAGGCGGGCTCCCTCCCCGACGGATCGGCGGAGGGCGGCGGAGGGGGCACATACCTCCTCGTCTCACCAGATTTCGCAGTCGCCGTGTTCCAGTGTGAATCTGAATTCTTATTTTTTGCTGTTACAGTGATGAATGGATTTTTAATATCCACTTGCAGCTGTCCGGACTCAGTGGTTCCGCTGATGAAAAATGTTAGTAAAATGGACTTTTTGTTATCTATCACAGTTTTACATCGTGCTGTGCTTACATTTGTACGTATCGGATGTTTTAAAAAAACATCGGAAAAATAAATGTCGCCGTCATGTCGAAAGTATAGTATGGACAGGCAACAAGACATCAGCATCCAGACGTCTCAATACTCGACGAGGCTTACGGTCGGCAAAAAACTTGGCGGTGGCTCTCACGGCACGACTCTATTACGAGTCGGCCGCGAATAAATAAAACATGACGGGCCCTTCTCACGTACACATATGTACATATTGTTTATGTATGTGTTGCGGATGTTAACTGATCTTGATTCGGCGTATGTGATTTGAGACGCTTTCACCGCGAGCTTTGGAAATCTTGAGATAACTGGCGCAATTATTTTCTATATAGAGACCGTAACATCGAATACATCACTTGTTAACCGCACGATCCAATAATTTTAACGAATGACAGCGAGACCTCTCCTTAAACGGACAGCTTTAATAACAAGACTTATTATTTATGTTTGACGAGGATTAGACAAGACTTCTAGACGCAGTTCTTTGAATCTAGATTCAGATCAGGTTTAATCAAAACAATGGAAATTATCGTGAATTCCGATACAAGATTGTATCGCAAATTGAAGTCGTAAAAGTAGACAGTGTTCGCCAAAACAAAATAAAAAAATGTTTCTATTCAGACAGAGTCCGTTTTACGATCTTTTTAGAATGTGACATTTATTATAAGCATCAAATTCACACCAAACGACTATAAAGCTTACGAGAATTTAAGTACAAATAATTTAAAATATCAAAGAACATTACAAACGAACTTCGACACTCGGACAGAAAGTCAGAGTAACTAGGCTACTGATGATCGATTCTAGTAAGTAAGCTTTGATGTCGTAAAGGTCTCAGGTAGCAGCGTGTGTGGCATTACCGCATAGATCGACTAATAGCTAGATGACTCTTGCGCAGACGACAATAAAAACATGCGCACGCATAGACGCTACATTAACGCGCTCGCCATAGTTGGCACCATACAAACTCCGCCCGCTGGCAACTAAAGCGCATCACAAAGTAACAGTAGTGATGGATCGCACAAATCACGCCTGTCGATAAAAAGTAACATTATTATCGATAGCCTATTAGCAACATTGGAAGCATGCAGTGATGTCCATAAAATCGAATTTGTTGCAATTTGTAGAGTTACTTTTTTGTTTGTAAAGACTAATTATTAAATGAGAAATTCATCATCATCACGACAAGTGCTGAAATGATTAATAACACAATGCGTTAAATGTGCTGTGACACGCTAAGTAGGTATAAACCGATTTTAATCGAAATATTCTACGCTTGTCATCCAAGGTGCTTTTCGATCGACGACAGTGGCGAGTGATTCGAAAAGAAACCAAGAAAATTACAGTGGCTTGAAGAATCAGATTAATTGTCCTCGCATCTCAAGAATTTAGCAGACGATTAATGGTACCCGATGAAGTGAAAGAATGCCATTAAACAGAAGCATGCATTGATAATTCGTTGCAGGTGCAAATTAACTATAAATTAAGTTAGCAACACTCTTAGTAATTTATTCAACTTACAGTTGCGTATGACGGATATACGTCGGCTTTCTATCGGCTGCAGCGATACAAATGAATCGACAAGAGTATGACACGTCACTACGCACCTCAGATACGATACATTTTAATCATCGTAGCTGCGACTTCCTTCTATTATTGTTTTTCGAATTTCGGCTACAAGACAGATGGTAACAGTGGCGGGGAATTTGTATTACAATGGCCGCCACAATCCCACCAATGAACGCTGGCACGGAGTTAACGCGGCTGTTCCTTTGCTTCACTCTACTTGGCACTCAATAACTTTCGTTGGGTACCGGTGTCGCGGGTGGCAGAATAATTTGTGAGTTCGCCACTTCTATGTGAGTAATTGATTAGGGCTTGTTGCTGAAAGATTTAATGTAAAAACAGCGAAAGCTATCAACATCAAAATAAATACTGTAATGTTGTCCGAATTTCCAATTTCCAAAACTTCAAATTTTGAAATTTTTATATATTGATGAACATTCACACCCTGCTAAAGCAGTACAGCTGAACAAAAGGAGTTTCATAACAGTAGCCAAAGCGATCCATTAACCGTGCAACGAAGGATCTGTTATGACAGTAGCATCCAAGTGGTGGCACAATATGTCAGGAGTGGATGTGGCGCTCTACGACGAATATTTATTTATTTATAACATTGAGGGGCTGTAAATTAGCAGTAAATTTACGGCGAGGCGGAGAAGTGATCGCACGCAGTTTATTTTCGGCGCATGCGCGTGATTTAAGCAGTTCCCGGTGTTCTGCCTTTAGAAATTGAAACCGAGCAAAGAAGTATGATTTAGGTAGAGTAACTCTATGCAATGGTGTCATTCGTTAAGCCAATTATAATATGATAATCACGCCGCCTCATAGGTGGTCACCAGAACCACATTCGAGAACATTTATCACAGTTTTGGGATCCCCATTTGTCATCTGTTAAAGTAATTGATTTCGAGACGCAGAATGCTCCAGTTTAAATTTATGTCGTTGTTTCTAAGCTTTCTAGAATTTATTAAAATAATGGTCTATATTTCATTAGCTTGGTCCATTAACCCAACCGCAGGAAGTTACATATCAGTTGGATTTTGTATAATTATTTATTCTGGCAGTACCTGTCAGGCTGGCTTATCAAGTTCTAGCCAAAACTGTAGATCGGCAGACACTTAGTCATCAGCTGATTCCGTTTATAGTGCTCTTCCAAAAACTTGTTATGCCTTCTACGGATACTCGTTACCCTTGAAACCTGTGAATTAATCATATATTTTCCCCATATTGTGATATGATCGCATCAGTAGTTTACTGAATCAACAAATACTTTCTGTTTTCTAAAGCTTAAAACGTTTACATTTTTTTTCAATTTAGGATTTACTTTTAGGAGCCATGTATATTAAATTTAGTGAAAGTCCTAATAAATTTATTTATTTAGTAATCGTTATTTCCAAACCTAATTATATACGTATTTACCCACATAATATCGATAGCCGATCACAAAATGGTTCCATTGTAACGAAGTCACGAAAACAACATATCTGGGTCCACTTAATATCATCCGACGGACGTGACCTCAATCCTTTCTGATTTTGGACCTTTCGCAACGATAGTCACAGCCACGAACAATCTTAATGATCTGATAAGTACATATAAAACGTTTAGCATCGTAATATAGATTATACTAACGGAAGCTTATTTTTTATTAGTTCTATTTCATTTTCAGTAGGCCATCAAATTTTATGGCACGTTTCGCTGCGTATCTTTAATCCTCTTTGTATTTTATGATATCGTCGTCATCACCTATATCCCCGTTTGCATTATAAAGTAAATACTAATTTGTTGTCTTATCTGTACACATAACTTTAGTTTTAATATGAGTAGGAGATTCACCTGCAGCGGAAGGTGTTTCCTTGATTAAGTAAAGTATGGAATATATCAATGTAAATAATGCAATGTAATTTTCTTTTATCAGCTTTCTCGAATATAATTGCTTCATATGAAAAAGTATGGAAAGCTGCTATTCCCTATGAAACGTTAACAACAATAATTTCTAAAAGTTTGCTCGATAAAGTGACAGTTATTTAAGAGGTACACTACAAAGAAATTGTGTCAATTAGCGGCCTAGGAAAGGAATAATTTAGCGCTTTAATATTTAAATAAAACTTACCAACACTTCCACTTATATGTTAAATTAACTACAAGAAGTTGTTAAACGTTTCTCTAACCTTTGCAAATAGTCCCATTACTCGTTCTTTATGATAACGATCGAAAAGAATGGTATAATCGTAAATGTACATCATTGGCCGAGCAAAAACAAGATATATGGGGGACGAGCAATGTAAATAGAACTATTAAAGAATATCGGTGGACGGTGGCAAGCATGTAGTGAATGACAGTTTAATGTTTCCTAAAACCATTTCAAACAATAAGTACTTAATTTAAACTTATGTGGCGCTCGTTATAAATGACAAATGATTAAAAACTCCCGGTAATTGATGGGTGAACGTGCGAATTAATAGTAATAGTGTTCGATAATGATATATAGCCCGTGAACAAATGTTTGACGGGTAGATTAGCGTCTATAGTTGGTTCGCGGTACGACTGTATGATAATGTAGCACCTGCTTATTGGAAACGGGCTTTGTTCGCGGTTTTTCTCGTGTTCATGTATTTGGTAAATAAAAAGCTATTATTTATGGTATCGTTTTTGTATTACGACTACAGCTTTTGTAGTTATCTAGTTCTACGAGCCATTATAAGAGTAGAGTATTTTCCATTAGAAATTAATAGTTTACTGTCACTGTTACTTCAAAAATATCATAGCTAGGACAGGGTGTCAAAAACTGTGAGATCGAAAATTAACACATGATAAAATGTATTATTGTGTATTGATTTTGGCCCTGTATTAAAAAAAGCAATGAAACATAGCTTCTTTAATCATTCAGTAAGTATAAGATATTTTTATTTATATATACTCGCCTAATTAATATTTATTAAAATTATATCGATAGTGTCACTGCACAATTTGTCGTTGAGACGTATTAAATTTATTGTAAAGGCTTATGTCTGTCTTTACGTTTCTACAACTGGTAAGATTCTAATCGAGACACCTTGCGTAAAGGTCAATGCTTTTCTTTGTTTCGATATTCACAAGTAGGATCAGACCTTAGACTAACACGGTAGTAACGCAAAAAAAATCATTGATTAGGTATAATAAAAAAACTTCGCTCTAGTGTTCGGAGGTAAGGTTCGATTTGTTCTCATTATTTGATACGTTTATAAAAAAAAAAATGTATTTTTTGTTGATATAAAAATCGATTAGCTTAATAGAGCTTAGAATTAGAGGATCAGTATTTAGTAGGGGTTTATGCTTGCTTTGTTCAAACAATTTCTTTCCGAGCTGCACAAAAGGTGGGGCATTCGACCAAAAGGGAGATACGTACAATATTTTCGATTTACCAAAAATTCATTGTACTTGTAAACACAAAAGAATATTCTAGCAAATTCTAGAGCGAAGCGCGAACACGCCGACCCGGTGACATGCTATCGGCCACGTTCGTACGACATAAATCACCGACGCCGCTTGTTTTACCAATAAAATTGATTCTTTCGCGAGCCGAACAAACGTAAACTTTTAGAATTTTATATTTCAGAATATTTTTGTTTTCCTTTCTACATTTTTCAGACCAAGACAGTGATAGATAGTAGGCATAATTCGCAGCAATCTCCGTCACAGATTAGTTGTTGATGTTAGTTTAATTTGATTTCAAAATTAGTTTTATTTTTATTTCTCCCTGAAAACTGATCAAGAAAAATGAAAGCGTGTACTCATTCCAAATTAAATCAGTTTAACACGACGCGGACTTAATATCCCGATTAATTAGAATGACCAATGATAAATATTGGCAACCGTTACGTTTTAAATTAAACTTAAATTTATTTCAAATTGATATAAATTGAATTCGATTCTGTTTACGGCTGAACGGTGTATGTCATAAAGTAGCCATATTTCATCAACGGCTCATCAAATGTATCTCGAAAAAAAACATGTATCTTAAAAAAAAAGTTTTTGAAATCACGAATTACGCGGCAAAACTATAAATCAATGCGTTCACATTCGATATCAATGGCGTCGCCCCATAAAACCGGCCTATTTATCAGTTGTACATAAAAGTGCACGCGTGCCCACCATTGATCAACGTAAAATCGTATCACTGACAATATATCCCTTATTTTCGATAATGATATATTACTATTTCATATAAATAATGTATCGATGCTAATAAACGACTGAATATCGGTTAATAGAATATTAAACCTCTATAGATCAAATCACGACTTTGTCTGCATTATATCTGCATACGTAATCAATGTGGGTTCGGTTTTACGCTCGTTTTAAGATTCGATGAAATAATTTATTATATTTGGATGTTCTGTGAATGAACAAAACTGTTCTGTGGTTGTTAACGAGGTTGTAACGTCAAAAAGAATTACGATTTTTTAATAAGTATCAGTTATCATTTTTGGTAGAACGAAGTTGTGTGGTATAAGTTATTTTAAAATTATTATACGAAGCTATAACAGGGCACATGCAAACAATTGACATTAATAAATGATTCTATCGGCGGACGAGACTTGAGTCTAATCAATGATAGAACTAAAGGTCAGTATTATAATTCTTATAGATTTTTGATAAGAGAAAATACGTTTGCCCTTTAAGCGAATTATTCAAACAGAAAGACAAATTATAATGTGAGTCCGCTAGTCACAAAGTTTTACATTCCTAACCTTCTAAATGCGACGGGGCCCGTTTGCCCCTAACGATGTGAGAGACATGCGAGCGAATGTTTTCTACACAGTCCAGTGGTATGGGCTTTATTATTTATTATACGGAAAACAGAACAAACTAACCAAAAGTGTCCACGGTACGGAAGCAGCGGGACGCAACAAAACAGAGTGGAATAAAGAAAATAGAATGACGCGTGTTGTAACAGCGAAACCGTGGAGTTGTTTTCGTGTGGATACGTATTTATTTCTTTTATTATTTTATTTTTAACAGTGAATTTAGTTTTATATTGTGTTAAGTACACATAGTTTTCTTTGTTCTTTTTTAATTTAATCCTTCAAATTTGATTAAAGAACGTTTGATTTTTTAAATGCCCTTTTTAAATGGTCTTAGTTTCCGTGTAATGTGCGAAGGAGACGGCTGTGTTTGTAAAGGAAAGCGTGACAGGAAAACGAGGCAAAAAGAGTGGCGTGTACTCGCCTCGGCATCGCTCTGCGACCCTCTGGGGACTTGGCAGGATTCGTACGTAGAAAATACGTACAATTATCACAGTAACTCAAGTTTTCCTCGTATGCAACACTTAGCACGTTTCTTTGTCTTAAAACACAGTTGAAATGTAGAAAGCCGCGATGGCTAAGAGCACATTAGTCAACATTGTGATACGTAACAAGAAGTTACTAAAATATTTTGTGATGTAAACATTTTTTATATATTCTTTCTATTTTACTTTTCAACATTACAAAATAAACTGTGCTACTTAGTTATTTTTTTTATTCCAATTAGTCAAGAACTCACTCATAAAGTTTGAAATAAAATCATGTATTCGGTATTTAAAAGTCGTTGTGGAAATACAAAGGAATTTCAACCCTTAAATGCTATGTCATGTCCACTCGGACGGCGATCATAACGCCAAAGTTTTGAGCTCGCAGCACATATGCGGCTTTTTCTTTTATTTTTCCTCCATTTTCCATTTCCACTAAAACGAAAGCGACTTTCCACGGTGACTTTTTCCACTGAAAAGCTGCGAGGAATTGTGGCAAAATAATAATAAAAAAACAATGAACGAAGAGAAATGGAAATAAAAATTTGCTTTGTCATAAATCATGAAATGCTTCCGGCTGGTTGCTTTATTACAAAGAAAGTTTGTATCAATGTTACGAAGCTTTTATTGTCCACGAGGAAATGAAAACGCTGCTAATTGTATACATACCTATTATGTTGTTTGTTTACAACATTTTTGGTATAAAGTACAAAACAACGCGGCTTTTCGGAATGGTGTCAATTAAGCGAATGAATGCCGAGATTCTGGGAAAATGTTTAAATACGAAAAAAAAGAATAGGCTGTACAAATCTGCCACTATAGGGTATTGTGAGTAAGCGGAACTGCTTAAGGCATCGCTCGACACAAATCCCAAGCGGAAAGATTCCATTAAGAAAATCAAAAAAGGTCTGTTCAGTTCACGGCTCGCGACTATTTTCATTTAGCAAAAACAACCCATAAATTGTCATCTTAACGAGATTTCTGTTTTTGCAGTATTCGCACCCTCGAGTGTTCGGATCCTAGCAGTTTGGTGACGTCCCTGTTTTGTGTTGCACGGATTGTTACGTCAGCGGCTTTTGTTTAACGACGCCGAACATAACGATGATATTTCATAACCAACAATTTTCAATATAAAACGTATGGTTCTTTTCCAGATTTCGTCATATAAATGAGTTTATCATAATATATGTAAATATTTGCAAAGCTTCACGAAGATTTATTAAAACTCCTCAATTATTTTCTTCGTCTATTCGAGTTCACAGATATAGTACGCGTATGTGCTTTGGCACGCCAAACGGCGCATGCGTGTCAAGACATCAGACGCTGCGCGCGAGTGCGTGCAACCGCCTCGGGTTATTTATTGCCTTTCTGATGAATTAGTTTTGTTTATATAGCACATTTGAGGGTTGGCTTTTAAAACGCCAATGAATATTTTATTGAAGTTTTTTTGCTTTAAATTTACATTTTATAACACAGTCGTTTGGAATCACGTTGGTTAACTAATTTAATTATTACGTGTAATAAAACTTCGTCTTTGCCACCGTAAAAACTAGGAACGAAGGCTTAATTAAAAATAGACGCACTAATTATTAAATGCAAATATGAGATTTACATAATTTAACTCACAAAATTATCTTACAGCATCGGCCTAACTACATAATATAAATTAACTAGATACATCTGTATCAAACATTCGGAAACTCAAAGTGGAATAAACTCGAGAATATCATAATTAAAGTGCCGTTTCAGAGTTCGGGTCCCGTCACGTGATACCGTTGCCCAAATTATCCGGGCCTCGTGTCATCTTGTCCCAATCCAATATGGCGCCGTAAATCCTCGCTGGGGGAGATGGGCGGTGGAGGGGGTACGTCACTCAAACTTTCTCTGTACTCCGTCTTACGCTCTCTCGTCTCGGTCTAGGGGTGGGTACGGACAGACCCTCACACGTACATTTTTTATTTTACGCGGTCACGTCGCGATGACGGGTTGAATTTTATTTTATTCTTTTGACATTTCTTTTGACTTTGGCATCGATATCGAATAAAATACAAAAAGTTTACTATGAAATAGTTTCTATAGCTAAATTTAGACTTTTTATGACCTTATTAGTATTAATATCTATAGCTAAGTTTTTTATTGATCGTGGTTAGTGGGTACGTTGTTCGGTATTGTATTGTTTGAGATGCTGACGCTACAAGCCCCGAGGTGCGGCGGTGCGCTTCGAAGAATTCTCAGATAGAGTTCGAGCATCGGGATGAGTAATCTCTTTTGTTTTTCTAAGAACATCGCAAGCGGCCGCGCGATTATCGGCATGTTTTCCACACTCAAGCTTTTAAATAAAATTGGTTTTATTAAACATCTGCTCTCATATGTCGGTATATTTGTAATTGAGAACGTATTATGTGCGTCGAAAGCTTTTTGTTTTTTTATCGAGTTTTATATACTTCCAAAGTTAAAATAGAATGCCACACAGATACAAAGTAGGTATTCGTTGGTATACAGTCAAGTTTTTGTGGTCTGTTTTGCATCTATCGGCGTTCGTTTTGCAAACACCTACATATTTGAATATTAAATGAAATATATGAGTTACATACAATTTATGATGCCGGCATTCTACCTCAGTTGTCACTACAACAAGTATAAATTAACCGACGGAATAAATATACATTTGCCGTTTACTTCAATGCCTATTACGTGTCTAGTTTATTATGTAAGTAGGTACGTACATACATTTTATTACAATTCTGTCTTTTTATTCAAGAATCTTCATAAGTCATGTTTTTTCTACAGGAAATATCAAAACCAAGTGGTTCTTTGATACTGTTCTAATGAATTATTTCATTTATTTATTTACTGTTGCTTAGTGCCTTAGAAGCACGGCATTGGCCAGGAAATGGCTTGTTCTTATCTAAAATGAAGTTAAGCAAGAAAGAACAAGAGAAGTTTATGATTAACTAAATGTATTTAGGACGTCTTGTTTCTACCTAGCAAACTATGAAATTGAATAGTTTTGTTTTTACATGTCAAATTCATTTCAGCTAGCTGGCTTCAACATTTGCTATCTGACTGCCCTGAGACGACGAACGACGAATTTAAATACAAGAGTAAATTCCAGAAATCTCATGTGTTAGTCCACCAAAATAAATTAATGTAATCCTCACAGATCAACTCTAAGGTGAACACAAACTGAATAATGTGAGTTGATATTCTGAACAACTATTCAAAGCATGCAATCAGGCCAACTAAAGACTTCCTTAAAAAAGTGTTTTATTAGAAATTTTAAGTTATCAAATCTTATGTTAAAAAATGTGTTTTACCAGTACTAAAAATCTACATGTATAACAGTACGCCAATGACGTAAACACATTGTTCTAAATTAAAGTGATGGAAAAAATACTCTACGAGCGTTAGACAATACATGACAGAAGCCCGACGACCAATATAATCTAATATTATTAATCAAATTGGGGCCCCACAGTAATCCCGCTAATACTTGCGTGACCAGCCCCTATGTGAGACTGGAATGAAACTAGGTATTGGTTTTCAATAAACTGGTCATCCATCAAGCCGTCTTAGCGCTACGGGGGGCGACTATATTAGAGAACCTTCGTCAGATGCGTCTACACCTTGAACAATGTAATTTTATATGTGGACAGATGCTACGGAAGTAATAGATACATAAGCGAAAAAGTTTGGTAACTGTAACTTATGCAAAAAACTTTTCTGGTAATTTACCGCGAATGGCAGTAAAAACGGTGAAAATCGAAATTGCAACTTCTCGTTAATACTTTTCGGTAATCTATGAATAAATACCGAGTCTTGTTTAAGTGATTTCGTTACCCTATGAGCAGTGTATCATGCTTCTGTTTAGGATTTAAACATCGCTTCAATTAAAGGCGCCATAGACTCGAAAATGAGGCAGATTAAGATAATATTTAGATACAAATGTACAATGTGAGTGTGTACAATGTAATTGTAGTTTTACCAAAGTTATATATCAAAGATATGTTTAAAAAAATACATTGTGAAAATCTGAATGTTATTTCAGTACACGGTCGATGACCGAACTACACACAAGAAATAATCAAAATCTTGCATAAATTATAATAAACCATAACTCAAAAAACCTATTCTCTTTTTCAGCGCACCAGCCTTAATTAAGTAATTAAAACATTAAATTAAAGCGCAAAATAACTACAACCAAAAAACAATGTTTCCATGATACATCACTACAAAATGTAGATATTAAATGCAAAAGAAACAAATTATTTATTTCGTTCACCATCGACATTCTGTTTAAAAAATGTTTCATGATGGCCAAAACATAGATTAAATAGGAACGAAACGAATTATTTATTTCGTTCACCATCGAAATTATATTAAAAAAAACTGGATACATAACAAATAAATTCAGGTATTGTAGATTACATTCCGCATCAAAGTAGCAAAGTTAATTGTTTAATTAACCGTCTAAGTTAGTAAAAACATTTTTATGGGGGGTTATAAAAGTTGAGTGTATCTATAACGATCGCTAACAAGCCAAAGCCAGAAAAGGTTCACCTTTGTTTACAACTTGTACTCTCCATTTTATAGCGTGATGATATTTTATGATCCTTGTTAGTTATAAAAATGGGTCTAATTGATTAAAATTGAATTAATTATGTATTATGAAATGTTGTAGTGTATTTTATTGGTAGTTTTGTTCTTGTTAAATTGGTGTTTGTGTTTTTCTTGTATAGTGTACTTAATGATTGAGGTATTAGACGTGTACAATGATACTAGTTATTAAATAGACTTTTGTGGAATCCAATCTTATGTAAATGATAAAACTGTTCATCATAAAAATTTAAATCACTGTCTTACTTGCAAATTATTAGGATTGTAATTGAATCATTTCAAATCCTAAGTAATTACTTCGATATAATATGAGGTCTTTGCACACATTCTACACATTTTTTTCAGTATAACTAACGGAAACAATAAGTTAAAAAATGTTCGAAAATAGAACAGCGAACAGTCGAGCGAATTTATCGAACGACACTTAATTCAGTTACATGACATCCATTTAATTGAATATCAACATTTAAATCATTTGTTCCTACAATGTTCGCAACCAGTCAGGTCGGAGATCCGCGATGGCAGGTGTGAACCAATATGAAGACGGTCAATGGAATGCATCGGCACGCATTCCACTGCGTCTGAAATAGCACTTATCACGTGACTGTAGACAGACTTGGATTTTAGAAATACATTATTGTTGTAACAGATTTGGTGTCATCAATTGTCAAGGCACATGTGGAAATTGTAGTACATTTGTTATTGAAACCAAGTTTTTTTTTTTGGGAAAATTCATTTGCCCAGTAGCGAAATATTTATTGAGCAATTAAATGATACATCTTTTTTTTATATTTCATTATAGCAATAATTATTAGTTTGTAGTTCATTGAGTTGCTATCATAGATAGTAATACTAAGCGTGATTGCCTATTGACTCTACCAAAATTTCATATGGTCAATATATACATATATATAGCTATATTCATGTAAATAGCATTTTATTATATATAATACTTAAAAGTCGAACATTATTAGTTTTAAAAAAATAGTCATTTTTACAGTTTATTCATAAGACGTGCTTTCTGATGCTAATATTTATAAAAGACAACCAAACTCGTGTTTTTGGTGTATGTTTAAATGATGTTAATGATCTCAACGTTCAAGATTTTTAATTTGAATTTATACACTTACATTGAGTACTTAAAAACTGCCTGCAGACGGCATCAGGTATTATTTACAAGCGCCATTAATAATTTCGAAATAACGAATTAATTTTGTGAAAAAAACACAAACGGAATAATAGCGGACTAGTAATTATAATTTTATTCTTTTTAAGCATTGTTTTGTAAATGGAAAAAAATGTGTAAGAATTAGAATGCGCGGAACAAAGATATTTTCAAACAAATCTTTTTGCGTGTTAAATGCTAAAAATAGACCTTGTTGGGTGGCAATAAGGCTCAATGGATGTGCTTGTTTAAGTTTGTAGATCGGTTCCATAGCCCGCTGAGTTTACGAGAGTAACGGTATGGGATCGTGGTCGAAGTGAGTTTGGACGAAGAATTAATTATGCAAACAAAAGCTCGGGTTATTGTTTCTTCTCACAATGCTGGACATGTTTGGACGTTTTGCGTAATTTGCGGACAAAACAGCTATGTCACATGCTAGATTTTTTATTCGAAATCCATAATAGACTCTAATTTTTGTATTGTTTTCGACCATGAATAACAAAACGCACATGTTTAAAGCTTTTAGTGTCTAAGTATTGCCTGTTTTGTAATGTTTTAAGGAAAGAGGGAGAGAGAAAATTAATATCTCCGAGTGCTACGTTAAAGTTCGAGGTAAAGCCGTATTGGAGCCCTTCCAGCTTCGTAATAGGAAAAGTCGTGCGAAACGCCGATTGACAGAGAACGAACGAAAATTCGATTAGTTCCACACTATTTTATGCAATGCTTAATGGATTCTCGCTTCAGGAAGCTTGGATCGTGGATACTAATTTTAAAACTGTTCTAAAAATAAAGCAAAAGATTATAAGTAACGGTTCAAGAAATGTGAATGGTTAATTTTCAATGTAACATCTTAATTAGGTAGTCTTATGTAAGCGAATTTCTACATTACATGCGCGGTCATCTGTGCGTGCCGTCCAAATTACTGCTGTGGCTTTTGTTACTCCAGATAATTTATGTGGGCAGTAAAAATATGATTAGCGCGACTGAACACGTCTCGTATTGAGACGTCACTCAGCGGGACTTTTATGGCCTCATTTAGACTATTCGAGGGCGCTTCCTTGAACCATGACCGACAAACTTAGCCAAGACCTCCCAAAAACTTTAAACACAGAGTTAGCGTCTAAGCGAAGCGAGGTCAAAATAAATTGGTTGACAACGTTTAAACTTTATACCACTAAAAGACCGTACCCATTTTGTTCCCGGCGTTATGTTCGAATTTTCAAACCCGGAATGAATATGACGTCGTAAAGTTTATTGCTGTTGTGATGAGCCGTGTGAATGTTTAATAATCACTTGTGTTACAAGAATTTTACAAGACGCTTTTATTAAATAATACTAAAATAATTTATTAAATATAAGAGTTACGCGCCACGTGTTAATTAGCCGTTATGTCAATGTATACCTAAAAGCTCACCAAGAAATAAGAGATGGCGGTGTTATAGAAAAAAAGACCTAATATCTCAAATGTCAAAATGTGACATTGAGTGATTTGTAGCTAAGCTCCGCCTGTCCCGTGTTTCAAACATCACCGCTCGGGGCAGACAGCTGAGCTCTAAGCTTTGTAGGGACGCAATAGAGTTGCATGTGGCCGTCCCTCTCGCACACATTCAATTTGCGTATTTCTAGTTCACACGGCGGATGAGACTATCCTATTCTATAAACGGCACTACCTATCGCTATACTTACCTGAGTGCTTTTGTAAAAGTTCAACGCTTCTCTATGCAGTTTGTATGTAAAAAGATTTTGTGTGAAGCGTCTAAACGGGAATTTTGCGATCACGTGTAACTTTATATTTTTATTATTTTCTCTGCTGTGATCTTATTCTGTATCTAATATATTTTTTGTAAGTGTTATGGGAGTATGTATGTAAATAGGTCTACATACTGTTACAAATGTTTTTGTGAGTGCTTCTTATAATATTTTCTTTTGTCTAAGCTATTATTATTCATCTGAGTTATTGAGGATATCTAGCTACAATTTTTTTTTAATGTTATAAAATACTGACCATCCTAAGAATTCCGATAAATTATGTTGCAATGGGTACGTACCTGAAACAAGAAGAAATAAATTAATATAAAATATATATTAATAGTAATAGCCTTAGATGCCTACGGCGATAATTTAATTACGCGTTCACATCGATGTTAAAAATGTAAAATGTATTATAATAAAAGTAAAACCTCATTCACACGAATTTCGAAATTTAAACCCAACATTCATGCTCAAAACCTAAGCATGTGTACCACGGAACGCGGCTTAAAGCTGCAGATAAGATACAAAGTAGCCTCGAAACGCTACACACTGCGCTTTTAATTGGATAGGCATCTGTTTTCTAATGAATGGTCGTCTATGATACGGCCTGATTTCGGTGAAGCATCGGTCTAAGTGTCAAATGTTCTCACGAAATTATAATTTATAGGACAGTGGGACGGGGTTGCGTTCTAGATTGAATAGGGCTTCTGTTTGATAGCTTGGTACTTGGGTGACCCAAAACTGTTGTCATATACTTGACTCACGCTTAAAAGTTCAAAAAGTTTCACTGAAAATCCTAAAACAAATTATGTAACGAAGATTATGTAACATACATTTACAGACTATGTTTACACTAAAATATATATCATGAAATTATTCAACTAATCTACACTAACCTACTTCCTTTTGTATAAGAACTTCATATGTACACAGTATTTCTACTATACCACAACAATAAATACAAAACTCATTTTCACTCAAGTGTTCATTAACAAAACCTTCCAAATGAGATACTTAAAACAATTCATTTAAAAGTTTTTGAAGTCTTGGCAGACAGATGCTCGGTCACCCAATCTGTCTGAGGGTCCAAAGATATAAATAGCGTAGCTTTAAGTGGCAAAGCGCGCCGACGCGGGCCCGCCGATAAGATCGCATTAGGGAGGATGAAGCGACTGCTACTGGTTTTTGTCATATTCATATATAACGTATTGATTTAGAAAGTTATTAATTTATTGCGGTTTATTCACGTGTGTGTCGAGATCGCTTGACTAGTTTCGGACTCAACTGAAGTTGCAGCGGTCCGGGTCCGAAACCAGTCAGGCTATCAATAAATAATTATGAATTCGCTTCAAGAAACTTTTTATGAAAACATAAATTGGAGAGTTTTCTTTACTGGTCTGTCATAGGATATTATTTTTAACTCGAGATTTGCAATGATTTATGTAAGAGTGCATAACAACTTCATCAATATCAACTATCACTGAAATGTTTTTCTGTTTTTTTTTTTATCAAAAAGTAAAAATATCAAGACGAAAAACAAAATTTTTCGATACTGAAAATAATGAGCAAAGATATTCTAAACACTAATTTTAGAACCGTTTTAAATGTACCAAAAACAAAAGCTAAACGGTCACGTCAATGTAAAGTAAGTAAAAACAAAAACAACTTTTGTTTTATAAGTCGTACGAAATGCAATTACTTTTAATCTACGACTTTTCAATAGTCAGCGTCTTTAGAAAGTTCTGTCTGGTCTGGCATTTTTAATCCACTTTTAATAAGCCAATATATTTCATTCTTCATTGTTCTCTTGCTAGACAAAAACAGATCTTATATCTTATACATTAAAGCTTACACACGTTCTATCCTTTTCAATTAATGACACCTGATTCGTCCTTCATTATTAAAAATGTGAGGCAATTTAATAGAATTGCAGTAAACTTCTTTGCTCAAGACGTTATGCAATACTAAATGACTAATAACTGAATTAATAGTATAATATGTGAATACCAAGACCCTTATTTATGATCTAGAATGTATATGATAAAGGGGACTAACTTAATTTTTTACTCCAGAAATTATCAAGTCATTGTAATTTTCAAAGAGTTCTAATTCTAACATTAGTTACGCTGCAGTTATATTTCTTTCATTATTTATTACTCTCATATGCATTGTAATAATAGTAGTCATTTGTTTTGTTTTGCTTAATTTAGATATTTTTTTATTCGTTATTCAAAACCGCAATCACGAACGTAAAGTCAGGAAGCGGCCGCACGTTTACTTTTTTTGTGAAATCCCCTCGCGTGCACGATTGACTGAAGGACGAAACCTGGCCGGCACACGGCGAAATAAAGAATGATTACATCGTGAAGGCGATAACTCCACTATCACATCCTGGAATCAAACACGCTCCGTACGAAACGAATGCGAACGCATCAACGATTTACTCAGGCGATTTTTTTACGTCAATTAGCATTGAATCCGAAATAAGCAGTGGGAGTGTTTCCCGACGTGTTTAAAAACATTCTATTTTAAGCACTTTGAGTAACAAACGACAAAGGAACGCTTGTTCACACTTTGATGGACAAATTTATGGCTTCGCGGAATCATCAACATAGGAACCAACGTTGGAATTTAATATCACCTGTCATACAATGTTGCAGGACATTTCTATTAATACAAATCGATATTAATATTTAGTTAACGCTCCCGATTTATAGCTTCACCATAATTCCTTGTGGCATGAACACATATGACGGAAGAAACAAATCAATACAAAGTCTATCTTACTCCATTTTAGTCTATAGACTATTGTACGAGCCGAGCCCCTAGCGGGCACCTATCGAGTGACGTCACCGGAACTAGTGTGGGCGGGAAATCAGATGCTTGTGTGCAACATGCCTTGTATAAGCACGTCTGCATCAGCTATTATGTGTGTTCTATTATGTACAGACTGTTATCGACATTCAAAGACAGAATAAACAAGAGTCCAATAATTTCCAAACGAAAACACGAAAAGACTTTATTTTTTTAACGGCGATAGAAAATACTGGCTGATATCAATTTCTTTGTCACCGTAATAAAGAAAACCGTTCTATATTCAATTCTCGAAGCTCAAAATGCGTCGTAACTTTCCGCGTACATTATTTACGCAACCTTTTAAATGTCGAACATCGCTTGGAGCGCTTATTACATACATATTGAAATGTAAAGGTGTTAAAAGTGTGTTTTTGTTTATTAATTGCTGAATAATTGCTCGATTGAATTATAGTGATTATATATAGCGTAAACATATTCATGTATCGAAAGGTTGGCCATTTTGACTTTTGGTACAAAAAAAAACTTTGGGAATTAAATAAAGATCTATTTATAAATTTAGAATAGTAAATATACATGTCATAAATTTAGTACACTGGCATTAAAATAAATGCAATGTAAAAGTAAATTGTTCGCGAAAGCTTAACATGTAAGGCATTTTGTTTCTTCATGTAATATAATTGCTAATTTTGTGTGAGTTTAATACGTGGTTATAACGTAGATCGTTTTAACCGTTAAGCTTGTTAACGCCCACTTCCTTCTCATATTTTTCTTCAGACAATATGGCGAAGCAGGTGGCCACTGGTTTATTTTCCAAACTAATTGTTTTGCTTTTGTTCTTCTAGAAATAATGCCTTTTATCCTTAATTATCACTATTGTAACTTGATTTGAAGATAAATGTTCTTTACTTTTTATCGAAGGGTGATTGATTAAAATGCGCTAAAATTTTACTATAGGCTTTTAAGTAGTTTTTTCAGGTTTTTATGCCAAACACCTTCTTAAAGAAAATCTTAATTCTTATTTATCAAAAAGTTTTCTACATAATATACTCTTAATATATCTAACTACTACTTGATTTTTTCACAACCCACTTAAGGCCTACACACACCCCACCTGGTATTGGACGAAACAATAAAGGAAATTGCATTCGATATGAGCCCCCTAATGATTACGTACCCAATCTATTTTAATATAGCCCCCTAACACGCAATGATGTGTAAATTGTCTGATTATTCATCATTATGTATCATTATTGCTTCTTATGTATATACTTAATATTTATCTTTGACGTTTTGAATGTAATTTTTATTCACTTTTTGCTTCCAGTCTCAGGTGTATCAGTTAAACTTGAAATTTTCTGAAATCACCGCCTTAAAGGAAATATGATTCCAAATAAAACCTACATTTTGAAAAAAACTATTTTTATTATCTTTCATATGAGGTATTAGGTACTATTTTGGCTTTGCTTCGAAAAATCCAGTCACCACATATCTAGTTTTAGCGTTTCCCTAAAGTCAGTTTTTGTCACATTAAAACTACTGCCGCTGTTTAGTATTGACAGTTATTCTGAACAATATCGAACCTTTTGGCTGACTGTGCTTATTTTTTAAGAATAGAGAAAAGAACAACATTCCAAATTGCTATCACTGTCAAAGTTACCCAAATGAACTCATAAATCAGTAAATCGAATACGGGTTCGTTAAAGCAAGAACTTACCTACTTGTATTCCGATATCGTATTCCTATCACATTCCTGGATCGGAGCCTTATTCCATAGGCGTTAAATCCACTAATACATTTTGGGCTCACTGTCGACATCGACCAAAAATCAGGGCGAACCATGCTGCCCTGCATAGCAAGCAGTCTGAAGTGAACCGCAACGTTATAACCCCGACCATCTACACGCTGTTTCATTACCATTGACGGTTTTGCTAGAAGACATCAATAAGAATCTCCTTTTGACTGATCAATGAATATCAAAATTTTGTTGTAGAGATAACGTCGTAGGTTTTACGAAAAGCTGTAGTACGTTAGTGTATTTTACTCACTAGTAAAGGAGTTCCTAAATTACGTACAATTTGGGGTCACAGTTAGTGTTTATGTAGAATGTAGATGTTGGTTTTTGGACGGCTGCCTTGATGTCCCCTAGGATAGTGCTAATCCGGTATAAAGGTCGGTTCTGTTTCGTACATTTCTCGGTCTTGTGTAATACTAAAATGATTCCAGTAGTACTTACTATTTATCTTACCATGTATTAGATGATAAACAAGGTTTTATATTTATAATAAATTTTACATTTTGTAGAAACGTTAAATACGCTTTACCATCGGGTGACTATTGTAATAAATGATAAGTTACAGCTACAATTTTATCATATTTATTATTTCCCACTTCACATCGTACGAATAATTTACTTTTGTCAAGCATTTCCGTTCAACATTAACAAAGCTTAATTTTATTTACATTACACATTAATACGCTGCAAAAAAAAATAATGTCTTAATAAAATTAATCAAAATACCTCGCTAAGAAAACAAAAGCATAACGCTAGAATTTATTGCGACAAAAAACGTTTAAGGACTTATGAGTATGTTCATAAATGTCTTGATGGTTACAGACGTACATACATTTGAATCCTAAATAACATACATAAAATAGTTGGCGTGTCCCACTATAGGAATTTCTGTTTGCAGTCACGCGATGGATTCCAAGTTGTCTACATAGAAATAACATCATTAGATGCTAGACAAACTAACCGCTAACACAAACTTTATAAGCTCATTATACTATGACTTATGTTGTACGTTTTAGGCATTCTTAATTGCTTTATAGCTGTTGTCTTGGATTTAAATAATGATACAGGAAATATTTTGCCAGGTTCTAACTCATACTTGTACCTAATTGCCTCATATTCCTAATTGGTAACAATTAAAAAACACACACGAAGTATTTCTGGTTGGAGATTGAACGAGTCTGAAATTCACTTGTTTTTCGAAACGATTTTTATTTCAAAAGCATAGGATTAAACTTAGTTTGTCGGATAACCTTGAAAAACTTTCACTAAACCCTATACGTGTATAACAAGGGAAACTGATTCATAATGTCCCACAAACAGTTCCAAGTCCTTGAAACACGTTGTATTCAGTGGCGGGATTCCCTCGCCAGTCAGCTGGGCTATTAAATCCTACTTTACGACGCACTTACCGCGCTCAACCGTCGACCGTTTATGCACTCGTAATACTAACCTTAATTGGCATATTGAGATTATGGCCTTGTAATTGGTTGTTTTATGCTTGTATTGAAGATAACAGTCGTTCTCAACGGCCTATTGATTTGTAAGCACATTCTTGTTCTTGTTTACATATATAAACGGCTCATTACTTGAACAAATGAAGCCGTCAAGGCAGTTAAAGGTAATACTTATTCTTATTATACTGTATTTTCTTCTGGGATTTTGTTTTTGTTTTCTTCTGTATTTAATTCTGTTGGGATTTTTTACCTGTGTCATAAAAACTTTTTGTATTTTTCTTTGCTGAAACATTTTTTTAACTTCTTAAAATAAAGTTGGAAATAGATAAAAAAGAATCTATGGATAAAAATTCACTGTGTTGTAAATAAATTACAAGCTACGATGAGAAATATCATTGTACAACGTGCAAACGAAAGCAATAACTGTTCGCGACTATTGGTTTTTAGAGTTGGATGAAAAAATGATAGCGTTTTTCAATTGCAATTCAGTCGCCATTTTCACATATACGGACAATCTAGTACAATATCTGTTTCGTGTTTTTACATCGTACACAGGCTGCCCGCGTAAATTCGAAATGCCTGATTCTGGCGTACACCAGTATTTTAATTACTCGTTTCGAGAATGATTTATATCACAACACGGACCCGAATGGCACTAGACTTTGTTGTGGTGACGATTTTATTTTTGCGTTCCGCGGTTTATTTTTATCCAAGAAAGAACATCGTACATGTATTGCCGATCGCACAGATACTGAATTAAATTTACATACATTACGAAGCAACTAAAACAGGTAACTGGAGCAATCAACTATCAAGATACCATACGAAACATAGATACACGAAATTTCGTAAAAATGTATGAAATCCGTGTCCATTTCGAAAGTGTTTCGAAATATGGAAGTCGTTATATTTATGAAGTTTAGACACGGTCGGAAAGGAAATTGGACTAGAAAATAAAAATAAAATTGTTCGTAACGGGGTCACGGCCCGCGAGTTCTCATGCCATCAGCATCAGTTGCTTAACGCGCATTTGATAAGCTACGGGTACATGTACGACGTGCCCAAATACATGTTTAATTTTTAAACATTTTGTTCGTCACAATTTGAGTCTACATGTCAGTAAGGGACAAAAGATGCCCAGTGGCAGACCTGAAATTTCCTCAAACATTAGATCTAGCATTCAAGATTTCTATACAATAATTATATGTTTAATTTCTTTGATACATACACTTACCTACCCACATAGGTT
This sequence comes from Trichoplusia ni, assembly GCF_003590095.1. Classification (NCBI taxonomy): domain Eukaryota; kingdom Metazoa; phylum Arthropoda; class Insecta; order Lepidoptera; family Noctuidae; genus Trichoplusia; species Trichoplusia ni. The sequence goes on from NC_039485.1 coordinate 8,042,439, forward strand.
GCGTTATGAAAAGTAAAGTAAATGTCGGACGCTACCTCACGTTTTCCGTCAGGCCTCGCTCTAATTTAAAGGTAAGCTGTCCAACAAAGGTATATTGTAAACTAATAAATAACAAAGCTTCAATGAGGCTCGCTTTCACCGACCACCCCTATAACAATGCCTTAAATGCCAACACGACACATTTTGCTATCCACGATCGTGTACAAAAACATAACGATGTCTTGCGCAAACGCATTCAAGAAAACTATTGTTATAAACATTTTTGGGCGCTTTCGTAATATCGTAATGTACCGTTAGGGCCACGCGTCCAAAAGATAAAAACTAGTCTAGTTTCTTTTCTTTTGTAATTTCCGAACAAAAGGGCAAATATGATTTAGTGGTTTCCTATTCTTTAAGAATTAGATAAAAAGAGACGTTTTTTTCAAAATGAGATTTGCTTTAAGCTGTTGTGTTCGCGCCTTTGTGTTATAACGACGTTTTAAAAAAACAAAAAATGTGTTTTCTTGTCGTCATCTCTACGTGATGTGTATTGAGATACCGACGATAAAAAGTGGACATTGTAAAATTTTTACTTATTTTTTAACAAGTTTGCTAGGTTTATAATAACTTATGCAAACAATAATCTATAACGGCAGTTTTGGATTTAACTTAAAAAGAAAACTAACAAGGACCTAAATAACAACTCAGATATTCTCGCAAATACCTTTACTGCAACAAAAAAATTAACTCCCATAAGCTACCAAAGGGTAATTACACAAACATTACTAAAATATTTCTTTAAATAGTTTTGAAGTAACGCTGATTGTTTATTTTGTACCAGAGTCTAAGAGACACGTTAATTCTTACTCTTATTTCCCCGCATACTAAATTCCCATGGGTTTTAAACAACGCTAATGCAACATTAAACTGCAAATTAGGTAATATGTATGTGTGAATTCAAATTTGTGTGAGTTTTCCCTTGTTCGAAACCAGAGTCATTTGACATCACAGTTTTATTGTTTGAAAAAGTGTTACTAGAGTTATTTATCACCACTAAATAAAAACAAAACATTCCATAAAGTTGTCGTGGAAATCTTTCGCGGGAAACTCGACCTTAAGAAGTATTGAGCTTAAAGAATTTATGCATCACATTAGATGAAATACAAAACGTGGCGCGATAGCGATTTATCAAACTTTCGACGCGAGTCCGCTGCATCTCAATTGTTTGCTAAGTTTCGTGGCTATTCAAAACAATTGCAAGCCGTTCGATTTACGATCGGCATTTGTTCGTGCTAAATTTAAATTGTTAGGCTTGGGACAAACAATTTGCGGATTGCGAGCAACGGAGTGGTGTCGGTCGGCACTCGCCTCTGCCACCTAGCGTGATTTAGGAGTTTGCCGGCGCGCTTAAATCATAGCGGTGTCGTCTTCGAGACCGGAATACGTATGCTTTTTGCATTTACAAAGCTTGAATGTAGCCACCGTTGCACCGGCCATCAGTTGCCACATCGCACGAGAAATATGGTTTGTTTTGGTTCTGTTTAGACGTTCCGTATCCGAAGATATTAGCCGGTGTAATTCATACTCGCTCTTAGCTCTTCAATAATTTGTTATTAACATATATTTTGTGTTATAATTACGTACGTGTGCATTATGTTGGTTTATGTACCACATCTTGATTTATTTGGCTTTAGCCATGTAATAAAGCCGAATTTAATATTTATGATCTGGCTGGAAAGTGTAGAGCGGTGATCCTATCGCGATAATAGCGCCTGCTCTAATAAGATGTAGACGGGCGGCAGACGTATCATTATCGTCAGTTACTTACCTAGAATTACTCACGGTAGGTAATCTAAAGCAGTATGAACAGTGGCGATCTCGACTCGGCGACTTAAACTACAATCACATTGAATTCATACAAAACTGACCCTGTATTTTATTCGTATGTAAACTATAGACGCTACGGTGCCGCTATATTACATTATTTTGTACTTTAACAATAAAAAATACTAATATTTCTCTCTACAGAAGATATACAATTTTGTACTAGTAAACGAAAGAAACTATCACTGTTTGACACTCGTCCGTCTATGTAGTGGTCCAGGTAGGAGGAGGATTTGTCGAACTTATTCAGTTTCGTGCGTGGAGTCGCGCGAGTTTAGAGCGCGAGCGTGGCCGCGTGCGCGAGGCGGCGCGGAGTCGCGCGGGGCGGCATGGCGGCGGGCGACTGGCGACTGTGGAGGGCGGGCGGCGCGTCGGCCGCGCGCGGCGCACTGCCGCGCCGCCGCCGCCGCGACGCCGCCCTCACCGCGCCACGCGCCGCCGCTCCTCCGCTGATTAAAAATTCTTACCAAACTTTCTTCTCGGGATAGCCCCCAACTTCCCATAAATGGTTTCTTTGTAAGCCACTTTCTTCCACCTTGACGGCATCCCCATTTAAAGTTGCGAACTTGGCGCGTCACTCAGGAATGCCGTTTCAAACGGTGGAACGAAAGTCTTACAAAAAAAGTAATGCTTAATTTCTGACTTCATGCAAGCGTATAGCACATACGGTAGCTAAATACCACATGTACCTAATAGAAATGCTACAATTTCGGTAATTACAGCAGTTAAATTAAATTACAGTGGTGTTAGAACACGAATACTTTCTATAGAAAGTTTTCATTACTTGAAAGCTAGCAACCTATAATATGCATATGTTAGTAAACTGCGTGTTTCATGTATTTGCGTACATAAATACTGGGTATGAGGTATTTGTCGAGCGCCATTTAACATCATTAAAATTTGTAGAACATTCACGAGGCTCGCGAAGAAGGTGGTCGAAGGTTTTGTTGGCACGTAACGTTTACGTTTATTTTAGAGCGGAAAACTATAGAAACATTGTAAACGCGTATTACACCCGATTGCCCCCGCAACTTAAGTGCCGACCGGATTAGGAAAGCGCCCTATGTGTAGTCTGGAACATTGTTGTTGCTCACGATACATGATTTATTTACCAAGAAATCAATGTTCTACTTATTGTACGGACAGCTTCACTTGTGTGTTGGTAATAATGCCTAATTTGTTTGTCTTGAATTCCAGTTGCCAATATGTAATGGCCAAAAATTGGATATTTGTTGATTTTTTGAGGAATTTCTTGCGATTGTTATTTCATGTTTGGTTCTCAAGTAATAAAAAAGCAATTTAAAAAAATTCGGTAAAAAAAAGTACTAAGCACTAGGTCGACCTCTTTTTAAATACAACGTTTTAATTCAGTTCAACTGTGGTACGTAAAATAGTATTATATTACAAATTTCAAATAATTAATAAATCGAACATCAATCAATGCGCACCTATAGATAAGGCATCGGTCTGCCACCTACGGCGGGCTCACAAAAGACCCCTCTAATCGCCCCCTCCCTTGCCCCCCTCGCCGCACCCCCCGGAAAAGCGTGACGACCCACAAATATAATTTTAGGTAAAACTTTCCCCCGATGGTTATACAGAGTGGTGCATTAAATAGGTGACGTACTAGGGACGGCATGAATTAAAATTGTAAGATATTAGGGATGCTAATGTTTCGGAAAATAACGGTGATTAATTTATTTGAGTGTCGAAAGTTGTTTTGGAGATACATAAAAATTATTTTCTACTACGTATATTTTCGTAGCTTTATTTTTTACTCAAACATCCAAAGTAATATTGAGAACATTATTTTGATTTCATTGAACGATAAAGTATAGGACCATTTAAGATATTCTATCTGATTTTAGCACTGATACATTCAACCAACTAAACGAATTCACATAACCATACGTACAGCTACAGACATACAAAAATCTGATCGCAAAAGAAATACGTTATCACCCTTTCTATCAACCGATAACGAAGTCGACAAACAATTGTTTCATCAATCAATCAAAACCCATAAATAACCAATATCTTGGCTGTATTTTGTGCTATGACGTCACTCGCCGGTCCGAATCTCGTTTGACAAGCGTCCGTCATCAAATCGCGGTACAAATGTTCTACAACTGAAATTCGACGTCACACCGATTGGGAAACTACGAAACTAACGGTGTCGACACGAGTCGTAAAAATGTTAACCGAACTTAACGGCTACACGTGTATTAATTAATTTACTGGTTTAATTGAGACGTGGATTTCGAATGGCTTTGGTTTAATGTCTGTAAGGAATTGTTCTATTCAGTTTTATACTGAAATTACGAGCTTTACGCCATATTTGATTTTAGTGTTTCCTAGTTTTGCCAAATCGATGTTGACGAATCAATAAGTAAAGGTTTACTATTGCTTCATAAAAAATATACCTCAACTAAGTATGAGTTAAAAGTCACGTTCTACCTAACTTATTTTCCAATAACGAAGTCGTCTATAAGCAAGCCTATAGGCATAAAAACAAAGCGCTCATAAAGAACCCGTAAGTGGTTTAAACGCCATTCCCAACAGCGTCAAAACGGAATCGAAAACACATTAAACAAGCGCAGAACGAGTATGATAGTCATAGACGGTCGCCCGGGCTGGCATGGCGGACGGCTCACAAAATCGCGACACACTTTTTAATTTATTTCGTCCACAAAAAGCTTTTTGGTGTTTTATTTTCATTTCAACGGAGACTTGCGCTGTAGCGGGATCTCTATTTTTATTTATTCCACTCTCGGATTTTATTCTCTTTTTCAATTTCGCCCCGATCGACGCGGGACCAAGCGGAACGCAGACGGATCTCATTTTAAATTGAATTCGTCTCCTCTTTGCATTTTTCTTTGGCGTTCCTATGTAACAATTCTAATTGGTGTTGTTTGCATGATAACATTGTTCGTTGTGATTAGAAAACGCTCGTTAAACCGGGAAAAATACAGCGAGTGAAACTGATCGATATCATCGCGTGATAACGTCGGCTTTGACTAGCTGAAAAGCTCTTTGCAAATTAGATTTTTGTTTTCCATAGAGGGGCCTAACCGCCTAAGTATTTCGTTGGTAACATTGTTCCGTTCTAATTTTATTATACTGATTCGATTTCAGTATCATGTACTTCGAGATACAAAAATAGCTCCGGCTTAAACAATGTAGTAACTAAAGTAACAGTGATTGAAGGGTTCAGTCAATGATCAAACAGAATAATCGAATTTGATGTTCAGAAGTCAACTGCGTCTGCCAATAGTGCCAATCTGCTGAACAACATTCTTCTCGTTCGACAATTGACTGTATATCCAACTTTAATCGCATCCAAACGTATTGCACATCGCAACATAGAGTTCTAAAATAGATCGACAAAATGAATATTTGGACAGATCGATGAAATAATTTTAGATTTCTTGAATATTTTCAAAGCATTGACCGGTATGTCTTAAAAATATTGTAGCACGAAACTCAACACCTCACAACGCTGTTTTAATAAGTATATAGCAATTAAATTAAATCGCCTTAATAAACTCTTATAGCGTTGTTAATAGTGCAGAAATAACTAATTATTTGCAGACGCCTATAGTCTATATTTACAGTACTGTTTCTCGACTACAATGTTTCGTACGGCTTTTCTTCCGCATACAATCACATTAATACATACAGTTCCAAAACCTAATAGTGTACTAAACTGGTATGTTGATTAGACGACAAAATCGCTCAAGTATGAGTTAGACTCGTGACACTGAAGTTCAGTACAAATACGCGAAAAGCACGTATTGCAACTAATTTATGAACTCTACCTTATTTTTAGGATTTGAAGCGGCTGCAGTAAATGCCTTGTCTGTGAAAATTTCAACAGTGTAGCTATATCACAATTCATGAGGTACAGCCTGATGACGGACGCACAGACGCGCAGAAGGACTGACGGATTGAGGGCGAAGCCTTAGTATAGGGTTATGTTTTTATCTTTGGAGCCAAATACAACTGCGGCAAAAAAAAAACTTGTACTAAAATTATGATCAGACTATAAAATAATGTCTTGATCAATAAAGAATGAACAATTGATATAAAAAGCAATATTTATTTTGAAACCTGCTTCTCTATCCTCGCACAGTCTAAACGCAGCTTTAGCTCTCGTATATTCAGACAGTCGATTCAAATACAGGACACGACATCCGAACACGTGTTTTTAAATTAAACAATCGAATTCGATTTCCAAAACGTATTTTTTATCACAGCGCAGCGTAGTGTTGCGAATACTGTCATTGATAGTGACTGCGTACCGATATCGAGCTAATGAATATGTATGCAAGCAGGTGCACACCCAGCCAGCCGACATGATTAAATAGGTGCCGCCAACGATTTTTATGCCGAACATCGATACTTTATCGAAGTACGTGCTCGATTCTTTATCGATAATGAATACTTAAATCGATACAAGGTGGTCTACACTTTTGTAATGAAATGAAAGTGCGTGTTATTAGTGTTTACCTCGTTCATTTTATGTTCCATCATCATTCATGTTGCAGTCGCTTCTGGTATTAAATTAATATCGGCAAACATTAGTTCAAAACAACTTATTTAGCGATAGTGATAAATTACATAATAACAGATCTGCTGTTCATTGAACCTTGGTGGGTCCTTAAAAAACTTTGTATCGTTAAATATTCTATACGTTTGCATGTTTATGCTATATTATACCGATTAAAAGCTAATAACAACTTCATCTGCACTTTGCATGACTACCACCTTTAATTATTTAATTAGTTTCAAATAAGTACAATTACAGACACAGAAAAATTACTATTAAAAAAAAAACGGATTTTCGATAAAGCCATAATGGCGGTTTTCACTGTAAAACTTTAAATAATAATTTGTTTATTCATAAACAAATTATATTTCACTTGCAACTTGTCGTTTGCATTAATTTTAATTCAAAATAATCAAATTAAAGCTAGTTCGATAATCTCGTGTCACAACACTCAAAGCAAGCTCGTCTCCCATACTACACGAGTGACGTCACTGCCACAGTATAACCACATCGATATTTGTATCCATGCGTTAATGCCAGCTTATCAATACACTACTGCAAGTATATTTTAACCTGTAATGTAACCGGAATGACGGGATTAATTAATATGTATCAAAGGTTTTATGGAGACTAATTACATTGGTGGATCAACAACACTCATGTTGAGATAAGAAAAAACGAATCGATGTTACTGGCTAGTGATAATGTCGGTTTCACTTACTGGAATTTATATGAGAATTTAAAAGTAAAGAGTACAAGACGAAATCCTTTTTTTTACTCGAGTATCATCGTACGAATGTACTAGTATCATACTAGGTCCAATATATTTATCGGTATGCGGATTCGAAATCGGAACGCCAGTATTATGCCTGGCAATTTGGTACACATAAGTTAAATATAAATCCAATATTCTTTCAAACTTTTCAATTTGCTTTTTCAAGCCGCTATTAGCGATCATTGCGTTTAACTAATATTCGCATATTACGTTTATGATGCAATTGACATTTGCTAATAAGTAGTTATAATCGTAATTTAAAACACAGGCGGTGTAATTTGAAAGAGTCATATTTAAAAATAAGAACGAAGGTCTATTTTTAAATACAATGAAACCTTATATAGTACAAAGTGGCGCCCAGATGTTTTTATTCAAGTCCCATCGCTTAACGGTAGTGCCGCGGCCGTTTAGTTTTTTTAATCAAGATTTGATAAGGTTCCTTTTTGATAAGCACCGGATGTAAACTTTTATGGCTAATGTTTTAATAAATTGTCAATGAGTTCAAATGACAATCGACTCTATAGGAAGTAGATTGATTGAAGATATTTTTAATAGCTGTCGGTTTTCTTTGAAGATTTTGATTTATTGGTTTTATATTTTTATTTTTTTGATCATTTGCATAAAACAATTGTATTTGCATATCGTTCAGTATTTGCTTGAATACATTTCTTGATAAAAATAACTAAGAACATTGGTCACCTTTAATAGTCTTTAGAAACTTTTGATCTAACATTGACTGAAAAAATATGATACTTAAGAGAGTATATATGTAGCCCTTGTTTCACTATAAAGTATCAGTGCGGGTTTGTCAATTTTTGACCTTACATACTTATACGGAGATTAACCAACAATATATCTACCAGAAGCTATTAATTAAACAAGTATAAACATTAAGATTGTCACGCCATTAAATCAATAAAAACGTAAACACATCATTCTTCCCCAACAAATTGTTACTCAATACAACTTTATTATAGTCATTTAAAATCAATTAAATTGGATGAAATATTTTCAATGAATTCCAATTCTTAGTTGATCGTAAAGCAATTTGTTGCGATACACATAATCGAATCAAAACAATCTACAGGATGTATAAATAACGAATAAGAAAGCCTTGAGTTAATATAGATTTTAATAATAATTAAAAACAGGTTTTCCTCATTATTATTTAAAGTATTGCAATTAATTAAGTAGTTCCCACGCTTAATACGAAGCTATTAAGTTTTATTTACAGATATTTTTTAAAACATTGTGACAACTGTTTCAAGATGTTACATTAAAATTTGTCAATAAAATGTATTTTGAAATTTTATTGACAGTCTTTAAAAATCCAGTTTTCATTTTGGTAAATCAAATCAATACACTCAATTTATTTCATTTTTTTTAAACCCAAATTACAGTAAAATCGTATTAAGTACCTAATTACACTTTTGTGTTTTTCAAACCGATAAAAAAAAACATGAAAGAAATGCTTTATTTATTATTAAAAAAATAAGAAAGTTATTCCAAAAGTATTTTAACCAGTCACAGTATTCTTACTTTAAATACAAGAAAAAATAATTGCCTATCGATAACGTATTACGAGTACCTATTGCCAAAATATGTATAAGTTGCTTAAAATAACTAGAACAACAAGTCTAGCTGGCGATGCGTTCCAAAACCCGCGCGTTTCATAAATTTGCATTAATTATCTCAAAGCTGATGCGTATCGCGCGAATGTTCGCATTGATTGCGTTCATGATAATCACGAAAAATTTATAAAGCTTTTGGAGTAATAATTGACTATTCAAATGGTACTGGTGATAAGATGTATTATATACGTACATGTATTGCTTATTTTTCGTTCTGGATAAACTTTGATTGAAAATTGTAGAGTCAACTGGCGTCGATACTACCGATAAGATATTAGATGATTTATGTAGAATATACATAATGTATAGATTTTTGTTTGTTAATTATTATTTTTTTATAAGATAACATTAATTATTAAGTTGTACAATATTAAATTACCTACCTTTTTATTTACTATACTGAACTAAACGGTGAACCGTACCTTTAAATATTTTTCCTCAGAAGAGCTTTTTGTAAGCGGCTCTCATATTCACTGCAGACAAAAATTCGAGCTTCCTAATTCTAGTCTTTATTTTAAGGCCAACCATACACAACGATTTTAATAGGAACAACTGCGATAAATTTCCAAAGGGCTTCTTTTGTTTTATTCTTTTCGCCTTTGAAAAAGTTATGTGCTAGGTGACATGTTATGCGGCTTATTTCAGATTTTTCGTTTGAGATTGCTTAAATAGACTTAAATTTATGGACGGACGGAGTGCTATTTCCGTCCGACGAGTTCGAGTTGGTGATTTATTTGAATTTGAAACATGGCCCAGGACACAGAAGTCGAAGGAGAATTTAATTAGATTATTAACTCATTGTTGAGTGTGATTCAGCTTTGTAGAAATGGAAATAGATTTAATAAATCATAATTAACTCTGTTTTCAGTTGGAGGAAAATTTTGGAAAAGATGAATTACTTTCTTTCGGTGAGTTATGGTCGAGTAGATCACTTTATCACTCGATCAACAGATTCCCCTACTATTTGTCTGTTTATGTAGAGTCACCGCAACATTGGAACCGTATTAGCCATTAGCATTTAGCATTTCAGTTCTAATTCCACGTGGCTCATAACACGGCTGGTTTAATTAATTAAATTTTGTAAATTCGTGTGACAACAGTTGTGGACTTGGAAGTTATTAGCAGTGAAACTAATTTCGGCTCTACAATTCCAATATATACTGATCCATTGCTAGACGTATAAGTTTCCCCTCTCTATCTAGGGTTGATCTTTCATCTCCGAGGATCATAACTAGCGAATTCGAATCTGAACTACACAATCTGGGACCAGAAGTTTCTATTTATCACCTCTTACATTTTTACTAAACAAATATATTAAACTGACGTAAAAGAACTTAATCTTTAAACTCGAGTCGTCGTGCTTCTAAAAATACGTTAACAAGGTAAATGAGGTAACACCAAACACGATTTATTAACGCAACATACATCTTAAACAGCTCACCTTGCGCATTAAAGCTGTACTAAGATACCTATAGAAACAAAAGTAGTCTTAGAGAAAGGCCCAGACGTGGCCGACGTAAATCTTTTGTTCGTTTTGCTACGGAAAAGTGCAAGGGAGCGAAAACTAACAGGAAAGAGGAGTGGGTACGCTTTTATTGTAACACTTTGCGGTAACTAATTGTTTTACTTTGTTTTTGTTCTAAGTGTTTTTGATTATTAATTTAGGATAAACTTTTTTGGGCAATATTTTTCAATGTCTGTCTGATTCATCTTCGAGCTGATTGAGGGGAATTGGGAAATCATGATGTTTTCACTTATCAAAAAATACTGATGAAACAGTATCTCTATGAGGCATGGATTCGTCTTATTTCTAACAGGTCTCTATCATTAGGAAATTCAACACATAATTTTTCATCAACATAAAAATGACAATGCTTAGTGAATATTAGGGAACGCTTAAAACAAAATAAATTTTGGACTCTCGTAAAGCTTTCGACACTTCCCGACATCCACATTCAAGTGACGTAAATCAAAGAGTTTAGAAAAAAAAACCCGCCGAAATAAAGCTCACGTGAAAGTTTGAAAATATCAGTGAATATAATTATGAGAGAGCACCCGCTGGTTTCCGGGCTACTAGACCCCCTACTTATGTTACGAAAGTCATTTTTATAAGTGGAAAGTGTGAACTGAAGGTGGAAAATTATGTAGGTATGTAGTCAGCTGTTAAAAGCGTTTGGTTGCAAGGAAATCACGTAGTAGGAATTACGTGAATGTGGTTTCGTTTACTCACTTGTATGTTTTTGTATTTTGTTGCTGTCCCAATATGAGCATTTGAATACAGTTATCCTTCTACTTGCGATTGAAGTTTTATACAGAAAATACTTGAAAACGGATACTAGAATTTACTCTTCTGTAAACAGTTTTCTCAAATCATATAATCACAAATCACAAAATTGTTAAAGGGAGAATCTTTCGAAATCCCTTAGTAATACATTAGAGAGGGATTCTTTGCGTAGTTATAAATAAAAGATAACTCTAAAGTCCTACCTGCCGAGCGACTTCTGTCTGTGAATTGCAAATACCAACTGTCTGAAGTAAGCGTATATAAAGTAACTTCTGACTTCTGAATAACATCACGTTTAGGCGTCAAAACTTTTCTACTATTCGCTTTACGTTTTTATAGTATGTTCATTTAAAATATATCTATTTTTCGGATAGAGTTTTTTGTCCTGCGAATGAATTCGAACAATAGTGTTTGAAACGATCGTTATCGGCGGTTGTATAGCAATTAAAATGGTAATTAAAATAAGTAGGAAGCGTACCCAAAACCGGGTGTAAAGTGTAGGCGCGGGCATCGCCGCAACAACCATAAAATTCTTTATGTCGACACAGATTACACTGGATGGCAGAGAATACAAGTTCGGTTTGACGATTTGGTTTCCTGTTGTTCTTAATGAGATACAAGATGTTATAGTTATAGGTTGTATTTAAACTAACATGTTTATGAAACATGTAATATTGCTCATTTGATTATATGACAATATTAAAATAACATTGATGTCTATTTGTAGCCGAATCTAAACAAAATATCTTAAAAGTTCAATTTCTTAAAAGTTATCTCAAAATTTAATACTTTTTCGACTTACAACAGACAACCACAAAATCTCAATGATACTTCTGTACTTTTAAACTACTCTGTACGCATTTGTAAAGCCTTTTTATGATAGCGGTATCAACGATCAATTTAGTGATCGAATTCTAACAATTGAATATCCAAACGGCAAAGCTTCGATGACCTACTAAATATTCAAATTTCATTCACTTTTATTATTCAGCTAAAAGCTTATTAAAAGATAAGGAATAAAAACTAGTATTTTGATAAATGGGTAGGTGTGGGGCCTATGAATCATAATCTGTATCCGTTATGTAATGTGTTTTGATGTTAAAAACAGTTATGGTTGAAACTTGTTTGATAACGTTTGTGAGACATATAATCTAAAAGAAGAGCAAATGTTTTGCTTACGTATCACTATTGGAAAGTTCCAAGTGTCAAAGCCTATCACAATTTTCCTTTCTTATATTTAATTTCGTATATTTATATATTTATTTTCGTATATTTTATTTAATTTCGCATATTTATCTAAAAACTACTTGTCTTCCAGGGCTTCAGCCGCGTGGAGGTCGGTTGTGCCTCAAACACTTTTTGTTAATCCAGAATGTCCAGACGATATATTTTGTACGTATTTGAATAGTAAAACCACGCCTGTATAAAGAATTCTTATTAAACAAAAATAATCGTAAAATTAGCTACGGTTTAGGTAATAATTAAACTGTATCCATGCTAAAAATATTTTATGACGTGACACTCAATATCACAAAGCATTACTAAACGAAATCCATATTCTCTTAAACATTTTCACAATGTCACACTACAAAGATCATCTAACATAATTCTCTTCTACATTAAGTGTAGTAATAAACAATCCCGTTTATCCAAGAGAAAGACAAACAACTTAAATAAGCAGACCATTATAAAACTTTTAAAACGCTGTATATGGACTATTTAGAACCATTTGCTGGGAGCTTCGCAAGTTTTTCTCTAAATAAAAACCTTCAGACTCGGAGGACGAAGGCAATAGACTTCAGGTTTCTTGAGACTAAAGTTAAATATCCATTTAAATCTTCGACGCTGAGGTCTCGGGGGAATACAGCGCTGCAGCAGCGAAAAGCGCTTTTACATTGAGTGCACAAGAAAATTGGTAGATTGTGTAATGTTACGTTAGATACTGGTTTGTGGTGCTTGTAAATGTTTTAGGCGAATTTTGTAGTCGATTTTTTATTTTTATCAATGATATTAAGATTTTTATCCACATAACTTGATACACGTCGTTTAGAGTTTTTTTTATATAAAATTAAGTTCTGTGATATACATCCAATAGTCAAAGGTTGTCATTTCATTTTTTAAAGTAATAGATTAACCATCAATTTCATTTCTTTGAACGTTGATGAAAGTTTTCCTTTCAAATCTTTTGAGTCTCATACCATTCTAATAGATTCCCATTATAAACACAAATACGATTCAGCAAAAAGAAAGTCTCTCAATGTTATTCACCACACAACAGTTAATGTTCCAACTTCAGGCCATCATTTATCCTCGCGCCTTCGCTCATCCATTCACAGCTCAAAGAAAGCGCATCAAGCGACATCGGGCGATACTTACCTAGCTAGCAGTACATAGCTCCGTCGACGACGGCACTAAATCAATACGAGCCATCACGCCCCCCTACCACCCCAACCCCTGCCGCGCTTCAAGCCGCTGCTTTCCCGCCGAAAGCAGCCACCACCCTTGAAAACCTCGTGAGCTGAGCTCCTACTTCTGTTCGGCTTTTGTGGAGGTGTACTTCGAACGAGACCTCTTGGGATTTGTCGCGAACGCTCCAATTGACAGTTCGCAATTTGGAATTGCCTTTTTAAAACGATGCGGTAAGCTAGGAATTAGTACGATGAACTTAATTTAGAATACTTTTCGTACAAGGTTTTTCGAACATTTGCCAATTATTTGACCTTCAACTGTAGCTGAAACGACAGAGAAAAGTTCATACTTTGGTAGAAAAATTTTTTTTAATTTGTTATTTGAATACTATAAATGCTCTATAGCATCATAATATGTTATTATAAGTAAATTTTTAGAGTTGTATTGTAATGACTTATACATAATATATAAATAAAACAGCCACGAACTCTACTATTACTACCAACTGGAACGTTATTTTCAAGTTTTCATAATTTTATTAATCAATGTTTTCAAGCATTAAAACCATTTAGTCGCACTATAATTATCCGTAATGTTCCTACTAAGCGACTGTATAAATCAAACATGCGACGCTATTGTTCGATTCGTGTTAGATTGATAAGGTTATTCCCAAGTGTGAACGAGACAGATATCCATTGAACGCTTTCTATTCATAAGTGATTGTACAAGCGAAATTTTACGAACATTTAATCGACATTTGAATTAAGAATATAGAAGGCAGATTAGCTATAGTTATTAGTGTACATACTGGCCAGTACTTTGTGTGAATTTAATGATTTGATGAAATTAATGAAAATTTAAATTTTATTTTGAAGAAAGGAGGTATAAATTGTTGCAAAATTTTAAGTGTACTGTGAGCTGTTGGGTGAAGCCCATCAAAAAGTTTTTGTTCGCTTTTACAGTTCAGTTAGAAAACGATTTTCATTGTATTTACATAACGTTTTAACCCTCTCAAGTTATTCTTGTTTTGAATGTTCAAACCATTAACTCTGTGCCGTATATTTTATGATTAAGTGTCTTATTTTTATGTATAGAATTAATAAGTAAATAATAGCTATAAAATACCTATTAGTTGTTGTTGTAAATACATGTACGGTATAAAAGTAAAATGCAATTACCTGAAACAAAAAAACATCATTTGTTAATCACACAATTACATTGTCATTCATGACGAACTTACTTAACAAAGTCTTTTAATCGTACAAAAAGATTTATACATAAAACAACACCATTTACGTGACTATCAGAGATCATTGACATTGTAAACTATTCCTAAAATTTCAACGGGCCTGTTCGGAATCGCGGGACTGGCAATAATGAAATAAGCGCAGGACAAATATAATAAATCTCGCAGAGACGCGGGGGCGGCGCGGCGACTTCCTCTTTCGATATTTGAATTTAATTTAGCGTTTTGCATTGTTTCTTTTGTCAATTTCAATGGATTTTTAAACGGTACATTTTTGCTCTATGAATGGAATTGAATTCAAAATTCATAAATCGAATAGATATTGTAGAGCAGTCGAATGAAACTACAGTGTGTTTTGTTTTTGCTGCCAAACAAAGGAAGTTGTTAGTGTTTATTGCATTTTTGCCTTTATTTATTGTTTAACAAAATGCACAATTTTTATTCTACAGTTTAGCATATAAGCGTAGAGAGCAATTATATTTAAACGTATCTAGAATGTAATCGCTTAAAAAGAAGAGGAAAAATGTAGAGAAATTAATCATTAAACGTCCATGGAATATTAATTAAGTATTTCTGGTTTAAATCTGCATGACGAGATGATATGATAAAGAACTTAAATACCCCGTCACAATGTAACAACGGCAAATTGACCATAATTCTTGATGGTCCCTACTTTGCCCGAAATCAGATCTTGACGTTGATGAAAGACCAATAAACGACGGAGATAAGATGGTTGCCTCTTAATTTGGAATAATCGGATTCTTATTTATCAGGTATAAACGGTGAGACTCTTTTAAATATATATGCTAAAGTCGGTAAGTATAAATAATTTGTTTGACATTTGTATTGATTATCGATTGTTAAATTATTTTTGTTTCATTCATCTATAATATTAGCGTCCCTAGATATATTATTTCCCTTTTGGAAACGTAGGTAATCGCTTTTACTTAGTGAGGTAGCAACCTTTTTTCTAAATTCTTTAATTTATCTCTCTTTTAGTAATTTGCGATATTCAATTTTGTTCTACAGCCGAATTAAATAATATCTGTATAATTCTTCTAGTTATTTTCTAAGCCGCCGACCAGTAACAGGAAGATATAAACTCGAAGTACCACAAACAAGAGTCCCATCTGAAGCTTTTTAACGACGTTAACTATATGTTTAGCTAAAGTTAAGTAGCTACAACTTTACACACACGAAACGAACGAAACCCTTAGCCTTATTAGTACAAAATACCATGTAGATAAATAAATAAATATTAGTGTATTTTGACGTAGCGAGCGGGCTTCGGACGGCGATCGTGTTTCGCGTGTTTACATCCCGGATTATCAGCCGGTTTAACTCACGGTCTTAATGTTAGGTAGAGGATACACTAGGTAAAAAGGAGAGTCATCTGGAGGAAGAATTTAAGGCCTGGAGTATTGAAGTTTCAGTTGTTTTAAGGTACAGTATTCAGAGTTATTTGATGCTAGCATTAATTAGAGCTTATTTCCCCCCATTGCTTGGTTTTTGTATGTTACCAACGCTTTCAATATTGATGTTTATTTCAATGTATACTCTGTAATGTTTTCTGGAAAATTAACTTGTATGAATGCTTCGTTGACTTAATCGTATTTGGTGTATTTTAATATTTTGAATAAAGCTTGTGGTTAGTCCAAAGTAACAATAGCATTGCAATTTTCGTTCAATCTTTTATAGTTGCAAAAGACAAAGTCATTTCTATTAAAATGGCACACACTGCATCATCACTTGCATCACGTAGAAAATATGGTCTAAACTTTGCATTGATAACGAAACAAAAAACAAATATTGAACAGTTTAAAACATTAAAAAACTTTTTCGTCTTTATACCCTCAGCTTTACCCCGTCCGCGATGATAATCAGATTCGGGCGGTATCTATATACATATCTGAACTAACATACATAGGGTAGAGTAAAGTTTTTAAAGTCTCGCCTCATGGCTAGATAGCAGGATTCGTGACTTACACTAGCCTCCGCCATGTTATAATTACGTAAGATTACCCGCCGGATTAGTTGCGCCCAAGTAATGATAGGTCAACGAAGATTTAAATCCGTTGGGACTTTAGAAAAATGTGTGTGTATGTGTGGGACGGAATGTGCTGTTTGGTGGTGGTCTGGTACCGTTATGTTACATTGGCGTACGGTTATTGAAGTAATGATTTGGGTTTGGGAACATGATGATGTTTGTGGGCAAAGCAATGTTTGTAATGCGCCTATTCGGGTATACCTAGGTACCTTAGAATAGTAGTGTTACGTACTGATTCTTTTAATTTGTAATTGGTACTATTTTTATTAGGTATTACTTAGGTAGGTAGATATTACTTAGCTGAACGACTTGTTTAAGCATGTCATTCAATAAACACGCAAAAATCACGGAATCTTTTAAAGCACAAAATCAAGCTTTAATTATTAGTGTTTTTTTCTTAAATCAATCCATTTAATAGAACTAGGTATATTCCTCAAAATATCTGCAGAGACAGCCAAAAGACTCGCAATAATATAAATAAATGCAAACACTATTGCGCTATTATTAAACTCTCACCCAAAAGCGTCGCAATCCAAAATGGCATACAAAGTTCACACGAATGACGTTCCCTGACGCAGGAATGGAACACCACGCTGATGGGGTGACACACACTGTTATTATTAGTTTTTTGTGCCCGCTCCGCCCCGCTCTCCCCTCCCGAACTCGCAGCCGCCATTAGAATCACTTTTTGTCATTTTTTTTTCCACACGCGACGAGAGTTGCGCTCAGCATCTATTGGTAGTTTTACACATTCGGTATTCGAAATTTATCGATAGTTCAATTGTTTCGCTACGGCTTTTCAATTAATTAAATGACAGTGTTTAAATTATTACTATTTAGACAGGGTTGGTTTAAATTGAACATGAAGTAATCAAACAATTTATTTATTGGAAAATAAAATTTTTGACATGTATTCATTACCTTAAATCATTTATTCGTCACGATGAAATTCGTTCACTTGATAATCCGTCAACACTATAGATTTACTGATGGAAGGCACGTCGTTAATAAATAAAACATCAATTAAATTCATTTTGATTATCACTCGACGTATCGGAAAATGAGCCTTGTAAACTTCAGATAGACGTAAAAAATCGCAGGTTATCGGCCCGAAGCGAGACGTTACATAATTTATTATTTATTTACAATCCGTCCTGTTTTTATGGCCACTGCGCTACAACAATTTAAATACCGCAATATCGAACAGCTGGTAATGACGTGGATGTCCACTGAATTTTAATCGACGACTTTATTATTTTCAACAGAAATTGCACTGTTTTTTTCGTCTCGACAACGTTCGACGAGCAAGTTTACCGGACGGCAGAAAAGCGGTCACTAAATTCAATTGCGAGTCAAAAATCGCAAGGTAGCGCGGACCTTGAAATCTTTTTGTTTATAAACAAAAGGGTGTTATGCAAGTAGTAGTCGTAAATGGATCGGTGTGGAGCGTTTTATGGTCGCATTATGGACGGGCCGAGATAAAGCGTTTGTTTTGGGTCGTAAATAAGACTGCAACAGGTACGATGCCAACGGGACTCCACAATCACGTGTACGCTTTCACTTTTGCTTATTATCATTGTGAATCGATCTCTTTATTAGTATAACTTTTTGTGTACCCATATTCTATTTTTGAATGGAGATTATTAAAAACGTCCTTATTAGTCCGTGGCATGCAAACACGCAAATTCCTGACGGCGACTTTAATTAATAACAGTTGTAATTAATAGTAGGCACTTATTTGGATTACTTTTTTAAGGCTTTTACTTGAATATGAAAAGGCTATCTCCATGTATCACTTATGTTGAACGTCGACATAATTACCTTTGGCGATTTATAAACGTCGTAATGAATGAGCTTAAATAAAAACTGCTTATACCGTGGAAAGTCTGGGAATAGACTTGATTAGATCTAAATCAAGTGTTAAATAACTAATAGGCGTTAACTCTGCCTTGTCTTTTCCAATTATAGAGTTCTAGTTAATACATTACGCTTGTATTTCTAGACGGGAAGACAAAAGCGGTTATTGTAATGTATCGGCTACATGGTTTTTGTAAAGAGGAATAAGTATCGTTATAAAATGAAAAAAAAAAACATATGAATCACGACTTTTATTTCTTTTGTAGAGATGGTGACTTGTAACAAAAATACCGATGTTTCAAAAATATTTTCCAACATATCGAGTACAATTTAAATCACCACTTTTGTAGGAAACTAAATATTGTAATACTGGAACTGTATACCTAAACAAAACAGCCTATCCATCCACCTACGTTAAAGTAATTGAAGTGGTCGTATGAATAATATTTGGGCGTCACTCGAACGGACGAATCGATACGTAATTATAGAGTGAAAATGTACCCCTCATAAATATTATATCCGTGGTAGTGGGGCGAGGCCAGAATAGCCCGTGGCCTCTTTTGTGTGGACTGGAGTGTATCAGGCCATGTTAGATGACGTCACGCCGTGAGGAAGAGTCTATGAAGTAGGTATGGGTGTGAGGACGGTACTGAGGTAAGTTCATATTTGGGGTATACAAATATTATTTTTAAATAAGAATTAAAATATAGTAAAACTAGTAAAAAAAATCTTATAATTTTATTACTTTATCTTGACTCATAGGTAGAGGGTTCCGCAGTTATAAAAGCAAGCTTTTAACCATGGTATTGAGACTGTTAAATATAATCTTAACGAAATTGAAGAAACACGTTTAGAATCTCAGAAAGATGTGTATATCAAACTTTTAAACCAAAGTCTGGCAAAATTATATAAATTTTATTCATCACTTACACGTTCATTAAGAACTTCAACACACGTAAAGACGGATTATAATTAACGCAAAAATATTAACTAACCTATGTATTTCGGTTTCCCCATTCCGTAAATGTTTCTATGAAATTGTTTTGAAACTTTTATCTAATTCCCTTTCCACGCAACGGTTGCATGTCAAACAGCAGTTAAACCGTAGTTTAGATTAAACCAGTGCCAACTTCCACGAATCATAAAAATTGGCCGTGAAATTTCACCTTCGCTACGGGAATAACGTTTCAAAAAGACCGTTGTATTTTTGTGATAATCTAACGTTTAATTTTGATTGGATTCCACGTCTTGATTGCCGTTGTATAAGATTAATTGTTTTAAACCGAGTTTTACGTTCAAAACTGGGATCATGAAATATTGGTGTTATTTATTTTATTCCAAATGTTTTAAATGTAAGACGAATATCAACACAGAAATAAACGCGTTTGTAAATATCGGAGGTATTTTATTCCAATCCAGTTTTTGTGGCAATACTACAAATTCTGCTCATTGTATCGATCTACTATCCAGTTACAACAAGTTTTTGTTAACTGTGAGTAATGCGGTCAACATATTAAACACCATTTGTAATAACAGACAACAAAAAACATATCCATAATTCAGGTCTTAATACAAAGCAATAAGCTCACAATTATTAGCAATTTTCATATCGTACATCAGTTCGGAAGACGACGAAACCAATTATCATGTTATCTTGCCCGCATATCGTTAACAAAGGGTCAAACCAGTTAACGCGCAATACTGTCCAATGTAAAATGAAAAAACAAAAGCACTACCCACTTTAATCTATGAGGGTATTTAATAAACATCTGCTTTTTGGAATCCATGTCGCATCTGTTGCTATGGCGACGGCGTCGAGCCTTTTTCAAAATTTCAAATGCGCGCGAGCCGCTTCCAGACAACGGCAGATGTTCCAATTCCCAGAGCTAACTCACAAACGATTCTATACTATAACGACCAATGAATAAAACATAAAATCAAATGGACGATCAAATATTAAAAAACTTTCCCGACTTTTTTTATTCGTCCTTAAGAAGTTAGATTATGATGTTCGAATTTTATATTTGGCTGCAATTTAGGGTCTGTGGTAGTGATCGCCATAGATAACTGTAAACGGGGTCATTACTACGACCCTAACCCAATTTCGAGTTTTGTATAAATACGTATATTTGTCAAACGTCTCATTTTAAATGTTGATATCATCAATTTTATTGCTTTCAATTACTTGATAACTTCATTTTAAAAACAGTCCAGTTTTGTTTTATGTTCTACTTAGGGTAATGAGACGGGGTAAAATATTTTAACTCCGCCCTCATAACTATAATACAAAGCAATTTACAAATAGAGTAGGGAAACCCCAGGAGATTATAGTAAGCTCAAATTCTATACATTCAATATTGACCACTTATTCGCGGAAAAACCCATGAACAGAATGTGAAAACGGAAAATGAATTCAAATACGGGCAGATAGAGATAAATTTTCATGGCAAGCGCATTTTGATGCTTCTTAAACGAAAAAAAAGGGGATGTGAAGAACCATTTTTTGTAATAACTTTTTTACTCAGACTGCCAGTCAAACTGTTTACTTTATACATTATATTTTGATTTTGTTACTAGTGTATGCATATAGAAAGAGAGGTTTTGATTGATGCACAGGACTAGTTGCCAACTCTATCCTTGCATCCGATGCAACCAATTACATACAGTTTCTTCGAAAATTCCTGAACCTAATATAAATGTTCGATTTCTCCCTTCAAGTATTGAACATAACACACCATTTACATACAACACCATTGCAATAAACAAAACAACACATTTTAAATCAATAGACATCTCAATAGGCGTGTCTGTCTACGGAAGACTTATTCCTTTGACCCTCAAATTCAGTAATTTAACTTTTCCCCTCCGGATAGCATTTCATTTACCTCTTCAACCGATACGCTGCGTGGGACGAACTAATCGGGAACAAGATTACCTAAGGAGACGTCAAACTACTTAAACATGGCGTTAGTCTAAGCGTAGCTCAAAGATAGCAAGTATATAGGCACTTCCATAGAACTATAGAAAGTTCTCTTATAAAATCGATCTATTTTCTTAGTAACCCAATAACTGGAATAGTCTCAGAAGTACGAAGTAGGAAGTCAAATTACTCGCGGGACTTACTTAAAAAGCAAGTTGAACTTAGGATTAAATAGTATTAGGCTTACACTAAACTGACATACCGACGTATGTGTGACGTAAAGGTTATATTTCACCTTCTTCATCATCAAATTCCACATTACTATTTTCACTACATTCACACAAACACACAAGACAGTCATCAGTCATAACATTTTTTCCCTAGCTACCCTCTCCACTCCATCCGCAGTGCCGATAATTCCCTCCATTGATTCGTAACGCCTCCACGCCACGCTACAATGGTCGCGAGTGAGCACCGACATTTGCCATTGTATAGTCTATGCTACCCGCTATGTCCCTGTTATTTATGTAGCTACTGTCACTGCAAAAAATGTTTAGGATTGTCGTTGATTGCTTTCTGTATTCAAACGGATTTGATTTTGGATTTGGTTTCAAGGAATGCGCCTGACGATGGCTGGAATCCGGTCAGAAATATTAATATGATAAAAAAAAACAATTTGAAGATGGTTTGACGTTGCAGTCCACTACTGTTCATGGGCATAAAGGAGCCGGCAGCGACTAGACATACAAAACAACTGACGAAAGGGTCTACCACCACGTTGTAATAATATGTTTATGGTTGTGGAAGCGTGAGAGAGCAATATACAGCGTAGAGTGGTATCTCTTTTCCACAGCCGCAAGAACTTTACTACAAGATGTGGTGTTAAGCCCCCAGTCTCCTTAAAAAAGGCCTATATCCAACTTGGTTACCAATGAACATAATCAATTGTACCGGGCAAAAACTCGTTTTTTATTTTGTGTCTATATTTACCACTATAGTTTC
Source organism: Trichoplusia ni (assembly GCF_003590095.1). Lineage (NCBI taxonomy): Eukaryota > Metazoa > Arthropoda > Insecta > Lepidoptera > Noctuidae > Trichoplusia > Trichoplusia ni. The sequence continues at coordinate 8,065,022 of NC_039485.1, forward strand.
GAACTTTTTGAAATTACAAAGTGTTAAATGAAAATACCTAATCAAGTAGATCGCATCGCAAAGGGTGACCGCTGTATATGGTCGTTAGAGAACAGTAGACTTAAGTGCGTGGCTGTCGAAAATAAACAATTATTTCCCTTATAGGGAGCAAGCCTGCGAACAGGAGCCATGGGGTGCGAACGCTCTACACGAAGAAGGGAGACACTTCAAATTGGAACGAAGCGTAATATTCAAAATTATCATCACAAGAAACAAAATATTATCACTGTAATTAAAAAAAAAACAACAGCATGCACAGATACACAGCTTGTAGCGTAATCAAAGAACTAATGATGCATTTGTAGAGCAAATAGGTAGATATGTAATTTAAATGATCATTAATACATAATGATACAGTAATTTCCAACAAGTACAACCTCCTTGCTACTATTTAATCTTCGCGTAATTGATTAATTGCAGTTTTTAACATTTATAATTCCACAGCGTTTATAATAACCGGTTATAAGTCGATTATGAGCAGATATAATTCTCTGACACTCAGTTGGAACCGTGACATAGCTCAGGATCGCAGTGCGACTGTACATTTAATTGCTTTAACAATTATATGATTTCACACTAGCTTCATTCTGCTTGTTAACCGCAGACATCAGCAGCAGGCGCTGCCGAATCTGATCACTGACCCATGAAGCAAACAGAAAGGAAATTTTCTTCCACCAAAGAAAATACGACAATATAAATAACTCCATCGGACCCCTACCTACTACTACATCACCCTATGACAAAAGAGTTATCGGTGCGTTGAAAACAAAAATGGCAAGTTGATTTATTGCGAACGGTCGCGTATTAGCCGTGTGTGATTCGGGAATTTAGCCGGTGGAAAAAAGGCAATGCTAGGTGAGTTAGGTCACGTCTAGACGAACGACAGTCGAAGGGCGCAGTTGTTTACTCCGAGGATTCCCCAACGCGCCCTAATGAGTATGGACGTTGATTTAAGGCGCCCATTCTAGAAGTAGAAGCGAAAGCTTTTAGTAGTTACGTCATAATTTTGTAGGTTTTCTGACTTGAGAAAGTTGTTCAGTATTTTTTTTCTGTTACAACTGTTACCAAGCAAATTATTATTACATTAGAAGAGGATAAGTTATTCAACTAACTTTTACTTTAAGTCTTGGTAATGAAAAATAATGGATGAACCTTTGGGATGGTCATTCAAATTAAGGACGCAGTCACGTAAAGACGCGCCACTTGAACAATGTAGAGCAGTAACTGAAAACGAAATGAACATGTTTTGGGCCTTAAAAATACAGAAAACGTTTATATCGTCCGACATAAATCCAGTTCGACGAAAGCGAAGATTAGAAAGCTAGCTAGTGAAGCCAAAACTCGATATTGGGTGAATAATCGTCGCCACTACCGGCGCGGTAGCCGGCCGGATGTGCCAGATTTATACCCTGGCGTACCCGGGTGTACCGGGCTGTGACCGGCTCGTGTACCAATTTATACCCGGCTAGGTACGCTGGTCGTATCCGTGCTGTCGTCGAGTCTGTGCTCTTCATAAAGCACCCGATATGTCCGCTCGCCTTGAGGGCTGGGATTTATGGCGTGGAAACGTCATCGGACCCAGTGTTTGGATATAAATCATATGTGTTTGCTTAGTGCATGAGACGTCTAAATTTCTCGGCGGTAAGTCGCTGTGATCGGTGGTGTAAGATTTAAAAAAATAAATTCTAACTGTTCAGATAAATCATTTAAGCTTTTAAATGCACCTAGTTTAATACAATAATACTACTATATATGCATCATATTACTAAAAAAAATATTATTATTATTAAAGCAATACGAAAACAAACCGAAATGCAAACCAAGCATTCTTATAATACGTAGAGCGGCCATGGAGAGTCAACTGTTACCATCCCATTTCATTTCAGATTAAAAGCTCTATGGGGTATTTACTTGTTGGACCCATGTTTGCATCAGCTTTCCGAAAGAGCCAGGCCTCAAGGTCTTATACAAGAGAATTTCGGTGTACCAAATAATACAAATATCAAACCATGCCCACTTACATAAATATCATAGCTATAAGAATAAAATATTGAAGTAAATATCGATCAAAATATGTTTCGTTTATTTCCTGATCATTTACCTACATAAATCCAAAAAAAAACCTACGCTACACTGATTTTAATATTTCTTCTAAAAGCTCATTCAAAACACCTACTTTGGGCCAAAGCACACCGTACTGCATTCCGTACAAAATTAAATAATAGAAGTCAAATCAAGGAAGTCAATTGCACAAAAGCTTTACAAAATAAAAACTAAACAACAGGTGAGTCAAAACAATTGAACAACTGAAGTCTAAAGATGGCAAAAGTATTCATGAATTGGGTCAAGCGAAAGATTTACGATTTTAAATTGTCAACTGTCTTATGCAACTTAAATAAACAATGCACAGAAGCAGGTATGTTTGTGCGAATTTTAATTTGCATAGAGATTTGAGCTTTCACTTTTCATTGTTAGAAATAAAAGATTCCTTTGTTGATAAACCTTTTTTGTTGACACTTTGTCTTCATTCAAATGTTGTGACAATAGTTGTTTGTAAACGCAAGATTTGGAATAGGATTAAATTGTCTTTCGATTCAGCGTAGACGAGCTTATAGGATTATCATGTAATGCCGTTGTTTGTATTATGTAAAGTATTTAATGAGATTACAAGTGACATTATTGTCAAGTTTACTCAATGGGAAAAGCAAGGATTATAATCTACATATATATCCACGACTCAAATTTATTTCAATTTGTATTAAAATATTGTTAAGTTACATTGACGAAGCTCACTTCCACCTTCCCAATGCAGCGCCATCTATTTGCGCACCCCTGAAATACCCAAGCGCGACTAAACTGACTAAACCACCCTCTAGTAGCGAACGCGGAACATTCCAACCCCCAAAGTGTGTCGAACTCAACCAAAACTCGAACCATTTCACGCAACGAATTTACCCTGCGACCATAACGCCATCTCTGGGATGGCGCACGAACTTTTACGAAAGCTCGAAGTTCAGAGCTTTGCCGCTGCGGCAGCACCATCGCAAAAGCTTTTGAATGAAAATACCTGTTTTGAGAAATATGAGACTTAGTGGATTGAAATAAGGTTGTGTTTAGATTGTAGAGATGCGGTATCGCCGAGTAGAGTATGCAAATTAACGCGCCATTACATGGTAATTTATTTGAAACGAATGACCACTTTGCGGAGTAGTGCATCCAACGTCGAACACTGAACGTTTATATGGGGACCCTGACCTTATATTGCGTCAATTTATAGCTTTAGAGCCGTTATACGCTGTTTTACGTAACAGCTGTTGTGTCTCGCGTGATGCCTTAGCATAGTGACCCTGTTTTGCATAGGACTTTCACCTGTTTCTTCAGCTGTTGGAAAGTTAACTAACTATTAATGAGTTTCTTGACCGACCGTGAAGCGCCACTTTCAAAAGGGCAGAGTTACTAAACAATGTTATCTCATAAACATTGTCAAGAAAATTGCCTATTGAATTTTGTGAACTTTGGTAAACGGCGTACATTGTAAGGGACCTATTAATTTACTATCGAACAAAGATAATTCAATTACTTTACTTCAACCTACACTAATGATAAATAAAGTTTAACATTTTCTTGAAGCCAATTTATACATACACGTATATGTTCCAGCAATTTTGAGAGCAGGTTTTCTTTACAACGTTTTGAAGCAACTTAATCTTAATAAACCCTACTCCACTTAAAACTTCAATCAAAAGTCCAGAATAAACCTTTCATCTTCATATCTCTCGGTACACCTCATTCAAGATTGCGTCCAGGTACAGGCAAATTGAGATCCTCTCGCTTATCAGACAGGCAGAATAAAGACACTGCAGTATCGCATTTATGAAATGAAACAATGTTTGTAAGTGCTGTGATTTATGAGCACAGTGGCATCATGAACACGCCCAAATAAGAAAAGATAAAAGACTGTAAAAGAAAAAGGTAGAGTTATCTTTTTTAATGCATCGATGCATTGTTTTCTTTTTTGTTTGGATGGAAATTTTAGAAGTAATCTTGTTACTTTGATTCGTTATTTTATAATTTGCTTTGATGATGATGGTTGAGCTAACATGATAAATGAAAATGATAATTAATAGGTAATAGGCAATAGGTAGTTAAAACAAACTCTACATTTATTCCTGACGACATTGTCTTGAATTAGGTGAAAAAATGGAAAATTAAGATAAAGAAAAGTGTGATAGAATCTTTATTAAATACGTTTAAACTACGATTCAACTTTAGATCCCTTTGCCTCTAACAATGTGTAGTTTCCTACTAAAAGTTATTTATCGATTTGCATCGTAAATATCCTTGGGTATAAACTTACTAGCCAGTGTCTTACGTTCAGTAAACGTGTAAAACAGTGTAGAGAATAAGACATCAGCTTTTACTTTCTTCCACATTCATGAATATTTTAACAAGAAGGTCTTTTGTGAATTCTACGAATCTGATCTTACTAAGTTTCTTAATATAGACTTCATGTGTAGAAAGTTTTGAAAGTTGTTGCAATAGAAATTTGCTCCGTTTGTATTTTTGCTCTACATTGAGTATTGTAATTGATATTCACTTCGAGAAGAATAATATTATTTAATTGAATGTCTCTGTGCCTCAATAAATGCGGAAATAAATAAGAATAGTAACAAAAAGCTGATTAAAAATTAATAGCAACAATTTGTCAGATGAATATTAAAACTTCACATCATTGGACACGACGCTAATTGAAAAGATAAAGATCGAATAAATTATCCAATTACACAATCGAATGTTGTAATGACTATAAGAGCTGACAGCTCATTACTATTAAAAAAAATATTATCGTAAGTCATAACTCGTGCGGAACGAGAAAATGTTCCGATTAAACGGACATTCGGTACATTATTTAGCCGAAGTGTGAAACCAGAAAGGACAGTTTGAAATGATAAACACTGGCACAAAATGAACTTTTTGCCATCATTGTCAGTCGCTGACTACGTGTCCACTCGCTGGTTACTTAAATTGGACATCCCGGCCGATACGGCCCGCGGTCTGTCAGAACTTCTTGTTAATGATCACGCGAAATCATTAAAAGAGATAATAAACTTAAATACTACACGAAAAACTGACAAAACAAAACATTTCAATCCACGTTTTAATTACTGCGTACAAAAATTATGAATAATTATCCACCCCCCTGATGATTAAGGAGTTATTTTACATACCGACACAAGCACGCAAAAAGCTCACACGAAACTCTTTCGCGGATCTTATTAATAATACATTTAAGAGGTGTAAATAAATCACTCGTTAATTAGCTATCATTACACAGTTGAAAGCTATAATTGAACAATGTATCTGTTACTCGATTTTTTAGATAGATCTGTAACAGCATCAGACGGCCGCGAACAAAGAGCTAAGACTACGCCAAAGAAAAGGAACAATAGTGGTGTGAATGTTACACTCGGATATTACAATAATGGTATCGATTATAATTTGCGTGCGATGCGGTCTGAGATAGGGGCGGGAGGCGACACGTAAGCGACAGGCGTTCGCAATCGGCGTCGCGATCGACTCTTGCGCACCACACCGCACAATGCTATCGTGGCGCTACGATCGCGGACATGCCCTCTCGCGCCATTACGATTGGTGCTTTCAACGTATACGCACCTATTTTATGGTAGAATGATTAGCTGCTTATGAAAGGGCTGCGTTTAAAATCGACAGGAGTTGAAAACAAAATTCCACGGTCATTTTTGGAAGGTGGAGAAAAGATGAAACAAATCAGACGCTCTTCTTACTCTATTTGATATCCAAAGGACTCTTTGTCAAAACAACAATAAAAAATATTTTAGTTTATTCAGAAATTACGTACGCAGTTTTATTCTATTTGGGAACATAAAAGCATTTTACTACTGGTAATCTTGATCTGCACACCGATCTAGCAGTAAGCATCAATAGATCCGAGTTTTAGGACACATTTGATTTAATTGACCACCAATAAAATAGTTTTACGATGATGTCATAAAAAACACAAGAGAAAAAAAAGATAAAATATTTTATTGATGTAGTTAGGGACTAAGACCGCACAGTAAAATTCATGCAAAGCAGATTCAATTCAATTCCAATCAAATTCCTTTGGATCGGACTCCGCTTAGCGACTAAATAGAATATTCCCATGCCTCATTTCTATTTAACATACGTAATTCAAAAGCCATAAAACGAAGTTTGCAAAGTTTTCAAGTTATAAGCATGAGCGGAAACCTGAATTGAATCGTAATGCTTACGATTTTTTTTTCGTCGTTCTTATTAGCATTTTCTCATAAATTATGCGTTTGTTGAACGGAAACTGCAACGATTATTTATTTGAATAATTAATTTAATCTGAAACTTCTGTTTTCTTTTTTTAATTAAATCTTGTTTTAGGTATTTTATATTTATTCAAAATATAACATAATGTTGTTATTTAAATAGCTTTTACCAACCCAAACTTACGTAAAATCCATTAATTCAAAGTAGAGCATCTTTCCAACTCAAAATTCCGGTATAAAAACCACATTTATTAAGATTAAAAAGCTCTTGTTTCCTTCTGCCGCTGTACACCGAGAGGCGAAACTGTCGGTACTGGGGACCGAAGAAGGCAGGGCGAGTAATAAACACGAGCGCGTCAATAAAAGTCACCGTCCCACCATACACATGTCCAGCGCTTGCTAGCAGGTGTACTGCCTAGGATATGGCAGTAGGGTTGCCGGTACCATGAAATTTAGAATTGAATATTTTATTGTTATGGAATATTTTTTTTTATGTTTTTGTATGTTAGTAGCGGTCTTCTTTTAAATGTGCAGCTGCGCTGTACAGGCGTTTATATCGGCTTTAACTATAAATGTTATTTTGGGAAAACTCGTGGTATTATGCGTGTCTTAAAAATATATAAAAAGTGCTTGTAAGTAGAAAGCTTTGGTGGATTTAGGAAAAAAAGAAGTTTTTTTTAGTAGAGCCTAAATTAAGCTATCTAAAACATTGATCCATAAAGTAGCAGTAATGAATACAGTTACATTTTATATCTGTGTTATTTTCTTATTCAATGACTGGAAATGCCGAAAGGCATAACTCATAACACTCGTAAAGATGTTTAAAGATTTTATTTACTCTTCCTCACTTATGCCTTTACTGGGACTACATTTTACGAGCACCAGTAGCAAAATGGATTACAGTAAAAAGTTCTTTAGTGCTGTGATAACCCTCGGTAGTCGTAAACACGTACTATGGAAATACACGGACCCGAAGACGGATGCTGTCAACATTTTCATACCACAATATTGAAACACTGGCCGCTTAGCGCTTATTCACAACCGCTTTAATTTTAAACAGATCTTTAAAATTATTCCGCTGCAAATGAGCCAACATGTTTTCACAATAAACTATACGATTTATAGTTCCTTAGTCACGCATGATTAAGACTTGACCCACCAAATGGGTGTGTCGCATAATCATTTTATTACGGTGATTTAATTTGCATGCTCGCTTACACATCTGCAATATATTGACTACACGTAAAGGCGTTATCTCAGGCCGTCAATCGCTGCGAGAACAACGCGTTTTCTTTACAATAATTGAACAAACTAACGCCAGTCAAACGCATCCGGTCTTACAAATCGTGTTTAAACTTGAGACAACTGGCTGGTGTTGCAAACGTCAATCTAACACGAAAGCTCGCAACGAGGTGTTTAATGATGCAATAATTTGCATAGGGGCCCGTTGCTGAGAAACGCGACCTATTCTCACGTCTGTCTTCGGCTATAAAGTTTCCTTATACAGTAGCAACTCTTGTTATGTGAACTTTTGTGCTAAATATCGCGCGACGACGCGATCTCGTTCCGTTCTGTTCGCACCACCTAAACATTCACAGCCACCATTCGTCAACTTACCATTTAATGACGCCTTATTGTTTATGGACTGTTGAACAGCAGAAATGGTTACCTGAAAAAACAAAGAAATCACTTTATTATACAACGAATGACAGTCGTAAACGTCAAGTGAGTGTAAACGTAAACATTAAAAAACATACACAAATTGAGAAATGAACGGAATCAATTAAGTATCGGTGGTCGGGTTCGTAAAATCGGATGCCTTATTCAGTAGGTCGGGGCGTCCCGCGCACGGGCCGGCCTGCTAAACCCCCGGCGCACAATCTGACATTTATGAGTGCCATAAAAACGCTCAAGTAGTGACTTTTACTACTTGTTTAGTGAACATAAATGTCTTTGCCTTACCCGCGCTCAACGTCGTCCGTATTTAAAAGCGCACAGTTTCGTGCACAGTTTTGCTCCTTTTTCCTCTTTTTATTTACTGTTACTGTACTGTTATGCAACTGTATAATGCTTTGGTTACTTTTCAGCGACAATTTATTGGTGTCGTCTTTTGTCTTTATTTTAGTGCCGCGAGAACATGGTTTGTTTTAGTTTTATTTGCGTATATTTGAATTGCTCGTCATGATAAAGTGTGCATAAACTATTTGAGAACATTTCCAGCGTGCGTCGCTGTAGGTTTTATTTGAAAAAATTAAAGCGCGTTCATAAATCAAGGTGATCACACGATGAATGTTTTGAGTACTTTGGTCGCGTATGTTGATTGATATCTTGACGATGTTTACAGGCATCGTAAATGTAATTAGGCACTTTCATTTGTTATGCAGGTGGCGTGTGGTCCTTGCGTACTGCTACTTAAAAATATGACAGCGATTTGATTTAGTTCTTTTTAAAAGGGTTTCTTCAAGTGTGGTTGCATTGTATGTGCGGAATTGTAAGTATCGCTTACGATGTTCGAGACCTCAGGGTAAGCGTAACACTGTTAATATGCAAGCCAAATCCTCGTAACCGTATCATAGGTCTGCTTTCTTAGACCTCCGCGGGCTGAGCTGTTGCCTGTTCATAGGTATTCTGCTGCCGTCCGCAGCTCGTTTGGCAAGTATTGACAGTTTAGTTCGGCCACCCACATGCCTTGCCTACATACCTTCAGGTTTATGATCGTCGGTCTACGAATAATAATGCTGCACCTAGCTCCAAGGCCGACTAGACAATGGTGTCTTGATTGCTTTTTGCCCTTAACTGTTTGTTTTGAATCCTTAAAATGTTGATGATGTATATTCGTGAAATGACGTAACGTAAATGTACTTAGATATTTTGAAACATGAGCTGTAAGCGTTTACATTGTTTTCTCTAGCGTAATCAAACCGTAAGTTTTAAGAACACATTCGGTTTTTCAGATTCCCTAAGGTAAAGGTATGTTTAATCGATGATAGACAAAAAAACGCTCGTACATTTACTCTAACATCCGTATATTGAGTTTACCTACGATTTTTACAAATAATAAATTTATACGTCGAATGAAATAAATTTTCAGTATTAGCATAAGTCATCTATCTTAAAGCTTTTCCGTTCAAAAACTATGAAGTATTGACAAGGGCTTAAGCAAAGCAGTTTACTCGTGGATTACAACCCAGTTTGCAGCCAGCATTCAGGAAATAAATCGTTCTTATCGGAATATAGTTGTTATACAATTATGTAGCTTTGTACTCTAGAATATTCGCGGAGCTATGCAACTGAATATTTGAACAACTGACTAAGCCGTCTGATAACGAACCTAACTTAATTTAAACCAGCAATCAGGTCACCGATAGCAGACCTTAATTCATCAAATCTTGCTTAATCAATATCAATGTCAAAGGCCTGAGCGCTACTGCTTGTTATTCCCGGCCATTGTTTATATCGCACCAAAAGAAAGTCCTTCTACATACCTCTATAATATATTCGTCTGTCAACCATACCTTGTTTTCGCTTCAAATTAGACAATTAGGAGTCGGGTTGTGACGCTAAATCTATTCAATTAAAGCTGGGTACGCACCGGTCACCTACCGCGGCGATTTTTTAATCGTATGTATGCGACGTGCGATTCGCGACTACATTTCGCATATCAATGCGCTGGACAAATTGATGAAAAAACGTTGGGCAGCGCGTGTCAAACATGACTGAGGTTAGCATTGTTCGATATTCTGAAATAATTGTTTGATTACGTGCGGTTATGTACGGTATACGACATTTGTTGTTTCCGTAAGTCGTTTGAGAAGTTTTGCTGGTATTTCAAGGTGAATAAGGAGATTATAAAATCCGGGCGTTGTTTTTCATTTTTATATGAAATTTATTTTTGTTTATTGTTTTACTCTTTAATTCCAATAACGTAAGAATTGAATTTACTAGGAGCGTCAGATGAAATAAAGTCAAGTCCTTCAAGTCTAAATCAACTTATTTCTTCGTATCACGTATGTGTTGACAAAGTTTTAGCTTAAATGTATTTTTAAAATTTAATTCGATAAACAGTTCTAGGTTAAAAAATAATAACTATTATACTTTAAGAATTCTTTAAGTTGATTTTTATAATCTTCAGAATGACTTCATGAGAATTTTAATGGATAATGTCTTACAAAGTTAAAGCGTGTGAAACATCCCACGTGCTTCAATGTTTTTATGGCGAGAATAAAACTTACATTAATATAATTAGGTTTATATGGCGGACATTTTTATTGTAACATGATGACTTGTTTAAAATATTTTTCTTAAGAGACAAGTAGCCAACGATATTAACGAAAGGTCAAATGGTCATTGGTAGAAATAAAAGTAGGAATTTAAGCTTGAAACTAATAAAGGCCGTAAGCTTTTTATAATATAAATATATGTATTAATAAACAAAAGAACCACACAACGAGCTCTGAACAAACTTATACCTATAACGGTTAACCAATAAACAGCAGAGCATCACTTCAATTGAAATCCAGTTACTTATTGATTTAATTTTAGTAACACCAAATAGGAAAGCGTATTATTTACATATCCAAGTATCCTAGTTGGATGGCCCGGCCATGTACTATCTAAACTTGAAATAATGGCCTACGTGCCACTACACACGTGCACCCATCGGTGACAGATATAAATCGTTGCGAATACCTTGCGAAACTATTCGCGAAATTTCTTCGAAGATTTTAAAAATAAAGTTCTAGAATGGTTCTGGAAGAATTAGGATATTGAAGGAAGGTTTTGGAGGTTTAGAATGTGGAAATCATCTCATAGGATGCGTAAGAGTCAACTATTAGAGAAGGTAGATGACAAAATATGTATGTATATCTATAAGAATACTGCGTTAAGATATGTATTCGCAAGTCCCTTTCCAATAATTGTAAACAATTTCATTTCAATGATTGGTTTATAACCTCATATACATACTAAAGACATATTCTGATTATATATTGAATAATTTGGAATTAGTACAAGCTGAAGCATTGGCATCTTCCCCCATAATATATGGTGATTACATTTTCACACGATCGCATCTTGCAGTAGTCTTGAAGACGGTATGAAGGTATACAACAATTGATGTTTATTGCCTGTTGTGAATACAGATTTGTAAGCAAATGACTCATGACCGGGAAGCGGATTGCGCTTTAAAATAATCTATTCTATCGCTTTATTAGTGCTTTAACATCACAATCTGAAACGCAGCCAATAATTTCCTATTAGCAGCAATACATTGCCAGTCTTAATACATACGGTGTGTAATAGAAGGTGTCTCGTTTATGAGCCGTGCCGCCCAATGACGGGCAGCGTCGCGCCGTCAAGCGTGAACCACAATTGACGGTCAGCAAAACCACGTCCATAGTGACAATATTAACATAATTACCAAGAGTAATTTATAGGACATGCTTCGATACCTTTTACGTGTTCAAATGAAGGGTTAACTCGTGGTAGGTCATCTCAGGTGAGCTAACCATCACAAGAAGTGCAATTATTTGTGTCATTAATAAGTTGTTAAGTGGAAAATTATGGATTAGTACCACATAATTGCTTGGATACCGGCGTTTTAATGTAGGATTAAAATGTATGGAATTTTGGCAAGAAGAGTTGTTTTTATTGTGTGACTCAGAAAGCAAATAACACAATTTCACACTAGATGAAATAATTAATTGAGGTGTTTGTGGAAATGAAAATTTAGGTATGTTTGTAAATAAATTGCATCAGCGAAATACACTGCAATATACTTGGTACCTACGCTGTAAGCTGTAATTTGTCAGATAGTGTTATCAGTATCACCCAGGCGCCTGGCCAGTTAGCTGTCAGCCACTATTTATCTTTCAACTACTCGAAGGTACGTGTGCGTCTAGACGCACGCTAATTGTATGGTGATAGATTAGCCACCACATTTACACGCTGCTAGCCACAACACGATTTACATAGGCATTCTTTAAATCAGCTTTGAATTCTTCCTACGAGAACCGGTGCATTTAACCTACAGTAAGTAATTGTGTGTTAACTGTCAATGCGTCAAACATCAAGTTCAGTTAGTAGGAATACTGTTTTGTGGTGGCAGAACAAAAAACAGCATATGGTACGTCGAGTGCTTCAATTACATTTCTTTCCTCTTTATGTTCGAATAAAAAATGTACAGTTGCTTCTTTGAAAATTTCGTATCAAAAAATGCTTGGTGAAGCTATAAACATGAAGCATTTTTACAAAGTAACGTGATGATTTACGAGTGCTTATTCGTAGCAGGGCAATACAGACACATTTGTGTTAAAGATTCAAGTCTGTATTCATGCTGCGTGGAAGCTAAAACTGGCGCGGCACCAGAACATTGACGAAACCCGCACACGCAGCAAAGCCATTTGTTTGCCGAATAAACAAAATATAAATCAATCCGTCAGACTTCACCGTGTTCACCCCCCGACCACGGTCGATCGGCAGGACGGATCCCGAGCGAAGCCGACTGAACCCGACCAATCCCGAATGCGACTCTGATTTAAATGTTAATCGGCGAGTGTCGAAATTATTAATTACTGTGTACATCGCGGGTACGTTACGCATGCAGATTGCTATGCTAACGAATGATTAACTATGCATGTGCACGCGCAGATTTAGATTTTATGCCGTGTTCGGATTGATGGGCAGTGTGCTGCTGAAATTGATTGCTTTACAAGTAATTTGGGGATGTATATGCTAAACACGACCTTTTAAACATTCAAAATGAAATTCCTGATCTCTTTGTTACCAAAACAATGGAATAAGGAGGTTTTATGGATCGTTTGAATGGAGTAAAAAAAATAATGAACAAGATCATTAGAACTAATAAATAAAAACGTGTTTAATATGCATTACTTCGGTACTCGACTAGTAGGTACATATATTCAGATAATTTATAGAGGTGTAAACTCCCTGCGGCTATAATTATTAAGTGTTAGTAGCTATGGTCTTTGCTTTTTTCATACCATGACCTGTCATTCAACAATATCAAATAAATGGTTCTTTGTCCGCTGAAGGGTAAATGATTAATATTTGTAAAATGTGAAACAAGTCAGATTAAACAGACATAAAACAGATCAGTCATACTTAAAACAGAAGACGAAAGTTATTTTTAAATCGCTTGAAAAGGTATCAAATTTTTCTAAGATTAAAATACAAAAATCGATAAATAACCCCTTCAAGTTAAATTATTCCCAAGGCTTTATTATGTTCCAACTATTATTTAAAACGTTCCACAAATACAAGTTATTTACCATACTAAATTATACCTATACTGGTGTCATTACTAGGCACTAGTACTTGATCAATCTAATGCGTTCAAACGAGGCATTGGGTTTGATTGTCTTGACGTAGACATTACAGTTAAATGTAATCTAATCTACGATTTAATTGGCATTTATCGTGCCATACTGGAATAGGTTTCTGGCAATTTAATGAACATAATTATAACTGTGGAGTGTACAAGGATATGGATTTATCTGGTACTTTGAGAGACATAAGACTTGCTTAATGAGACGCTGAATCTGAAACGCTGAAAGTAGATTAGATTGTTAAATTATATCTTGTAGTTATTTAAAGTGTAACGATATTTAATCATCATAAGTTGGTCAAAATTTGTATTACAGGACTAACATGTTTTCTTTGGAAAGGATCAATACTATTTTGGAGAAAGTCGTTTTTGTGGACGCATGAAACTGCCTTTAAATGTTCCTCATCATATCATACAAATTAGGAAAACCTTTATGACAACTCACCTTGTAATCAAGAAACAGGGCACTCAATAAGGCAGAGATTCCGGGACGATGTATAATCAAAAACGGCTAAATAGGACGATCCTTATACAATGTTCAATGGAAAAGCCGCTTACTAGCGCCTTTGTGTCACTGATCCACTGACATTGATTAATAAAGAATAGGAACAATCGTCACTTGTTTACTCCTTTCATATTTCAAGTTGAAACAAAAGACAAACTGTACAGAGAGTAGTTTGACCGAATTTTATTTGATTTATCTAGTTTTTAAAAGTACTATATTGTGTGATCCGATTGTCACAACACATCAGAAACTAGGTACGGACTATATATAAAGTTTCTGCGCCATTTGCCGTCAGTTTGGGCGGGCGATGCGTCCAGTATGATTTGTGATGCCTACCGTTGAAAGCTCAAACTATCCAATAAAATATATTGATTTATCGTTGAATTTTCACTATGTATAAGCGGAATAAGTCAATGTATCATAACCGATCGCGATTATCGACTAAAAATATCGATGCTGATAATCGAGTTATCATTTTGTGGATTTTAATTTCAGGAGTGAAATAGATTTTAAATTTAGTGGCTGTTACATAAATCAGAGACATTTGTAATGTCGTTGTTCTTTATCAAACGCTTTATTTGGTAAAATGGTACAAGATACATTCAAGCTTATATGTATAAGCTTCTCTAATTATTCATAGTAAGGTCTACTCTCTTTTGAAAGTAATTTATGTTAAAGAATTTTTCTCACACAACTAATGCGATACGTGTAGTAATTCGACTATCACGCCGACTTTAACTTTAATGGCATATTAATAGTTCTTAATGAACCAAAATATATTAAATCTAACAGTATTGAAATACTTCTCATAGTGTAGAGTAGCATTTTAGCCAACACCAAATCGTCATCGGCAGAAATAGGCCAGACTGGAATACTAATGGACCAATTTATAGTTTTTCTTCGATCACCGTGCCTATTCCAATAATATTTTTTTTAAAAGACACGTGCTCTACTCTTTCAATATTTGAATCACGCACGTGTATGCGGCGTTATGATTTGTTTAAATAAATAATAGTTTGCGATTGAATTATTTATGACCGTGATATCGGGTCGATAGTCTGTTAATTAAACTATCATAAGGTTGTTGACATTTTAATTATTAAAATTCAATAAAGATTATCAATTTTATAGTAGTCGCATCCTCGTTAGTAATTGCTATATAAAAGCTATTTTATTTTTCTATTCATTCGAGTGAGGTGATATTTTATATACCCAACTTTAACCGGACAGTGTTCTGAATATCATGAACTTCAAGAACTGAATATCTTATTATTATAGTAAAACTATTTATAATTTTACTTCTTCATCACAATCTTAATTCTGTCATGGAGTAACAAATCAATTTTCACAGTTGTTCACTATTTAATTACAGTTTAAAGTAAAGTAACTGCAATGCAATCGTTAACAATACATCGAATACAATTACGACTAGTGTTGGGAAAACATACAAAATGACAATCGCCATATCGATACATCCCGGAAGCAAATCGGTGTCAGTCAAGCTTCAGCCCTACATTAACATTCACTGAACACTTGATCCAGGAGTTATCACGTATCGAAAAGAATAGAGCCATAATATTTTATGATCCCTTGTGCGCCTTACCGGGCAACGTCGGTACTCGAATTTTAAACAAAACGCGCACGCATATGTATCGATAATGTCGACGTATCGATAAATAATTAGTCGAGTTTTTATTGGTTGTCGATAATGTTTTAATATTATATAACTGATGTAACATGACTATACGTCTTTATTGAGTATTCTTGAGATATTAAAACTTGTACTGCATGATGAGTTTTTAAGCATTTGTACAGACGCTTGTGAAATTAAAGCTTTCATGTTTAAACAGAACGACTTTCTTTGACGATACAAAAACAGGTTTGTGTTTTGCAAAGATGATTTACTAAAAACAGCCAAACTTAAATCAATTAGAAAGTTAATTGAAGGTGAAATGCTCCAACAATTAACTGGCTTCAAAGTGTCTAAAAATAATGTATCGAATTTTAAAATCGATTGCACAAAAGAAAAGAGTTTTTTTTTCTGCGAGTATCTTAACACTATATAGACCACATGATTAATTCATTACGTCCTTCTTGTAAAAGATCATACATATTTATTTATGTTATCGTCCTATCTAAGACACATGTTTCTTATTTTCATTAATATAAAATACCATGTCTTATAAAAAACTAGATAAGTAAGTAACTTCTAACTTTAAATGGATCGTTTATCGTGTCCGATATTTGTCTTTACAGCGAGTTGGTATCATGAAACTGATATCGAGATAGATAGGGCAATAATTCTTTCGACACAGCTCACGGTGCCAGTCTGTTCGCGTGTTAAACCGAACGATCATTTGCTGAGTACAGTGCGAACAAAAAGTATGAACTACAATGTATGCTACATGTTATAAATACGAGTTTTGAAACCGGCATTCTAGAAATGTAGAGCACAATTTTAAGTGGCAAATTATATTTGTTAACAAAATAAAAGTCACGTTCATTGCTAATGGTCAATAAGGTTTAATCCTTCGTATTTAAGTATCAAAACAAACACTGTACTCTACGCCTATTATTTAGATGACAACAAAAACAGGTGACGCTCTACTTTTTCTCATATAGAAATTTACTGTTGTCTTACACAATGAAGTTAAGACTACTTTACTCAAAACTGACAATAAAAATTGGATTTACAAAATAAACATGCGATAAATGTCGCTGCTACCATTACGCTGGATTAGAATGTCGCCGAGGGACAGGCCGGCAGCTTGCATATGTTCAAGTGATTTTTCACGGCTAAGGAACCCGTGTTCAAAGGGCACGCAGTACGGTGTCGCAATCACGATCCTCGATCACGACTGGTCCTTCTACTATCCATTTGTAAGACGTCTACGACCGAAAATCAACGCTATACCTTCCCAACTAAGGTCCAAGACAACCGCAAAGGAATATTGGCTGGTTTCGATTAAGAAATTTGCGATTAGAACATCCGAAAATGGGCTCTATTTAAATACGGTTAAAGGTTAAGCAGATTGCGAAATTATGTTTGTTAAGTGGTAAAATGTCTCTAGACCGTGTCGCTACTAGCCTTAAATGCATTAAGTTTGTTTTAGAGATAATAATCGTTGCGAATGCAAGTGCTTTGTTGTTTCAAAGATAGAGTTGTTGTTGTTGATTTATTTTTGGTCAACCATTGTTGGACTTAATAAGGGTTGGAAATATTCAATTATTATATTGTGCTAGTTATGTTGTGTACAAATGTTCTACGTCTGGAATTATAGTAGGTACCTAGGTATATCATTGTTTCATGAATTTGGTTACAGTTATCAATTTTTATGGAGAACTCCTGTCACAGATGAGTGAACTTTAAAACATTATTGAGTAAGTAGGTACATACTTATAAGCATAAATGGAATTCAGAACAAAAACTTCCTCAAAAACTTATTTACAGATACAATCAGTAATAATAAAAACTCATTTATCAAAAAGACGAAAATAGTTCAATAACAAAAATATTTCCACGAAAATAAAATAATAATAATCTAATAATTTCCCGATTACTTCCCTTCCCAGTTTTGTGTAGAAAAAAAATATCAAAACATTCACCTAACCTGGTTTTATTAAAATAATTTGGAGGTAGTGCGTGAGGCGAGTACCGATACTGCTTTCTAACACGCAACTTAACCTACAAATTTATCTTTACCGTTGACAAAATCAAAGGTAACTTATTTCTGAGTATTACTTTTCCGTTCTGAGTGGCCAGCGTCACCAGATTTTTTATTGAGCGGCTTTTTATGTTGGTGTTAATGCAGACCTAATCAGGAAAACCTGTCCTACTAAGTTATGGGTTTTGTGTATTCATAAATATAGATAAGCATTGCGTTTGAGTAACACGATGAATACCGTTAATTAAGTTTTTCTATTTGATGGTTCTTAGGTAGAGTCTGATAGATTTTTAACAGGTTTTTTTTTTAAGTCTAAGAATTGTACGTGTTGTTTTATTGCTGTGAGTTCTTAAAACAGAGCTAGTTCCACTTTCCACCCATGTACTGACTGTAAGTCGTTACTAGCAATCAAGAAACACGATAGGATATTTTCGCATTTCCAATGACGAACTTGATATAACACCGCTTAAATACATTAATAATATTGGGAAAGTCTTTTCATCAGTTGTGATCCTAATGCATTTAAAAAATTAGCTCTACAATAAACTATTTTCTTTCTCGAGATTAATTTGAATTGGGAAATTAGCTCAAAACAATATTTCCCAACAAAAAAATACACAGAAACTTTTCCTAAACACAATAAAACAATATGACACTCGCATCCCCATCTTGCGAGTATTTCTCGGGCGGGGGGTGGGACGCAGACAAATGACTAGCGCCCCTGCTGCCCCAATGAATTATGGCCACCAATCGAGCCGAGCCCGACAGCGGCCATTTTTAATTTTTAGGGGTGCGCACCCTTACAGTAATATTATTAAGTGTGCGTAGTGATAGCATGACGAATGTACGCTTAGTAGGTATTTTTGTAACGCATGCGTTTTTTGATATGAGTTTTTACTACTGTTCTATTTCGCTACATATTTTTAGGAGTTTGAAATGATTGAGAAGAATCTTCATTTTATTTTATTGAGTGTATGTTTTTAAGCTAATTTATTACATGTTTGACAATGCAGCAAACTACAAATTTTACTTTATTTTTTTAAGAAACACCACATTTAAATAAACTCACATTGTAAAGCATTTGAAACTATTTAAAAGTCTCTTTTAATTTTCTCTACATTTAAAATCTCGAACTAATAACATAGTCAACTGTAGTAATAACTATAAACATATTTTAAATCTCATTGACATACAACCGGGAACAAGTCAACCGACTTTATAATATAAATTAAGAATAAATCCAGTAGTAGAGCTCACTTCTACACTTCAATAAATCCTTATAAGTTTATTAGTACAGATTAACGCACAGCAGTACGTAAATATTTGAAGAGCCGCCATTAAAATCAGGTTTTAATACGTCGTAAAAGCTAATGCGCTCATAATCGTCGATTATAACAAATTGAACCATAAACGAACATCTATGTTGACATAAATCACGCCCTCTAACGCCAGAACGTTGAACTACGAGACATTTGTCGCTTCACTATCGTCTCAATCTCGCTCGGATGATGAACGAGCACTTTTATTGCGGTTACATGCTTGTTTATTTACTGCTTTGTAATAGAATGTCAATAAACAACGTTGATAACTGAACGCGGCAATAAAATAATAATAAAACACGACAGTTATTGTGGCGGGAAGTGGCGCTCTCCCGCGTCGGCGCGCGAAAACGTAACTACTGGTAACAGCGGCATCTGCCGGCGGATAGACGAATTAAGCGAACAATTAATATTCCAAATTCTTGGATCAGTTCGGATGTGGAAAAAGTTAATTATTTCTTAAAAGGCATGAGTATACAAGGCACGACAGTCAGACTAAATTCACAGTAAGAGAACAGAAAAAAATAATTATTGTCTAGTTAACAAGCGAAGATCATTTATCACACGCTACGGCACATCAATAATTCATTACTAATAACACAGAGGCACTGACGTAATTAGTTCAATTACTCGGCCACCCAGCAATTCCGCCCCACCGTGTGGTAATTGAATTATTTATCTTTAGCTAAATTAGGAAAGGAAGATAAGTGCAATCTTCACCTTTAGGTGTTCAAGTTAGACCACAGTCATGTAATTAAGTGTGCGTTAAACGGAACCAAGACAATAGACGCGTGACCTAGCCCTGAGATTAATTCATATGATAACAAATTTAATTTAATACGCTTAAGAGCAAAGCATTTTATGCGAAACGGAACATATTTTAATTAGGTTTTGATATAATTCCAAAATAGTTTTCTCTCGGAACTTAATACATCTAACTGTTATGTAGATTGATCTCATTTGAAAAATAATTAGTACCGTCAAAATTGCTTTATACTTTCCTGTATGAACCTTATGTACCAGAATATATTTTTTTCAGCATAATATTTATATTTAATTCAGATACAAAATTCACTAATATATTTAGAACACAAAAAGCTTCAACTTCAAAAGTACTTGTAACTTTACGATATTCCATTTACTACCAAAGTAACAGCTTCGCAAAATAATTGCGAATTTCTTATGCCTACCAATCTAGGGATACATTACTATACAAGGACAATTACAAAGACATTAGTTAGCGGAACATTCCCGGGGTTCATTATAAAGCATCGGGTGCTTCGTCCCGCGCGACCCTCGGATTGGTCCTCGCGTCCTTTGCTCCTGTTTAGGAATGTTGACTATTAGGGGGACTAAAAATTAATGTTTCCAATTTGTATACTATGAATCCTCGTAATCTAGACCAGTTGTTACTAGGTCTTTTGGTTTGTACTAGATTTACTTAAACTTCTTAATGTGTACATTTAAAAGTTGGTTAATATATATCTGTTACTGTAAACTAGCGAAATTTACTTTTCTTGGTATTATGTATATATTATATCCAATTAAATATATGAATAAAGAAATTCATCTGTTTTTTAAATTGCATTCGTTGTAAAGTCCGAACTCTACTTAGCTGTCTTTAAAATTGCGCCCAAAAGGACTATGGAACCGCTAACAACCGCATCCATAATGACATAAGCGTCGCAGCGTTTTATCTATGCGAGTTATTGTACATTATGTGGGAACAATTACACATCCATTAATCAGTGGGTCCTCCGACAGTTTATTGCGCCTCCGGCCCTGAGCCCTTGGCGGTTACAACCCTTCCCAGTTGAATTACGCCCTTTTCCCAGCAGCCTTAACTTTGTTACAAGTTTACACTTGATTAGCGCTGACTTCGGAGTTTGACTGTATTCGCTGTGACAATATGTGATAATTTATGTGTTTTTGAATTTTGTTTCAGATGAAAAATTGTAGAGTCAATTATTCGGTCTTTTTTTATAATTTTTCAGGTATTTGTAGTCTCTACATTCTTTAAGTCATATAAACATATAATTTTAGATAACATCAAGTTAAAATACGAAATAAAATGTATTAAAGTTAATTAAAAGTTTAACACCGTCTATTGTAATCATCTTTAAATCCAATAACCAATTTAAAACTTTACTTTTACTATGGTTTAAAAAATAGAATTCTTATTAGGTATTTTTAAGTCATTCGAATCGTCTTCTTATGTAAATAAGACGCCGAAACAATGGGTAAAGTGAAGACAAACAAACTTTGGGAAACTTTCCCATTGAACTCCTCTTATCGGTCAATCTGATAAGATTT
Source organism: Trichoplusia ni (assembly GCF_003590095.1). Taxonomy (NCBI): domain Eukaryota; kingdom Metazoa; phylum Arthropoda; class Insecta; order Lepidoptera; family Noctuidae; genus Trichoplusia; species Trichoplusia ni. The sequence continues at coordinate 8,086,522 of NC_039485.1, forward strand.
AAACCAACTTAGAAAAAATAAAAACACGCGCGTATTTTTAAGAAATAAGTCAATTAAAATAACCACTTAACTCTACAAATATAAATACTATTTGTTTTTCGGTGACAGTGTTGTCAAAATAACCTTCATTACATATTTACTTAATCATTTAAATACCCTCAAACCAAATCCAAGAAACACCGAATTTTTTTTTTTTTATCAATTTTATAAATTGATTTTCAAAACATCCCCTTAACCCAGAGTTCAGTTACCCCGTCACTATCAACTATTCAACCCCCCAAAATGTATGTTTTTATTCGGATTTATTCGTACAACAATGTTAGCGGCATAAGGCAATAACTGCGTTTTAAAGAGCGCGTCGCGACGTAAGCGCAGCGCCGGTGCGGACATTAATAATTTTGGCGCGAACAAATGACGCGCCTGATTAATGATTTACGTACCCAATTCCGTGTTGTCCACAAGGGTATAGTGTACCTACAGTATGTTGTATGTGTGTATGTTGTTAGACGTTCACGTAAATGTTTCATGTTCTGATGATGATGGTTTGATGTGTTTTTGTGATAATGTCGTGTTGACCTAATGTGTTATGACGCGGTTTAAATCGCACGGTTGCTTAGTGTGATTGAATATGATTTTTAATCGTTTTTATAAATATTTTATTTGCTTATGATTACTTGAAGACCGTTTCATGACAAATATAATTATAATATTCTAAATTAGCACTTCAAACTTCGAATCTTGTTCATGTCAAAAAATAACTCTATCATCTCTACATGAAAAGCTTTTACTGACCAATAGGACAATACAAGCTAACAATACATATAATATATTTATTACTATTATATAAAATGAAACAATACATTTTTCCTCTTTCACAGGTCTCGCATCGTAAACACAGACAACACTGAACAATATTAATTAACCCTTCATTTGCGGCGCCGTTGTCACGTAATAATAGATGACATGTAAATCTACTTTCAAAAGAGGTCAATGCCCCGAACAGTTTTAAATGAAGGCCACGTTAAAACAAACTATATACACAATAAAACAAAACAAAATCACATATAAAATTTCAGAAGGAAAGTACGTGAATTGAGTTTGTTTGTTTGTTTGAACGCGCTAATCTCAGGAACTACTGGTTCAGATTGAAAAAATCTTTTTTGTGTTCAATATACCATTAATCGAGGAAGGTTTTAGGCTATTAAACATCACGCTGCAACTAATAGGAGCGAAGATACGATGGAAAGTGTGGAAAAAAAACGGAGAAAATTCTTACAACGTGGACGAAGTCGCGGGCAACAGCTAGTCACATATAAAATTTTATAAAGAAAGTACGCCAATGCACTTATGTATTTTTAAAATAGTAGCGTATGGAGTTTTTACTGATTCTTTCCTATAGGATTGGCATTTTGGAACCGTCCACCTGGAGTCAATATAATAAGAATAACAATAGTCTGTCACGTTTTTAAAGTGACTGAAAGCGGCCTACTTAAAATAAAAGCTTTCGACTTTGCTTTATATATTATATATTAATATTCTAAAGAGTCATAGTTTTTTGTATGAACGAGGTCTAATGTCTACTAAACTACTGAACCAATTTTTAAATTTCTTCACTAATGGATAGCTGTGCTATTTTTTAATGTCATAGACTATACAGAAGCACAGATCTTAACCACCCAACAAAGTGGACACTTGTCGGGTAGAATCAAAATATAGTACATAAAATACCTCCATAGAGTAGGTATCTATAGTTAGGTATGTGTAGGTCCACAATATGCGACGTCGGGTACAACTGTGGCAGGTCAGGTGCCCCTAAAGGTCCACTCCAGAGGTCCCCTCTGCCAGCTAGACGGTTTTAGATGATTAATGGGACCCTTATTGATACCCATTTTAATTTGGTTTCGTATAACCTTATAGGTATGTGGGGAGATGATATATTGTTATGTATTCAATACTTATATCTAATATTGTTGTAGTTTTATAATGTGAGTATTCGTTTATTTAGATATTTATTTAATAGTTTGTACTTATATTGCAAAATGCGGTTTAGTTTAGGTTAGGGTTACAATAGAAATAAGACAGTGCAGCAGTGTGTGAAAATCTTAGGAAAATTTAAAAGTTTATAAGAAGTTGATGCTCATAGTTGATCCATAGTTTTAGTTGTTTTTATTGCTAAACTTTTTGGTACTGTATTTTATAATATTTAAAGACACAATTTATAAAATAATTCAACATTCTCTAAATTAAACTACAATCCTTTTCAATCCGCAAATGACCATATTCATTACGTAGATAAAATGTATAACAACTTTTCTAAAAGTCCGCTCTTTAGAAGATTTACTTGTGGGATAAAATTGGCTCCCATTTAGCATCGGCACCGATATCACAATACCGACTGCCAGCCGATTTAAATTTATTTCGGACGTCGGTAACTTCCAATTTAAACCTCTTAATCCTCTATGATGTATGTCGGTATTCGGCAGGATTAAAAGTTCCACGGAAAATAACCGGGAAAACCTTTTCCGGGGTCGGATTGACCCGGCCAGGAGCGGGATTAGGCGGCCGGGATTGGATATACATAAATCTTGGACAAGGCTTTAGGGGCGACGCAATTAAGCCTCCGCGCTGATATGTCATTTTGTGACGAGTATTATCCAGATTTGGGTAATACTAATCGGGTCCAATTCCGTTTTATAGCATCAAAAATATTAATAATTGGAATATTAAAATTCAACAGCCCACGTACACAACGCACAATGGTCGCTCTGGCGAGCATTGCGTCATAAATTATTCAATTTCATAGTAATAAAATACGCGTGACCAGCGCAACGGCGTGAAAACTTTTCAGCAATTACGGGTTGAATATAACAAAAAGCGTCGGTCGATCCGACACGGCGCGGGGTCGGTGAGGCCCGCCCGACGCACTCGTAACTCATGCATCAGCTTGCGGGATAGGGTTGGCCGCGACTGCAGCGCCGATGACTTATAGTTTGTATTAATACGCTTCGAACACAGGAATCCAATCTCACTCGGATTAATTAATTTATGCGGGAAAAGGTATTAGATAATTCTATTATAGAATTAGTTGATGTTACATTGCGAATATTTAATTGAATTATTAATTAAATGTCTAATTATGATTTCTCTCTTAATGTTTATTTAATATAATTAACATAAAATTATTCTTTGGTACTTGATTGAATTAAATCGTAGGTAACTCTGATAGCATCTTATTTAACTACTTATACATACTAATTTGAATCCGTTATCATCCATATATTGAAAAGGTGATTAATTACAGTTAAAGACATTTTTGCAAGTAAAAAATTATGTAAGTTGTTGAAAAATTACGTTAAGTATACATTCAACTTAATAAAGAAACGGAATTTACTTAGAACGACTTTTACAAAAAAATGTGCAACAGAAGAAGTTTACCTAGGTCTTTTTATCTAGGTGTTATTCCATGAATTCAAACCCCATAGAATGCTAGACGCGTTACCTCAGACACATAAATACTACAAAATTACGCAGAAGTAATTGATTTATAGCAGTTTAATTATTGCAATTAGATACGCCTTATAATCAATACGCAGATAAGCGAAGCGACCTGCATTAACCGGCATAGTATGCACAGCTATGTGTTATTAGGATCAAACGATATTCCCACTCACAGCAATAAAACGTATATTAATTCATGAGAATTCTTCGCGTTAATAAAATGCTCGATGAAAAAACCTATTCCATACTTAGTTACCCGGATGTGACGAAGTAAGCAGCCATTAAAATTAGGGTTGGGCCACGAAACTTGCGACTAGGGCAGGGCCGGGGCCGGCGCGCCCTGGGGCTCGGTTGAAAAAAAAACGAAACAAAAAACACACATACAATGAATAACTGCCGGGCATCGATACAGATGAGATGAAAGATTTCTCAATGTCCGCCCGTTGTTCTTGTTACTTGTAACTCAATACGGCCCGTTTTGTTTTATTGCTTCATAATGTTTGTACGAATATAATGAACATAATCTTAATAATAAATATGTTAAAGTAAGCCGCAATGTTCGCGGAAAACGTTTAAGAGATTTGTAAGGAATCTCTCACGATCTACAATTACGGCGCGGGGTAAAAAAGCTCGGCTGATCCAAAAATATCTACTTAATAACGGACATGAAATTAAAAAGCAATTTGGTAACCGTTACTAATTTAGGCGGCGCGGCATGGAACTCTCAATTTGGGAGGGGTTGAGCGGGGCGCGGGGTAAGGGGTTGCCCTAATCTAAAAGCTGTCAGTTAACGCGGCGGGCAGCTGCGGCCGGCGCGCCTGTGTGCACCCCACCTTACATTAGGTACATCCCTGCCTAACCAGGTACCATGTATTTTTTAAATGTACTCAGTCCACAAAACCACCGTTTCAAAATTATATTACATAATAACTACTCCATGAAATTTTAATTGACAGTCGTATATAACTATTAAATTAAAGCCGGCGCTCAAAGCGTGAAATCCTATTAATTAAGTAACGCACCGTGTCACTTTGATTTACGTTCCGGGTTATGTAGGCACCTATGTAAGAAAACAGTTTCCCTGGACTGACCGGCGTCGGTTGATATATTCCGCTTGGAAAGCAAAATTTATAATAGAAAAAAAAAACTATAAGTCACTGCCCACATTCGGGACAGATTAAAATCTTTTACACGCCGATTCCTGTGCGCCTACGCAACTCTACATTTGAAACTCGAACGCCGAAATATGAATACCTTGGTTGGCAATGTTTGAAGAACATTTTGAATGGAAGTATCATAATTAGCATATGTTTCTTAGAGTGGAATCGGTTTTTTCCATACGTGGAGACGCTAATTCGACGTATCAGCTTTATGATATGAATTTCCGTATTTCGATGGAGTATTGTCAATAATTTAATACATTTTATTACGACATAAGCACATAAAGTTGTCTGACACACCTTGCCGGTGTCTGATGTCTAACCTGATATTTGCTTATATAGATTTTTATTTATTAAATTAGGCGTTAGTGAACACTTATTTTCTTATCTTAGTGTATAACTGTACATTTAAAATCAACTACTTCTTATGGAATGGTAATGAAAAATTGTCTAAAAAGTATTTACATTTGTCAAACATGTGATCTTATCATCTTCAATATAACCAAAATTGTACTTGACAACAGCCAAAAAATTCGATAATCAAAGTTACACTTTATCAGCAGCAAACATCTTCCAAGTTTCTTATATAAAATACTAGCTGTTGCCCGCGACTTCGTCCCCGTGGGTAGAAAATATAAGTTATGATTTATAACTGCCTGTTTTTTTTTCACATTTTCCATTGTATCTTCGCTCCTAATAGTCACAGCGTGATGGTTTATAGTCTAAAGCCTTCCTCGATGAATGGTCTATTCAACACAAAAAGATTTTTTCAATTTGGACCAGTAGTTCCTGAGATTAGCGCGTTCAAACAAACAAACAAACAATCAAACAAACTCTTCAGCTTTATATATTAGTAAGTAAGTAAGTATAGAGTATAGAAGTATAGAAGTATAGATATTAGTATAGATAATAGATAACAATTCGGAATACCAACAAAATTAAAAAAAAAAATATAAACGCTATCTCTGTATTAAAATCTAAAAGAAACCTACATATTTCTTTTATCTACAACGGCATTTATTTTAAACATTTATGTTTTCACGGGAAGTGGGCGTTGCCTCCTAATTAGGCCTTAATATAATAGATAATTAAAAAGTTGCAGTGTGTATTTCTTATCTATAAAATATACAACAGGTGTGTTGCAACAAAGGGAAGATATTCTACTAAATTAATTTAAGCTATGTACAGCGTACACAGATGCGTATAGGCAAATAAAAAGCGCTTTAAAAAATGAAGCTAAGAATTCTTCAATAGCGTTAGTTAGTTAATGAAACTAGAATTTTAAAAGATTGTTGAATATTGCAGCGCTGTATAATTTTCACCTGCTTTTCGATAATTAATTGGAGAGCTTAATTAGCAAGCTGAAAGTATCAATTAAACGAATGTAAGTAAATAAAATAAACTTAATTATATAGAATCTTGAACAGTGTTGCGAAAATAGCTTTAAATGAATATTACGTGAATATAGAGAGTTAATGGTATGTCTAAGTGAAGATATTAATACGATAAAGGGTGTTGCTAAATCCATTAAGAATTGACCCCTAGAAAGTGATATTGCAATTGCTTTGAGAATACACCATCAGGTCTTTACTATAACCTGCTTTGCTTAAGGCTATAACCAGGACATGGGAGGGCTGTACCTCTACTACTAACGCTTTGTGAAACACAATTACCGATGTTAAAGCGAGACACCGCTACGTGTGTGTATAACTCCGTCTCGCTTCCACAATAGCAGAAGTCTTGATTTAAGTTCTCATGGTACAGGCGTTGGTCAGTTGTTTATTACCCATTTCCTTTTCTCATGGCGTGATAATAGGTACCTTTAGTTTGTAGTCTGATTGTTTATAGTAGGAACTAGAAATATCTATCATCTGAAGCTTGGTCGTTTGAGTAACGGGCATTGGAAGTAGTTAATTTTGTAATTTATTACAGGTTAAAAGAAGAGATTTTTTATAATGTATGAGTTTTCATTTTAATGATTAACAAAAGTTAGCTTTTTGCTTGGACCAGTGATTTTTCAACAGATTAATTAATCTAAAGATTATGTAGCGATATACATAAGCATACTATACGTGTCCTCGCTCAAAGTTCTATAATCCTCAAAACTAGCAAACCTAATATTATACGAACCTAGTTACATTGAAGCCCTCAATAGCGTGACATCTTGCCTATCGCCCACGTCGTAAAACTGTCACGTTCTACTCAATTGCGTTTTACAATTTGCGCGGGAAGACAACCAATTCAGCTTTTTAAGTAAATGTCATCATTACGTAAACATTAAAGTTGACCTTCATTTAAATTAAAATCAGTTTCAAATCCTTTTCTAATTTCAAATATCAATTATGTAAATACTTATCTCTTAAATGAACTCTGTTTACATACACATAAATTTGAAACTTTAGTTCATAAAATCGATTAGATTCATAATTCGAATTAGAATCGAACATAATGTTGGCTTTAAGATATGAACATCAAATAGAGACCGGTTTTACGAACGTCGTGCCCAAAGAAATCCTAAATAAACCGATTATGCAAAGCGCGCGAACATTGATAAAACAAGAAACAAATAATAAAGGTCTGATCGAGCCCCTAAGCGATTTGGGTAACTTCCTGTATCGGGAAATACTGGAAATGAAGTTTCGTGTGAATGTTCACGGAATAGATACATTTGTCAAAATTTTAATATTAAGTATCGAATAATACTAGGTAAGTATCTAGTGGTACGTATTGTCAATAGAGACTTAAAATTTGGTGTATAAGAAGGATGATGCCAAGGTCAAGTTTTATTAAACTGTCAGAAAAAGAATACTTTCGTCCTAAAAAATCAACAAAACCAAGTAACATCTAAAAGGCACTTGTACAAAAGAGCATTTAAAAAGAGAAATTTCATTTACTCACGGGGTGCCCAGTTTTTACGGTGTTGCTCAGAATCCTTTGCCCTGGCGACATTTCAATAGAGACTAAAAAATAAACAATAGAAATAAAAACTTGCAAGGCTAAAGAGGAAGGCCGGACGAAGCTAAATGAAAGAAGTTTGTAAAAAAGTTTGACACATTTTTAGAAACATCAGGCACGAAATGCTCGGTCGCGGGGACCGATCGTAAATTTTCTGTAGCGTCAGAATGAAAAAGGGGACATCATTGTTGAAAATTTTCGAACGCATTCTGTGATTTCGTATGTAATCGAGTCGCTTTGCATGACAATAATAAACGCGTTGCTTTTTGTATTCGCATTTTAACGTCACTTATTTTGTCTACTTTATTTTGCACTATATTAAATTAATTACACTTATTTTTGCCACCTAATGAAACAAATGGCTTTCAATAAATATTTGAACAACCACATTCTTGAGACTATCATCAACAAAGGCCGAATTTCAAAGAAATGTTTTCAATTTATAACAAAACGTCGAATAGTCGAGATCCATTCAATCTCTCCCCAAATATTTAGTAGCTACGATACATTTATGTTTAAACCCGAGATTTCTCCGTGATTCCTTTTAGCAATCAGATGTTGGTTATTGCGAGCGGCTCGGCTAGCGGCTTCCCCTCTATATATTTCCTGTACGGATAAGAGAAGTGAGCTTCTTTCTCCTGAAGCACGATAAGAATTTCATTTCCTCGCGGCTGTGAGAGCTCCGCTATCTGAGGAAGTCGCTGACAAAAATACCTAAGTGATAAAAGCAGAATTCAGTACAGGTGCTGGCAATATCGTGAGCGTCTTTTATTTTGTTGTTGAGGTTAGAGCGAAGCACATAAGTGCTCATACGTAGACTACACTCGTGCAAGGATTTGGAGTGAGGCGCGGCCGCCGACCGCCGAGTCCCGAGTGCCGACACAAGCTGAATTTACTAAAAATGATAATGAAAAATGTTCGATAAAAACAAAAGAGCACGATTTCTGGGAATAACAAAACGTTTCGAATGGAGGTTTGATTTTATGAATTCCCAAAGCTAGGTCTGAACTTTTGTTTTAGTTTTTTGATAAAAAAAGTTATTCGTCCCGGTGAGGTGGGCGAGCTATATTCAACTTTGACATGTCGGGATAAGGCTGGTTATCGATTGATAAGGTGATATCAATATGGTTTGATTTCGCCTTTAGGTCTCAGGATCGGGATGACATCTTTTATCGCGATGCATTCCGCTCGACGGTCTTTAAAGAGTTTGTGTTAAGCCGCTATTTTCGTATTCTTAACATGTTTAATATTTGTAACGATGCATCAGGTGTTTTAATGTTACTGCATAATCGCTTAGTTTATTTGATTGCTTATTGAAGTATGCACGTGCTATACCTACTGTTTATAATATCTAAAAAAACTATATTAATATTTGATGTAAGTAAAATAAAGTTCTATAGCCTTAGGATTCAAAGAATAATTAAAAGGAGAAAATTACGTTATAAAAATATAGCCGAACCTACAACAAAAAATTAAACAAATAGTAATAATATAATAAATAAATAATAATTTTATTGATACTCACAATCTAATAAATCCTTAAAAATCTCGATTTAATCACTTTATTGAATAATCGTTGACACTAGAACACCAATAAACAATCTTCAATATCACTATACAAAACCACCAAGACGAATTTAATTCATCAAAGTTTCTTGTTGGACCACTATAATATTATAATAAATATAAAACAAATAAAATATTAGTATTATCTTCAAGTTGGACCGATTAAGTTCGTATTAAATTATTAGGCGCCTATCGGAACGCGTTCACTACTACGATACGTATTGCCTATACAAATCCTTATTTACAACTGACACTGTTGTCCATACTATAACAGAGTCGTGTTCTGTGCTCACATAGAGAGGAGAAGGCATCTGCACTACATTACACGATACCTATGCCACGATAAAACACCGCATCAACCGATCCAGAATATTTTTACACAACTTCACAACCCTAGCTTGTATGCTCGACTGTAAAAAAAACTCACGAGGTAGGGGAAAAATTTCGTAAGCCATTATCCGACTCTATACAAAACTTTTGACACGAACACTTTGCGCTTGGGCACAGTCTATTTTAGTGAGGTGCGAGACGGGTATAATTCTGAGGGCGACTAATCGCCGCGCGTGCGACCGAGACGGATAGATGAATGTGTGTCGCATTTGAATAAAGTTTTAGGGGGACCAAAGAATCGTGAGCCGCGGGACGCCGAGTAGGTGGTGATAAAGCATTCGTAGCGAGCTCGTTCCCAAATCGAATACGATGAGTAATAATATTTAAAAAGCAAGATTTGTTACCTGTCGACCGCCGAGAGATAATGCCCCTCGTTTTTTGGGAGAAAAATACAATTAACTAGCCAGAGAACATAAATCATTTAGTTGTACTGTACCATGCGCAGGCTCAGGTTGTACAATTATACCTCACAGTAAAAAAGAAAGGTGACGCTAATAGAACATTGTGGCGGCTAGCTGAATAGAACAGATAATTAGAGCAGAAACCACAAGTCAAAAAATAAAATGAAATTTGGTGCAGTAAAAATTAAACTGTGTATTAAGAACTCTTGCGCACCCTTGAATTGGTTACATCCTCAATTAGTATGTTTTTTCGGTATTCTCCAGTAAAAAAGGTATTGTTAAATAAATAGCCAATCAATATGGATCAAAATGATAACACTGAAACATTTTAAATAAACCCAACTGTATCAGTTGAGTTCATTGTTTTAAACAACAATTTAATGAATCTCCGAACGAAATTACTAGCATCGACCGTAAAAGCTTTTAACTTTTGCTGCAATAAAAAGTGAACACTTAATCATGGTAAATTTTAAAATTGCGACCTGCCCCAAGCATCAATTACTACGTGGGACTCGGGCACCTCGAATATCGCGAGTGCACCAATCGCTCGCATTCGAAAATTGCCCGACAAGACCTCTTGGAAATTGTCGGGCAAGCGCTTTCAGAATTGCGGAGCCGACCGACAAATCGGGACCCGAACAACGCAAATTATGGACGAGACTGCGAATCGAGCCGAGTCGAAAATTGCGCTCCGAGCCCGCGATCGGGAGGTCGTGCGCGCCCTAATGAAGACGTTAAGCTAAATCGTGGCTGCACTTATAGAATCTTATTGTGCTTATATTGATTTTTATGACAGCATCATTTTATTATTGAGGCGCTAAGCTCAGCACGCCACGTGGCTTTGTTACCTTCCTCATCGCAAAATAAATTTTATGCAAAGGATGGGGTAATATATCGTGATGTAGTTTGAAACAAAAGTATCAACTAATCTCACTATACAAATTCGGAATAAAATAAATTTCAAGACATACAAAAAGCAGTGTCACAATAATCAACACAGGCAATTTAATTTAAGCGACATAAACACGAGGCTATCTGGCACTGGCATCGATATTAAGGGTGTGCTAAATGACAAACGGCGGCCGAGAGAGAAATGCTTTAAAACGGTGTAATTTTTACAGTTTATCTCGGGATCTGGAAGGAGATTTCACATTAAAAATACCTCCGATGAGTGTTTAACATACTCAGAATGGATGCGAGCGAATTAAGCTCATCTACATACTGAAGTAAGAGACGCATACGTCGGCGATTCGTTTCGCGGTTGTGCGTAGCGCATTGATTAAAGGCTTTCGCTATACACGCTCTGAATGTTTGGATTTATTTTTAATTAATGCTTACACCGTTTTGTATATTAATTTTCATACGTGTACTATATGTTCTGTAATTTAATGGAACGTACCAAAACGTAAGATTATCATGCGAAATTAAATGAAACAACATGTTTGAACGCTACCTATTACGGCTGAAACGTGTAATTTGTGATCATCCGAACAAAACTACTGTTTTTTATTACTATTTGCGCCGCATTTATTTTTGTAATGAAAAATTAAAGATATCATCTTACGAACTACTTTCATGTTGACTTCATTAAAAAAGTAATTTAATAAACTTGATTGAGCCAAGATTAAATGTTGGTAACATATTATTAAGTTGTAAAAACAGAACTTTGATTTACACCCAAGAAATAATTAATACTCGGATGTCGTTGCGACATCTTTATCGGGCCCACGAGAACTCTGAATAATAAATAAAACGATTTATATTACCAGAATTGTGTGCACTTATATCGATAAACGAATCATTACGGAGATTCGTTCGATTGAGCAAAAAAATCGAGTACATTTACACCGCGTAGCTTGGCAAATAAAAATCAAAGAGCGCACAATATCTGTTGGTAGGCCGCGTACTAAACTATACGTATGGTTTATAAGGCACAGCGGTATAATCGATTGAACACACCTCTTGATGAAGATATTACTGCGGGCCCGGTTTAGCTTTATTTCTGGACCGGTATGCATAACCTATACATTTAGATGGCTACCTACGTACCTATAGATATAGCGAGGTACCGCGCGCTGTATTGTTAGGTCACGGTAAGAGCTCTTATTTAAACGCAGCCTGCGATAGTTATGTTTATTGAGTAGGTAATTGCTTGATCATTATAATTCAAACTTATCCTTTAAATTGATAAGACAATTAATAACCATTAAGACATGTTTATAAGAGAAAAATAGGTAAACAATTTCAATTAAAAAAAGCTTGCCTAAAATTCGTATTTACTTACTACACGAATATTTTATAAAGTATGCCTAAAATATAAACTCAAGACACTTTTAAAGGATCTTTTAAAAATGCGTCAAAAGCGTATAAAATTTAAACGAAGAAAAAATACGTGACTTAACTCAAAGAAAAATATAGAAAGCGATACTTCATAAACTACAATATTTCTTGAGAGTGCCATTAATCCCACCACCTAATATTTCAGAAGCCAATAAGCTACCCAACCCTCCAACGCGGTTGTAATCTAAACGACCTTTTTTAAAACTAATAAAAGACCTCGTTCGAAATAGCCACCGAAAATTTTTCGAGAGCTTCAATAGCGCTGTTATCTTGGATAAACAAGAGCCATGCACCCAACGGCTAATGATAAACATCCATCAAGTTCGTCAGTGTTAATACTTTGGAGCCGAATGCGTTTATTTTGAGATGTTCAGTACTATGTTATGATTTATCAATGTCTCGTACAATAAACTTTTGTACGGACTTGTTGCTTTGTTTTAAGAAAGTTTTCTTGTGTAATTGATGATGTGATGGTGCGAAATGTTTCGTTTTCACTACTGCGATTCTTTTCAGGTTTTCGTTTGGACTCGACTGGTTTACGCAAATTGTGTTTTGGGTTTTACATCTTATATCTATAGGTATATAACCTTGCCGCGTATACTATATGCCTTGGGAAATACGAGTCCATTCATTATTAACGGGAAATTTCGTTTTGGTTTTTAGGGAAAACGGTCTATTCAATGTGATGCTAACTGTAACAGTTTGGTATCACATCAGTGTGTTTTATACATGTACGTTGTAAATTTTTAAATGGTACTCAATAACATAGCCAAGACATTTATTAAAATAAACTGACCGAACCTGCTCCCGTACATACTTTATGTTTGCATTTCCACTATACACATTTCCGTTCGATTAAAAACACAATCATTCAGTGCATTGAGATATAACTTTTATAATAACACGGTGAACTGGCCCTGCGGTGTTGCAATGGCTTTATAATTCTGCACTGATTACAAAGGGGAGCCGGCGGCCGCAATTTCGTCTTGTACCGATCGTGCTGTACATAAATTATCAGTTATTGATGAAGACATTAAGCTTACGTACCCGTACAACAATTATTGAATATCGGATTTTTGGTTGCATGCGCAGGGTTGACCAGGAACAACGCAACGCAACCAAAGAGAACAAATACAATTCAAAGACAGTTAAACAATATGTAGGTACTTGAAACAATAACTTGGTAAGTAGTCTTAATAAATTAAAGTTAATTTACAGTGTTTAAAACCTCCTTAGTATTTCATAGAGTATTTATGTTACGTTAATTTGACGTCTGTGTAACACGGTATGTCTTTAATTAACATCACAATAATAACCTCTACACAACAGAACATACCGCAAAAATACCAACAATGGATAAAAGAACATTCAAGGATTAATATTACCCGTTAAATCATTTAAGAAATGTTGAATTGCTTGTTAGTTTTTATTTAACTAAATTTAATTGCGTAATTATATTTCCACGGTAGTACCTACTGGGTATGCATTCGATTTATGAAAGCTGAGAAAAGCGTAAGCGTTTTACAGGTTAAAAATAATAATTTACGTACAAGGTATTGTGTAAGGAATGGTGTGTCCTCGGATACAGAGCGTTGTCAACCCTACAATACCGGTAAAAGAACTGTTGTTGTTCGATCTGACGAGGCCCGTTCGGGCCCGTACGTGCCCCTAATGCACTATAAGGACAATCGGCATTTTCATTTCCGATTTATTCCGGCCAACCGATGTTTTGCTGTCGCCTTTATTAATAAACGATTGTTTTCGCGTCAGCTTTTGCACTTCGTTGAATCAGTAATGAGAACAGGATTTTTAAAACTTAAATTTCTTACAACTTCATGACAGCGACAACCAGTTTCACCTAATTCCGATGTTAATTGCACGAAGCACGAACAAATAAGATTAATTATACAACGTTTTGGTGCGATTATAATTAGTGAGACACTTGATGAAATTGGCTGAACCCTTCACGTCTCGGTAGAGTCGCTCTACATTATGTTTTATTGTGAATACTGTACTCAATTACGTTCTTATTCTGTAAAGTATTTTAATATAATCGATTCGATTGTAGTGAGAGACAGTGAAATGATTTATGGAACTCGCGCCTCGGCTTTAAATAATACATCGCCGTAAGCTTTCAACGTCTTAGAACGAAAGTCACGACTGTAATTTTAAAATGTCGATATGGTTGTTTGATGATTTTATTATTTGTTCACTATATTTCATGGGCTGTAACCGGAGCGTTTAAACATTCCCAAGGTTATTCGTTCTGCAACACAATATCATGGCGGATCGAATTTATGTTTCTTTTATATTGTGTCTTTGATAGAAGTGTCGTGAGTTCATATAAACATCGTGGATTGACTGCTATATAATTTCTCAGGTACCTTGGCGTTAAATAAGGGTGCTCTATATTCTAAAACGAAATTAAATAAGAAAATTATATAGACTAACAGAAGTTTCTATTAAAAATTAAGTAAACTTTCCTTACGATATTAATATTAAAAACAAATAGGACGAGCAATATAAACACAATAGGTACTAAGAACAATATAAATTTATAAGCTCACAATAATATTGTTAATCGTAAAAGTCCATTGATTTTCAATGAGCTTCCACAAAGTATTAAGTTCTACGCAATTCATACCTTCATCCGCGCAGACTTGCGACTAAACGAGATCAGCTCTGCGATTACGATTAAACGCAAGAATGACGAAACAAAATAATAAAACTGGAAATTATACAAAAATGTATTTATTTATTACTGAATAAATTATTGGTAACCTAAAACCCACGCAACGATTTCAAAGATTAAGAGATTAGAATCAAAGAAGCAAAAATTATAAATTAATAAATTAATTTAGTCACAGCTGGTTTAATTTAAAAGATAAAATACTAAGCCGTCTCTTTCCATGACATTTATAACGGTAAAACATTTTACTAAGTGATATATCAAAAAGACCACCTGAACAACTTTGCTTCATCAAGCGAAGGATAGATACTCTGGGAGCAGACCTTCATAATTTGTGATAGCTCTTCCTGCGCTGATCAGACCACGCGATTCAAATATAACCTTTAACTACATACATATTGATCAATCACTGCCGACTGTCAATGTACAGTCAGCGTGACAGTGTACAGCTTAATACAGACAGGTAGAAATTGAGAAAATCTCGCATCAAATAACTAGGTCTAACAAGAAAAAGTTTATTCAATTTTTTTCATAAAACAAAATATGCTAATTAAATGTAAGGAGAAAATCGCAGAATGGTAGAGTCACAGTCGCCGGTGTGCACCCTCAGTAAGATTGTTTACGAGCGTCATTGTTTGCTCTGCACTCCACTCGTACTATTGTGGGTTGGATCCGCTATTATTTTATTGACTTCCTACCAACTGGTCGGTTTATTGTACAGGTTATACGCTGAATTGTTTGTTATTAAGCACCAAATCGGTTTGTTAATAGTCGCGATTATTGCTTGTTATTAGATTGTTGCGTTACAAATGATGTTATTATCACCTTTTCAATTAGCGTCCGTTTCAATTACGTATTTATTCGGTGTTCGCGTTTTGTTAAATCTTCATTTGTTTTATTTGGTGTTTGTTGTTGTTTTGAAGTTTCGTGTCTAGAACAAGTTTGTGTTCATAGTTTCTGGTTTATGCGATATAAATTATTATAGGTGTGCTCCTGTCTATTTAATTAATAGCGAAGGAATTTATCCAACACTTTAAGCCATAGTTCGCTTGGTTTATAAACAGCTTTGGAACGGGCATTTAGTTGCATTATGATTTACTTAGTTTCCTCTCAATTTGTCAACAGCATGATGCCATATTTTTCAATTAACAAGTTGTATATTCTGAGCTTGATTTATAGTCACAAGTAAGTTAAATTCTAGTTTACTTGCATGTAATGCCGCGTTCGTTAGTTATGCGCTGTAATGAAAGATGTCTCATAGTGTTTGGTATCTATGTAGTATCGAGCAATTAGTCGAAAGCAATCCAGTTGACATAATGAGAACTTGTTTATGCAAAACTATTTATATTAATATTAAAACAACTTTATTTTAGCATTAATTAGTAAGTAAATTAATTGAAATTACTATTCTGAAAACACGGGTTTATAGCAGTATTGTGTCAATTGACAAAACCTACATTCCTAATACTTTGCCTTTCTAAACTGCCAGTGACTTTGTTTTAAATAGTATTCATTTAAAGATGCATAAAGTAATTTAAATTTGGAATAAAAGTTAAACGACAATCTAAATACAGAATATTTATACAAAATTGTAAAACTAAACTTCCTTTTAAGGCTTAAACACCATACAAACTTTTTACAGAAAACTACTTTGAATTCTATCGTCATTATCTGGACAATGACATCGGAAGATGTTTTTTTTTTTCTATAAACGGTATTCATAGCTTTTATCGCGAATCGGCTTTTTAACGACATCTCCAAAACCGGTCTCGATCCAAAACTTCTCGATTCAAAATGAATGAACGCACGCGTTAGTGACGATAGAAAATCTATTCGATTTATCGGTTATAAATTTAATCGATACCGACCATAAATTATTCGATGTTATCAGCTTTTTAATATAATAGAAAAGTAAATAGAAAAAGGGTTTCGCAATCAAGCTGTTTCCGGTTATGTTAATACGTTTTATTTTTAAACTAACGTAGGCAGAGACATTATTTAATTTGCATCTTTGAATAATGTTAGCAAAAAGCTGAATTAATTGGTGATGACATAGATGGCTAATTAATTATTCTAGCTGCCTAACTCTACACGTAACTTTTTTAACTAAGCCTTTTTCAAAGGGATAATGAGAATGGCAGACTAAAAGTAAAATGGGGGTATCTGAAGTACTTAACCGCCGGCTTCAATCCTCGTCGAAACAAATGAGTTTCAAAATTTAATCGAACAACTGCTTCCTTCAATCTATGCCAGCATATTCCGTGAATAGAGAGAGTTGGAGGAAAATATAGTTGGATGAAACTGTATATCTCACTCTTTTTCTGAATCAGCAAATATCTATGTAAAAGATTAATACAGAAATGTATTGGCGCCAAAATATTACCAACTTCAGGTTCTTAACACATTAAGCGTCTGACATTTGACCTTCGAAACCGATCAGATACACGATTCATCAAGATTTTACATCAAATACTTACTATAATCCGATTATAATAAGCTGTATATCTAAAACCCACGTTCCTTTCCTTAACTTCCAAATTATTTATTAATTTCTGATCAGAATCGATAAAATTATATTCGATACGCCTATTACGAAATCAACTACCAAAAAGACTAATTACGAATTGATCTCGAATCATTAATTAAATTCCAATAATCGTTCGATATTTTCAAAGTTTTTCATATTGATTACCGATACGAAGCTAATTTGTAAGCGATTTAAAGTTAAGCATGACAGAAATATGTTTGTCATAAACGGAAAAAAGATTTTAATCAATTCAGTCCAAGTTGCTCCCACGATTTCGAATTTCTGTGCTCATGGTATCATTATCACTTCCTGAGCTTTTAGCGAATGATAAACCCACTTACATACTAATCATTAATTAATTGGATTTCTTTATCAAAACATTTTTAGTTGGAAAAAAATTGCTACGCCTTTTGAATTTATTATTTCTGGAAAGAAATACCTGATTATAGCGATATTAAAGACTATTTTTATTCAAAAGTAGGTACCATATTTAGTCACAAGGAACTTTTATCGCATGCTAAATCAAAAAGTTACACAAGAATTTATCTTCGTAGGTATCTATTTACCAAAAAAGTTATAATGTTTATCGATTTTCAGCCACACAACACACAAAAAAAACCTTTATTCTTGACTGGTTGATAAACCTCTTTCAAACCTGACCTTAGTGTATCAGCTTTAAAATTTATTATACTCTGACCTTTTCAAGACAAGACCGACAAAATCCCGTTGTTGGTAAAAATATTTCCTATAGAATTCCGTTATCAAACATACCGGCTTCTATTGGAAGCGTGCTTAGCCTACGTAACTTCATAGCTATGAGGTAATACCTTACATTGTAAGCTGCATTATATGTACTGATTGGCATCCTAACCTGAGGACCTGATATGGTAGTATGGTAACGGGATATAACGGAAAACAAAGAAATGTTATTGGAGGTCCTAAGGTTGATATAAAAAACAAAGTCAGATGTTATCAAGTGATATTTCGATCTTAGTACCTATCTTATATACTGGTATTTCATATCATACAAGTACTGATGATCAGACAGGTGGTTTACGGTAACCTTAACAGATTTCTAGAACTTATAACTGAGGATTTTTATTCCAAGATAAAGATAAACTTTAAAATTCAAAAACTTCTTTCAAATCATGATGAAACTTTCAGCAATTTTGCAAATCACCATCTTTCCAGATTTCGTAAAGAAAAAAAGATATTTAAATCCATGAACAATATTCTCACCTAACCCAAAGCATCATATTTACTCTCAATGTTTATATAGTGAAACCTAACATGTTTTCTCGGCATGTGGCTTTAACAGGCATAATGGTACAAGTTGCTAGGTGCCCTGCAATAATCCATAATGGATAAAAACGTGACCAGAACGCATGTAGTGGAACAGCGCGAGAACTTTGCGTACCGATTTAGATCCGCTTAAGTGTTGCCAACTAGGGCTTTCTAACGAAATCGCGTGGAATACATGACATTATATCTAGAACGATACATATAACGCATTCTCGACCACTGGAAAACTATCTACATAAATGCGCGTCGAAATTGAAAGTTAAAATTAGACGTCAGTTTTTTTTTTTATTAGAATTAGATCTTGTATTGATTTATATTAATTACACTATTAATCCACCGCACAGAGACTAAATTAATTTTAAATGCCTAAGGCAAATATTTTGTAACATGATCTATATTTTTAGAATGTATATATGCATCAGATAAATCTACAAAACGCGACAAATATCAAACCCAAATTCTTTGAGTTTGCTCCACTTTTTCCCTAAACTGCGTATGAATTGTAAATCTAAGTTCGACCCACATACGTAACAAACAGTTTTTTATTTACTTAACCATCAATCAAAGCCAAAATAAAGACGGTCTCTGTCAATACTCCATCGAGACGCATGTTCCTGATCGTATGCGAAAATTCCCCACATTGAATATTCTCCGTATGCGTGTGATGTCAAGTGGAGGTGTGCTAGTGAATAACAAACGAGCGCAGTTGGCAGTGAGCCTGTGACGAGGAAGGCCCTACTAAGAACCCAGAGAACGAGATTAGCCACTACTCAGTGAGATTGCAGAAGCTATTACATTAAAACTTACTGAAGATACAATACGAAACCAGAACGTTGCTAACCCAAAAATACCTGTTGCTCTACGAATATTACAAAATTATGATAGTGCGAAATTATTACATTAAAATAATGCAGATGTATTGATTGGTAAATGAAGTATAACTAAAGTCCGTGCAAGTAGTCGATTAAATGTTTTCGCAATGGTAATTTGTAAACAAATTAGCCGTTTAGTTGAATCAGTCGTGTGTTACTTGCAATCAGATAAATTAATGTAGACGCTTTTCGCAACACTTCTAATGATGTATTTGTTCTCAGTTCAATAAAATAAATTAACTGACATATGCAAAGTACAGATTCTAGTATTTCTTTAATTGACTTTTTTCCACAACTTTTAACTTTAGTTAAGGGTCACAGACAAAAGTAGGTGATGTTGGAGACTTAAATAAAAATATTATAAAAACAACAAAACCAGTAGTAGAGGCGTCATGTAGTCGCAATCTTGAAAACAAGAGAATCGGAGACAGTGATGTTGGCAATGAACGGACACTGTCACATGAAGAGCCATGTCCGGTACCAACCCTGGGAACATGCGCGATGATATTAAATTTATTTATTGTTACATGTCCGCCGATGTACCGACCTCTGATGGATGGACCGAGTTTGCTCAAAAACATGAAATAATTTTAGCCTTCGTAGTTATGGAAAGTTGGACAAATATAACAGGGTAGGTCTATTAACTATATTGACGCGGTTTCATATAGGCTTATACGAACCGACCGATATTTCATCATGAAATTTAATGGTCATAAAGAAAATAATGTAATAACTCTAGGCACTCGTAAATTAGATGTTCAGGTCATCGAAACAACAATAAATCATTCACGAAGACCTTCACTTCTGTAACATTTCTCAATCCATCGGCACGATATCGTGACGGATTCAAAATCATCAGATCAATCGTTACGTGTCGACTATAATATGCACAGCACAAAAAATATTGCAGCCAATTTGTATGCCATACATCGTCAGACTTTTTATTTATTTGAAGGTATTTGGCAGCTTATAGGACTTCGCAATTGGCTATATATCTCCGGAGAACACTATCAAGCACTGTTCCAGTTTCCTCAATGCTAATAAAAGAAACACATCGTTCAATGTCTGTAGATTTAATATTCTAATTCGGCCGTTTTCCCAGGTTACGAAATGGAATCGAAAATAGAATTGCATGTTCGGATATTGCCACTCTCCTATTTAGAATTCCTTGGAGTCTGAGTAAAAAACCCAAATTATATAATGCGTTTACTGGTGAGTTGGTCTAATATCTGTTTATACAATCTGACTGCGACTCGTCTAATTGATGAGACCGTGGCGTATACAGAATGCGATTATTGTGATTCATCGTGTCACCGGTGGCTACATGATGAAATTTACTAATCTCTGCCTTATATAAAATGCAGCGCCTGTATGTCTGCGTGTTTGCACAATCATTTCTTTAATCGATGTCGTGAAGGGAACAGGATTTATTATTTTTTTGCAACGATAAATTCTTGTAGAACATATTGATGTATTGAGATTGAATTAAATTGAATAATTCTACCATTTGTTAAATAGAAATAAAGACCGTGGTAACATGACATACACATAAACCAGTTGAGTCGTTCGTTTTAATAAACTATTTTGATGTCAAGTAATAAAG
The DNA here is from genome assembly GCF_003590095.1 of Trichoplusia ni. NCBI lineage: Eukaryota > Metazoa > Arthropoda > Insecta > Lepidoptera > Noctuidae > Trichoplusia > Trichoplusia ni. The sequence goes on from NC_039485.1 coordinate 8,107,825, forward strand.
GAGTTTGTAAACAAAAAACAAGACTTTCTACATTAAATGTATGTCCAAGAAGCAAGCAAAACTTTCACATTAAGGTCTTAATACGCTCCACAAATACAGACATCAAGTCGAACCGCACAAATTACCTAATGAAACACGTCGATGCGTCCTCAAACCAATAATAAAGCTTTAAACTGACCGTTATTTTTCATCCGAGACAGGTAATTTTAATGCATATTTAATGGGCAATTCTTGGCTTCAAATTCAGTAAGATAAGGTACGGCTATAATGCATGCCGTTTGCCCCCTTGCGTTATTTATTGTGTGATTTTTGGCAACAAAGCTTTAGCTCGGTACTTGGCTCAGCTAGATGTGCATGCAATCTTCATAATGCATGCACTTTTGTATGATAGCTAGAGGCGGTTTGACGTGCCCAGTGACGTAAGCACTGAGTGCTTCGGCTAGTGCATTTGGAACGGTTATCTGAAGTTCTATTGTAGTAAATAGCAGTTCGAGAGTAGACGAACATTTGATGTCAGAATGTATCAAGTGTTTGACTAGTTTGAAGCCTGTTCCTGTGATCTAGGAAGTAGGGCAGTTTATCAATAGAAAATGTATTACCGCTTGATAAGTTTTCAATCCAACTAATGCTAGTTGGTTGTACTAAATTAAATATCTCAGTCATTTGGTTATTTCCTCACCAGTAGGCATGCGTAACATGTTACGCTTTTAAAGTTATACTTCTCTTGCTTTTTTATGACTCATAATTTTCATAAACATAAAAAAAGAGAAAAAAATACATGAACTTACGAAAATTCTTGGAAATGAAGCGGTTAACCGCGTAGAAAGTTTATGACACTATTATGTTCACTTGAAACCAACGGTTTTGTAAGTACTCACATCATTACTCCCCATAAAGTAGTACCAACGGACATACCTGCGAACAATTAAAAATACGATTGAATTAATCTTTTACTTTAAAACAATAATAGAGGCGTAAAAGGGGAAAGGAGTTTTTTTTTAATGCGATGAAATAAATAAATTCCGTATTGTTTTAAACTTTGATGACATTTCGAAAAAGTTGATATTGTTTCTTCGTAAAGTTATTTTTTAAGTTCATTGCTTTCTTCACGTATCCACCTGTACCTATTGTTTGCTTTTTGAAGCAATTGTTGATGTTTTTACGATATATAAATACTTGGATTGTTGCAACGGATACGATATAATTTTTAGTACTTTAGTCATTACTTTACAGACCTAAAAAAATATAAACCAATGAAGTCCAATTAGTACTGGCTTTGCTAATAATAATTGAACTGATGACATTTTTCTGAAAACTTAATCAAGCCTTTCGTTTGGACTTTTATTTAAACCATCTCATTTATTTGTGTGCTTTTTTTGCTGTTGGAATGTTTATATCTTTTAAACATGGCGATGAGTTTCATTACAAGATTTCAGAAAAAAAATCTGCAGGAAATACAAAATACCTTTCAGAATAAATATTTTGTTGACGACACACACTAACCGACCATTCTTTATTCATCTCTACTCTCCGTCCAGCATAACTAAGCGAACTAATTACCATTTTTGCGGGGCTTACAAGCTACTGACTCTACTGAGTAACTACCCTTAGGCGAGCTTCGTTCCGTGTACTTCATTATGACAAGCCTCTAATTTGGTTGAATGACATGTCGGACGGTCGCGTCATGAATAATTCCGTAAGCCCGTGTCCGGTTCGTATCCGTACAGTAAAGACGCCTAATTGAGAGGACAACGTGTTTGACGAAAAGCGTGTGAACTTTTTTCTGTTTCTTAATAACCTCATTTTGTTACGAGGCGGCGGTTTTGATTTATGATGTTCTGTTTTTGGAGGTTATAGTATATATTTTAGACGCTTTTCGTGGACATAACTACTGCAAATGAAATAAATATAATGTTATTTGTTCGTATTTTTGCTAAAATACGTTTTTTATTTGTATTTGTATAAGAGTTGAATTGGATACCATAAATTTAATATGCATTGTCAGAAACGTGCTTTTTGGAATTTAAACAAATGCCACCTGCAGACGATATAAATTAAAACCTGCGACTGTTTACTTTTAATATTTACACTGTGACAACATTTTCGGGGGAAAATCGCACCATAAATAAATCTCAATAATAAAGAGGTGACGTTTAACGTATGATTTATATATGTATTATGATTTATGTTATATAGAGCCGAAAATACCGATCGGACTAAGCAGTAAGCACCGCCTACGCGCGGGGTCAAACATAAATCATATTGCGACATCTCAAAAATGCCAACTTCAAAAACATGTTCGCCCCGTGGCCAGTACCGCACGCACCGATGGTAAGACAAGAAAAACAAACGTAAAAAATAAATTACTTTTGTATACCTCCTTTCTTTCCCGTTGTTGGACGCCGAACAACTCATAAATCACAGAAAGATAAGCATAAAAAGATTGTATGAGGTGGGTACACGGTAGAACTAAACTTTTCGTATTTTGTTATCTCGCGTCAAGCGGGCCTACAAAAAATGTACGCCTACACCTTTCCCCGAAACCACTTAGGTAATAGACCAAAACCCGAGACCTAGCATAACTGGCGGAGTTTAGTCACGCCGCCAGATTAAGCAGACTAACAGTTATACAAATTTCTCAGTAAGTGTTAAGTATCACGCAATTTTCGTTACAACTTAGATTTTCTTATCTTAAATTCCATCATAATAATTCATATTCATTTTTTTAGTCGAGACTACGCGGTGGGTAGCGAACTAGCGACTATGCGAATAATTATTGTCGCTACGCAAAGGAATGACTGCACATATTTCACTATGTTCACCGTGATATTTCAAAAGTTACGTTTTTAAAACATACCGGTTATGTAGAATAGGAGACAAAAAATTCCGAGTGGTTCATGTGACGTAAACTTAACAAACGACGTACAAAATTTACTCGTAATAAATGTAAGTATAAAGCATGTGTGTTAGGAAAAATCCTAAATCTTCCACGGTCACCTGGGCGCTTAACAAATAGTCTGCGCGGCGACCGCATGAGGGGGGCCGTTTTGTCAGGGCTGGTATACACGAGCGCCTACTGAGCAATTAGATTTGTTAGCTTGTACCTACCCGAAGAGTTTCATCACGCCCCCGCTCAACAACAGATGCTTGGACTAATAACCTCTCGAAGTTTCCCCCTCGCCTCCCCCAGCCGCGCCCCTGAGACTCCCGCGCTACCCCAGCCTCCCCAAGCAACCCAACTAAGATAGATTGCGCCACCATTCTTGCAATTTTCCTGTCGTATCTTGCCTCGTAAATTCCTAGTGATATATAGGTTCGGATCTCTCGCGATGCGACCAGGAGCATACTCGAAATATGATAAGAGTTATTTATTATTGTTCTTATTGGTTTTCTAAGGGGTGGCAAGTAATAGTATTTTGTTATGGCTTTCTGTTTTTATTTTGATTGGACAGTCCCTATCCCCACCTCAATAAATTTTGTCTACAAATCTTCCATACAGCATTCCTATATATTGAGCTCTTGCAACTGTACTTTTGAAATAGGTACTTTCTATTTTGGGATCAATATTTTAACCTTCGGAACATATTCTAGAATTTCTCCATAAGTCCGTTAGTTGTAGGTTCCAATATTTTCTAAGACAATTTACTAAAACATGAACTTAAAATCATTGTCCTGTTTGAGAAACTTCATGCATCCTGAGTTGGCACACTATAAAGCACCGCTAATCCCTCTATAGCTTCAGTGGGTTACTTTAGACAAGGAGAATACAGACTATTTAGGTTGAACTAAACTACTCTAGAGCTAAATCTAAAAACCTATAAATTTTGGCACAAAACAAGTCTTATTAAATTCTCCCAAAAATTTTCGTTTGAAAAATATACTCGACAATTTTTTGCCCAACTGGAATACGGATTAAACAAAACAACATCTAAACCAAATTACTGGGCAGAACGCGCGAATACCATTGTACAGAAATGAAACAAGAGAATCTTCATTAATTTAGCGCCAAATTAAAAACAGCCCAGTCCCTTACAGCAGACCGCCATTTCCATATTCTAATAGCAATAAATTGTCATTGCCATCAGATGGCTGAGTCATGGTGCGGAATTCTAGTGCAGTTTTATAATTTAGTGTGTTTTAATGGGGCTTAGAATTAATTTGTCTGCTGATGGCTTTATTGCTTTGGAATCGTTTACTAAGATCGTGTTTTACTCAAACCACAAAAAAATAAATATAACCAATATCAAGATCTGAACATTGAGACAATTTTAAGGATACCTCATAATATTTGAACCTTGAACTTGTTTAAGCTATAAAGCGTATTAAAGGAATAAGGAAGGAATAAACATTCACCTGAAATGCTATCCTCGTCCCTCATTTAAAGTAGTCAAGAAAAGAAAATAAAAGAAGAAGTTTTGAACAGAATAAAATGAGAAATCAAAGCTTACGCTTGCCATAAAATAAAATATGCAATCGCACTCGTTTAGTATTTGTCGAAGGCATAAACAATTGAAAGGAAACAGTACCCTCGTAGACGACGGAAGTAAGCCGAGTGTCGGTACCGGATATGTTATTGCCGGAACGACTACTACATCCGGTCGTGTAGACTTCAAGTCTGCTAGTGACGGTAACTGTCTAGTACCTTCAGTTGATGGGATAATGCAACAGTTATATGGAGTGTTCTGGAACTCTTTGAAAAAGAAATGAATTTTAGAAAAAGGAAAGCTTAGGAACTAAATATGATAACAAAAATCCCGAGTGAATGAAGGGTATTTGTCACCGAAACCGTCAAGTACTAGCACTATATACTCATAACGTTTTTTGAAATAAAACAATCTCCTACATAATATTATTGAACCGAAAATAAAAACTATTAAGTAAATTTACAAATTTTTGCTACCAAATGTCAGCTATTTTAAATAAAAACATGAAAATACCCAAAAGTGATTTTCGAACTGCTATCAACTCTTAAAGGTGTCTTTATTACAAACAAAACTTTTTATTCCTTCTTACCGTTAACTACGAGTACACTTTATTCTAGTCTCGTCTAACTATTCCAAACATTGTTTAACCCTTGTTTCAATAAAGTGTGGATTATAAATGCTTCTAACAACACTGCCCAAGTATTTGCAGTCAAGTCTTTTAGCAGTAAATATTAAGTTAACTTTTACTTCGGATTTTCCTGAAGAAAGTGCTCTAAGCTATGTAACTGTACTAGGGAAATCGTATTGAAATATCGTAAATAAATTTCTTGGGACTTTACAAAATGTTGTTAAAGGAAGTTTCAATTTCAATTGCAGTTTTGGTTCAGAAATATTTTAAAGTCTTATACCAATTTGATATTTGTCATGATAAAAACTTTTTACACTATACTAATTATAAATGGGTTAGGTACATTAAAACATTCAATTAATCCTCCATTATTCAACCCTCTTTGACGTAATAAAGGTCTAAATAGATATTTATCTATACACACTACTATCTCGGTTCATTCTTCACATTCAAGGGATCCACGCACGAAAACCCATAACCTCAAGAATGCAAAGGACGCGAACGATTTTTAATACACTCGGCACCCCATAATGGGTGTTTTCGCACCCCTAGTCTGCGGTGACATTTCAAACCCACCGTTCTATGAAAAAACAAAGCTCGAAACATTATGCAAATGGCATTATGTCGGTATTTTTGTACGTTTCGCCAACTTTATGAGCCGAATAGAAAGGGTTGAAGGGTTAAGACAATTCGAGATCGTGAATAAAAGTTTTTGATGCCACATTGTATTTTTTTTTCAATATGTACTGTACCCTCTTTGGTTTAACCCTTCGCGAGCGTTAAATAAAACACTATTCAATTATTAATTCTTTTGTTAGAATCTGTGGTGTTATGTGTTAGATAATCGTCCATATGTCCATTCGTAATTCAAACCTTATCCTGCCGCCTATAAACAAATTGTTTCCATTATGTACAAAATAAGACATTGCACACTTAGTTCACACAATTTTGGCTTCTAATAAAACTTTAGGACAACCTATTACTGCATGAAACAATCACCTTCAAAGTAGTCTCATTTTGCCGCAGTACATCATTCAGTAGGTACATTAATGAATCTGTGTGACTGGTGTTATCCCATCCCAGTATTCATGTCAGTGACGCAAGCCTTCTTGCTCTGGCTATCATCCCAAGGCAGATCTCATCACAGATTTGTAAACGAGTCTTGATATGTGGGTTCCTCAATTTGTACGCATTGACGTTGAAAATGACGGCACTCGTCGCCTGTCAATTAATTTACCTAGATTCAGGTCACTGAACCAAGCTAAGTGTTTGTTTGAAGTCTGTTATTACATAAAGTGATGTGGATCCAGATTACATAATTTTATTGTTTCTCGTGTTTGTTCTATTGGATGTTACCAGGTGTCTGATTATGTCATAAGTAATTCTATTCACTTAGATAAAATTATTTAAATCTGGTCGCCAGCACATAAAGTCTTGAACACCATTCCTGCCCTTTTCTGACTTGATTTTATAAGGTTCGACAGAGCGAAAAAGGAATTAAAATGTAAAAAACCATTACTAAAATTTCTCTGCGTAGACTTTTTCTAAAAAGGCTCTTTTTCTACCTCTCTTTTTTCACTCTTGCAGTAACTCAGATAACTCTAACTTGCATGACTGTGACTGTCCAAAAATCTTATATCAACAATACTCTCAAATAAATTGCAGTTTCGCGAATACCGACAATGGTCACAATAACTTCGATCTGTTGAACACCCACTACTAATGTCACGTTGGAATAACATCCACCCACTGACTGTCAGTACTTATTATGATACCTACATGTCAGCCTGTCTAACAGGCTTTGATGTCGTGTTCCATTTAAAACTACAATAGCTTGTTTTATGTATGTAGCTGTTTGTTAGCTCAATGGAGTCGAAAATAGCAGTTAGGTATAAATTGTCGTGAAATTTTGGTGAATAGTACAATAATTAAATGTTTTTTTTTTGTGTTTCTTCTTATTTTTATTTTTGCAACGATTTGAGTATTGCGTATGTAGAGACCTGCTTCTATACGCTGATTTTGAATGTTGTGGAAAATAGGGACTTTGTGATAATCTATAAATAAAAAAAGCACAATAATCATATCTTATTTTTCAAATACTTTAGATTGTCACTGATGCTCACATTAAGCTTTTCTCAGCCTCATTTTCGACACACAAATCAGTCAAAACGACATCAAACCGCAACTATGTATGAAAGTAACGCGTATAATGTTCTATAATGTTTATCATCCAAAGCTGCCATTAAGAAAACAGTTTATATCAAACAATAATGGAAAATGACGTGTATACTGGTTTGCATAAATATTCGTCCGAAAGTTTCGAAACAACAGCATAATACGTAGATTTATTTATATGTCATCGCAGCGGCTGTGTCTAAAATCAAAATTATCATGCAATTTTAGTTAAACCAAAACGCATTTAGTTGACAGAATGAGATATTTCCGCAACATGAATATGTTTTGCATGCTTCCCTAATGACAGAATGTTTGATATTCAACTGCGTGTAGTACCTACGGTTAAAAAACAGTTTGAAATAATTTGGATGTGAATGTACCAGTTTGGTATATAAAATTCTGTTGGAATTTTAAGTGGTTCCAAAAGGTCTGTTTGTGAATATTTCTCATGTACTTTTGTAGAGTACTAAAACATCTTCTTTTCGTGACGATAGTACATATTTCTACCATAATAATATATACCCATAATTGGTGACGTTTAAATCCTTCAGGTGTTCACACCATAGCTAAAAATGAGTTATGAGCTTTCGAATTTTATTCGAAAAATCTTCCCGGATCTATTCTCTTCGTTACTAAATTAATTTATATACAAAACTATCTCTAATCAAGTATGTATTGTACCCCGACATCCAATACGTCATTTGCATATCCCAAGCACATGTGGTCTTATACAAAGGGTCGAATGGACCCCGTATTTAATTTTCATAAAACGAGTACGGTTTTAATATGTCTGCGGCCGAATAATAACCTAACCCTTTCTATTTCAAAATTGGCTTTGGTTGTTCGGAGCTTAATTTATTATTAGTTGGGCCTACCTATGTGCTGACCATGTAGGGTGCTTCTCCCTGCTAGATCTTATTATTGTCGGTAGATACGAAATTATTACCGAATTCAATTGTTTCCGGAATGTCAAAAATAAAAAGAAATTTATTTCATTCATAGCCATTAGAAGTCACGGTACTAGCGGCATCTTAATAAATTAATTTATCAACTGTCAACGCTTTTTGTCTTGCTGTGATTGGTTAAGGAATTTAGTTAATAAATCATAATCTGGAAACATTGATTATTAATTTATTTTAATCTTCTATTAAATTATTGAGTGAGTCGATTCAAATTTTCAATTCAGTGTCGAGCCTGTTTCTGACTAGCATTTGTTTTTACGGTTCTGCACCCAAATCGTCCCGTTATCTGTCTGTTTGCCCGCCTGTCAGTCACCAAGTTACGTATCAAGAATCGTGATATCTAGATTTTTTTATTTTGCACGGATTTTGTATATCTTATTTTGCTACATTCTTGATAACACAAACTAATAATGAAAACCTAAACCGAGTCAATGAAAGGTCTGATTTACATATTTAAAGTTTATCATCAGTGTCTACTTTTTATTCGGCAATATTTGTTTTTATTAAACCTATTTGTACTAATCCCTCAGCTTCTCGAGCCCGACTCTAAATATCTGTAATCTAAATAACAAACAAAAGCTAAACGATAAAGGTTTTATCTTGAAATCCATGGCTAGATAATCAGCGCGGGGCATCCGCGCGGCCGGGCGCGATGATTTATGCATTACTAACATTATGATACATTTGCATTTTGTTCACAAAGCTAGCAATGTATGCAGTAACGCTACACAATAGCTACGGGTTAATGTAGACTTCGGTTAGTCAGGAATGGTTATGAGGAATGATTAGGTGCTATTGTTTATGTGATGCAAATGCGGCCATTATAAATAATATTGTGTTTCTTATTTAGATTGAAACACATAATGGTTTCTTTTCTCTATTAATACTTTAACCATTGTACATAATAGAGACATTCGGTAAACAGGTTCTCTCCCGAACCGGTTTGATTTTGCTTTTGAATTTGATTACAAATCGGTAAGCAATCTGTCTTATCAGCGTCGTTAGGTAGTAATCGAACGTAGTACTAACTCGTGCCTCATCAAAAATTAGCGCCCAAGTCGGGTCCCAGAGCAATAATTTGATCCCGATCTCTGTTCGATTAAAAGCGAACTCGATTCCAGAATATGCCTTCTGTTGCTGTGACATCGAATTTCGAAACACAACCCTTTTTAATGACAACTTTTTGTCAGATATCCAGTAGTATACTTAATCACTTTACAGACACAATTTAAGACTATTAAAGAAAGTAAAAAATGCTATCATATTGACCTATCAACACAAGCATTCGAAAGTGTAATAAATATAGCCATAAAACGAATTAAACTCGGCTAGTTCCAACTCCACATGTAATGATACGCCATAAAAGTATTAATACGTGTATTTTTCTTTCATTTGCGCCTCTTTAACAATTAGATTCAATAATATCATGCTGACTGAAACACGTGCCACTGTTAAAGGTCGCATACATTCTCTTAATACTGACATTTATGTCACGAATATTGACTTTGACAACCTCTACAAGACTCTTTAAAACATTTCACGTTGTGTTCATTAAGAAATTACATTCCTTATCGCGATTCAAGCAAAAATAGGAGCATTTCATAATTGGGTTGTTGAATGGATCAAAAATATCCTCACTTATAATTTCTTCGCCCGTTACACTTCTGCATTTTACGATCGTAAACTTTCAGCGGACATAAAACAAAGTAAATTCGTTCATTTGTCAACTATCTTATCTCGATGTCACAAAGCCTACAATTCTTTGCGTCGACGATAAACACTTTTTGCTAAATTTACAACGAGCGAACGTAATTCCCAAGTATTTTGTGCGATCGTCTTTAACCTTATCGTTTAGGAAATAAGGCTTAATTTATCGGTTTTGTATTCTATTTAAAGTTGCGTATTTTCTGGTGCATCTTTATCTGCGTTAGCCAGTGGTCCGCCAATGCCGTTAAATTTATTAACTGCGATACGCATTCAGTGTCGCGAGCTAAAAGGTGACTTTAATTAATATTAATTATAGCCACACCTCTAATTAATGTAATTCTCGAGATAACCGCCGTGTCGCCTTTTGAATGTGTCAAGCTCGGTGGCTTTCGTTGTACGCTTGTCGACAGCTCGGGTCGTCAGTTACTTGCACAATGATGGATGCAGGTGCTTCCCGTGTTTAACATTGTAGTTATTCTTTAAAAAAGAAAGAAAAATACGACAAAGGTAAAAGGTTTAAAATTCTTAATAACTTGAACATTGTCATTGGAAACGAGCCGGGAAACGACTACGAATTTGTACCTAGGTATCACCCAAAAACAAAAAAAGAATACAACCCATTTATGAATACGTACCAATTCAAACTTTTTTCAGTAAACAACTATCCAACACAGTATTCATCAAGAGAAAACAAGGCAACATCACCGCGCTGGCAAGGTATTAATCAAAGTTTAAAACAATTCCATGTAGCGGGCGGGGCGGGGCGAGTCAAGACGGGCTGTGCGAGTGCGAACACACCGCAACGCACGAACATGTCTCGGGCGCCCAACATGTTGTGCTGAACGTAGTCTGCATACGCGTTTCGATATACTGATTGAACGAGATGCAATTGAATAAACGATGTAGGCTATGTTCAATTCTTATTGATGAAATAGATTTGAGCAAATCGATTAGATCATTGATATCCGATAATTGAACTGTAAAGACATATTTTAATAGACCATCAAATGCAGATGTCTAACTTATAGGATACTTAAAAAATAGGAAAAAAATTGTACCTATGTATGTAACATTAGGTTTATAAGTTTAATCATAATAAGCCTAGATACACCGTTTGTTACAGAACGATCTAAGTTAGAAAATTCAACATTTTAAATGAACACTAAACAAATTTTTGGCACATTCAGTATTAATAAAGTTAACTAGCTAAGTTCAATACCAAATAAGCAGCCAAGAAATTCATTGAAATATTTGTAATATTATCTTAAAGTTGTACCACTTCATTTGTTTAAATTGGATCAAGTTTAAAGTTGAATAGACTTTGAAGGTGACATTTCATTGTTAGGCAAGCATTATTAAATTAAATAGAAGGGCCACACGTATCGAACATGTCTAAGGCATAGTTTGTGCGACCTACATGTTCAAACAAGGTGTAATTGAATCAATTACTTAAGTGATTTTATCCTACGGAATACTTGGAACTACTTTGATATCTTTACCGTTATACATACCATTATGATTGGCACCAATAGTTTCAAATGGATAATGCCAGTCTTCAGTTTTAACTCATACCTAGGAGCCGATTCAACATAATTTTCGAAGTCTGCTTCTAATGAAACTTCATCTTGAAAACCCTATATGTTATATGGACTTTCTGCTTTTAGCCGAAATCAAAAAGAAACACAACCAAATATAAGATAAAATTAAAAATTAAAACAATATTCACCCAACCAAACAAAATTAATATTAAAACAAAACCTTAAATTCAATCCAAACTCTTTAAGTTCAAAGTTACGGAACCTGCTTTGCTTATGCAAATCAAAATATAGGTGCGCGAGTGTAGGTCGGAACATTGTTCGTAGTTACAACTTTATCAAGCACCCATGCGACTGCAAGTGATTTAGTCTTAGGCCGCTGTTCTTAGCGTCTTTATAAATGGCCGTTCACTTGGCTTATGTGATAGTCTTTAAAGTGTTCTGAATAATCGCTGCTCGGTTTCTCTTAGTTTTAGTTTCGTTTCTTTGTTTCGCTTTCTCTACTTTATTTTTGGCCTTTGATTAAAGATTGTTGTTATCTATTATAATAGTTTCTAAGACATTTGTGTTTTGTTTATAATCATTAGCTTCATTCTTATCATCTTCTTTGAGGTTGGAATCTACTAAACTCATTCCTTACTTACTAAGCTCGTTAGGATTGCTGCAAACTTTATTGCCTATTCTACTAGATCCTTCATCGTGTAATTCCTATGTAGGTAGTTACCTACCATGATTCGTTCAACAAGCACTGTAGTTAAATAGTGTAGTGATATCATATTACAAGTAAATAAATAAATTTAAACAGAATCAACAGTGTAGACAAGTTAATTGTACCATGTTCTAAGTATTTATTGCTGACATGTTATACTAATTTATTTAGCTCCTACATCGGCTTTAGTAATCCGAAAAGCTCCATATATTTCAGCGTTATGCAAGTTTACTCAGGAATAATATAATTAAAATAGTTCGTCTTTTCCAGGTATTTTATTACTGGAATTTTGACAAGTTATTGAAATATGTAACAAGGTTATTTGTTACATATTAAATGAATAAGAACGTTCAGCTGCATTTTAGAGTAATGATATCAGAAATATAAATACTCTTGTTCCGTAATGACTAATGTAGCATCAATTGAAAGATGCACCCAATCTTATTGGTCCAATTGCAGCTGTTGACAAACCCCCAACAATTAAAATCACAGCACTTCATTCGAAGCAAACAAGATCAATGGCCGGTCACATCTCAGCAGAGTCGTTGAAACTCTGACTCACTTAATGCGTTTAAAATCGAACAAAATGTACCAACATACCGTATGACAGAACATTGATATAATGCACGCTTACATGTGCGTTTAAAAGCATTTTTAGATTCACGAAAGTTTTCTCTCCAGGGGCGGCCGAAATTTTGAGTATAATACAAAAACACGTTAGGATTCTTGCTCTCTACGGGGCGCTGAGAGAATTTAGAATATTGTTATGGGTCTAAACAATAACCATGAAAGCATAATAATGCTATGTTACTAATAAAGTTAAACTCTAAGCGTATTATTGCTCTCATTGATCATAAGCAAGAAGTAGATGATAAATCAAATAAAGCTACTACTAAACTTTAGGATATCTTTGCAGCAAATTATGGAGAATCTTATTATATGCAATCAGTTTTTTTTACTTTTCTCAATACTCCACACCCAAAACTCAAAGGAGAGAAATTGTATTAATCAAAAAACAAAATTGGATGTTAACCCTACAGCATCAAACGAAACGTACGAATTCTTTCGCAATGCGTTAAAAACATCACAAAATACAACAGCCGTACATAAATGCGTACAATTTCTGGCACATAAATACAACGCACTCGCTACGTTCAAATTTCGCCACCGTCTGCTTTATATTGATATATGGTATTGTTTATGGCGCGACCGAATCAAAATGTGATATATTGTACAACACGCGGCGTTCGCGAGTAACTTTCATATTTGGAAGGGTTATAGAGTTTGTGGGGCTAGATGTGGCGGCATCGGTAGTTGCAAAGGGCTTGGAATTGATAATGTTAGTTGTTCATTTAATAGCTTTAATACAAATAGACGCTAATTAAGCGTGTTTTATTGGTTTCTAATCACGCGATCTACAAATATTCCATATACTGATAGATTTTCCTTTTGTTTTGGGTCATTTTGCGAGATTCAGTTCTAATTCATTCATGTCCTTCGGCTAGTCAAAATCTAAACTTAAGTAGAATTTTATGATACATACTAAAATCTTCACATAGAAGTAAGACACAGAACTGAAAACGAAAAAAAAGAATAATTTTTCCTCATGACTTGGAAACAACAAAACAAACCTTTATCAAAACAGTAGCATTTCTAGTTGAACTATATCCACGTGTAAGGTTACATAGATGTATGTTTGAGCCAAGGGAATAGTTGGGATGAGGGGTATAAGTTATTGCTTTCTACAACTATGTGTCTGCACCATGTGTTATGGTAGACAATGTTTTAAGTTACGTACTGAATTATTGTCGAAACACCAGACTACGATCAATCATAGTGGCAATAATCATACACCTGTAGGCTCAAAATATGTATTTGTGGTTCTTTTGGTTTTCCATTAGCAAAATATTCACATGAAGTTGCTAATGGTAAGCGAGTATTATGTATTGTATCAGATCAACTAAAAACAACTATACAAATCTGTGTCCATTTTAATTTGTGTTGAATAAATGTAAGTAGTTTTGTTTTAATTAAACATTACACAAATAACGGTTTCAGTATCTCAGATACGACGTATAATAATAACAATGCTTTTAATTCCCCAAAAATAAGACACATTTTGAACTTATTATATCCTAATAAATAAATTTACGACTCATCATAAATAATGTTAATTAATTAAGTACATTTTTCTGTACAGCGCTCTCATGGGCCAGGGCCGTACTTGGCGCAAAGTTTTAATGTGCGAGTTCGTACCTGAGGGCCCGACCGCCTTTCTAAAGTTCATCGTAAACGAGCCATTGACACGAATGTGGGAACTGAATTGTTTGTTGGAGGAAGTTTGGGCTAAGATGTTTAGATGCCTCGGGTTGGGTAAAAGATGTGCTAATTGTAGGATTCGGGATAGTATGAGGTTTATTTGGTGTTAAGTTTTTGTTCATTAGAATGGCAAGGTTCGTTTTGCTGCCATTTAAATCACTATATATGTAGGTCTACAAATCATCTATTCTAAACCGATAAAAATAAATTTGTCCACAGTCCAAACACATCAGGCGTCGTACTTCTATTGTTGCCACAATAAAAAGCCATGACGTTTTATAAAAAGCGATAGTAACTTCGAATAAACAAATACGTAAAAACAATAGAACAAAAAAAGTTCATATAGTAGGTACATGTTAGAACGCACAATACATCAGTAGGGCGTTGATACACTGGCGAATAAACGTCTGCGCCACGGGAGCCGACGCGACAAAAATAATTTCAAACATCCCGAGCATTTTCCGATCCATTTGAGCCACGTTCAAGCGATCAATTGCTCAAATGAGCTCTAAAACAAGACTTCATGACGTCATCTTGGTAATAATACGCTCAATACAATTTATATGTTGGTACGCTTGAACAATTAATATCATTGACACCTTTCACTTTTAAATGTGTCAGCAATTGTGGTAAGAGTCGTTTGTAAAAGTATATGAGGCATGGATGATAGAGATTTGGCTCAATTAGTCGAGCCTTCTTGTATATCGGGCGCGGTTCCAAACGTAAACGGTAATTAATAAATTTTCAAGTCGTGAAATCGATTAAAAGCAAACAAAATCTCGAGTTCAATTTGCGAAACTTCATCGGTACTCATTTGTTATACTTAACAGCTTAATTCTTGCTGTTTAAATCGATATCTATCATTTAGGGGGTGTAAAAATCGTCCCTATTTCAACCCTATATTTCTTAAGGGGTCAAAACGGGGACAGAACCTAAATGACTCTCGATACGCCCCTGTCTCGAACACGCAGAACAGGGAGGGCCGATAGTGTCAAAAAAAGATAAAAATATTATAAACTGCGCTTTTTCTCAAATTCTCCCCCCATAACTTATTTTTATTTATCTATGGGTGAAGATGGCGTTTATAAGTGTTATAATTTAGTCGCTGTCTCCTTAAATTGCCTTTTACATAACGTGTATGTACTTACAACCCTAAAAAGCCAACCAAATAAGAGCTATGTTGTCACAACCATACTAGTTTTAGATGATAACCTACATTCTAAATCTAAGCCAGAATTACGAAGAACATTTTTAAAACATTAAAAATCATAATTCGTTCTCACTATATATTTGAAAGTACAAGGAAGACCATACATTTCAAGGCGAGCTCTTAAATAAGCTTTATTATGAAAACACGAACGTGATAAAAATACTTAAACATGAATAACATTCAGAGCAAAAGTACGTAAATAAAGCCGAATAAAATACAGATAACAATAAAATCACAAAACAGATTATACAAATATAGGTGAGAAGACATTTAAGTACATTAAAATCACATTAGTAGCAAGATCTTCGTGGGGCCCGCGAAATTATCTCGCGCACTCGAAAAAATAAATTAATAAAAAATACTTTAAACATTTCATATTTCATTTGGTGGTGACAGAAAAAAAGTAAATTGTATGGAAGTAAAGATAAGGATGAATTAATTTGAAAATTCTGGTTTTTGTTCGCTTTACATTGTTAGATGTTTCGTTCGAGAGAATAAGTCTCAGAGGTTTAAGAATATTAAGTTGGGTTTTATAACTTGTCACGTATGTTTCGTTAATCACTGTAATTAATTAATAGTTAGGTTTTAGTCAGCTCATCAGGGCGCTGCCATCGACCGCACAGTCGCAGACGGCCGCAATTTGCCCCACCAAGGCACGTTTAATATTAGAAGTCCTGATTTATGCCCTGCCCCCGTAATGAAGTGTCTCCACACTACAAACGTGTGTGCATCGCACTAATTCACTACTACGGATTAATAGGAAGCACTCGCGATACAACGCAACATAGCTTGACTCTTCTTTAATTTAGGACCTGAAACTCGCACAGAATTTACTGTTCAAACTGCAAGCTTGTTTATAATACTTTTGATCGTTTTACAAAACTGCTTTATACTCTTAAGTGGGGTATGAATCTTAAGTGAAATGTTTTATCTTCAAAGGCATATAATTCTTAATTTATAGCCAAACAAGGCTGTCCACACATCCCGTATAAGTTAAGATGTGAACAGGGCGTTAATCTCCGCGCAAAGACGAAATACAAGTGGACCGGTAAATCCAATTAGTTTAAGAAGTCATTAAATCAATTTGTTTAGCGGACAGTAACATATAGCTATCCTCATCTCTTTGTTTTCGATGGCTGCTATTCGTTATTTCGGTGAGCTTGCGAATTCGTGGTGACTGAAAAGGCTCGCAGTTTTAACTCCGCTTTTAAGCTGACGTTGGGATTGTTAAAGACAAATTATTCACTGCTTTCTATTTGACCCGGGCTTAAAACCTTGTTTTATTTTAAAAAGAGATTCAAATAACAAATTTAATACAGTCATGTACTGACAGAAACTGTTGCAATTCTGCAGTGATATCTGTATATGATAATCACATTTGTCAAACATTATTTATAATAGCATACCTCAAGCGATATTTTTTCACAGTAATTTTATCCCTTGCTTATTTTCTATATAGCATTAAAACTCAGACCAAAAGTACCTGCGCACACTAATTACTAACCTCTAAGTGGCAAACATGTTAATCCATCTAGAAATATATTTCTCATTCCGGGCAGATCCGATACAAAGGCCGCTGGCCGTTGGAGGAGCAATAAATTAGAAGGAAAGCTGCGCGCCAGGATTTCCCTTGGGTTTATTCTCACTCAAGAGCGCTACACCTAATCCAGAAAGCCTTATTATGCTACCCTTAATACAGCGCTCAAGACTACTTGAAAATTTTCTCGGGAAGTAAACGGTTTAGTTTGGGGATTTGGATTTTTTACTTTTCGACCAGTACTTTTCGCCTAGTTTTGTATTTCTATCGTAGATACTTTTTAGTTGTAAATTAGGTTTTATATTACTTATGTTTCTTGAATAAGTGTCTTTCGAGAAAATAAATGGTTTTCCAAACGAAATCATGTTATATCAGTTAACCAAAACATGTAGGGGAGCCATCCATTTTTCTTTTCGAATAGGTAAAAGTTTTTATTTTATTTATACAGAGTCGGTATTTAGAATGTGACGGATGTCAATTTAACAATTTTATTCTTTTACGCATAACAATGCATGATACGCTATTAGCTATTTATATAGTATTTGTATTTGGACGCCAATTAAAGCTAGCAACACGTTATGATATACCTGAATACAATTATCCCTATTATGATGGCCAAGAGTTTTTATCTCGAATCTTAATCGCAAACAACCAGTTGTCGAGCCAAGTCTTAATTGAAACTCGCGACACATTACGTGTGCTGGATTGATTAGCTGCTTATTTATTTTATTGCGGCTATATCGCTTGCAATGCTATCGATACTGATGAACATACTTCAATTAAAACTTTTTTACGTTAAGAAAGTTCTTTATAAAATGTAGGCGTGAATAAATTGTTTTTAGTACTGTATGTAATTGCAATTCTACATTTATTGGTAGTTCCATGTATGTAAGTAAATAAATAATGAAGTACAAACGGGTTCCACGTTTCCTTGTAATAATATGTCATCGGTAATAGATGATGTGCCCGCACTATCTACATACACTGACGTTTGTCCGTTATTACCAGTTCCTCGAAGTACTTGGCTACCAATTTCTCCAATTTAAATTGTCTATGAGCGCCGCCCGACTGAAGTCAGCCGGCACATTCCGCGGTTATCGACGACGCGGGCGCATTTGAGCGAAAGAGCAAGATATACCGTCAAAATCACGCGCGACAAGGATGGAAGCGCAAGCAACGGGCGTTCGTTTTTTAAATAATTGAGTCAGGAATGACGATAGGCACCCGACAATTCGAAACATTTTATCGAGCTGGCAACCCTAGCACGGACAGTGGGCATTTAATTTGTTTCCTCGTGAGTCATGTTTGTATTATAATTCACATAACTGTTATGGGAATTTTATCTGTGTTTATTAATTGTCCTGGCTGTAATCATCTTTTATAGAGGCAATCGGATTTCGATAAAACAGCTTGTCCAATCTTTTATTATAATTAAGCGCACCTTTTTTCTCGTAAACAACTCTTTAATAGATACTGCTACAAAACAAACACCTTATTGCCTGTTAAGTATTTGAAAATGCGTAAGATTATAAACCTTCTGTACGCTGATGTAATAGATTAGATTCATTATAGATTAATTTATTGCGTGTTAGTATGCTAGTGCTTGTTACTATACATTTTATAGACTAATTAAATAAAATGTTTCATCAAAGCATAGCCAACCTTCCTATTAATTATAATCATTTCTGTGTACAATTTATTAATTAACATTTTCAACACAGTAGCGGTAACAAGCAAAGCTTATAAATTGTCTAGAAACTAGGAGTCGATCTAAATTCAAATATAGTTTGAGAGCTCGTTAATCATGTTAAAAACAATCAGCAAAGGCTTCCGACTCAAAACGATATAAATCAGCGAATTCTATTTTCAATTAGCACGAGCTACGGCAGTCGTTCCTAATTCGAACGCAACCTATAATTACGCGGCGGCCGCTGATTGGCCACGGCCGCGGTGCAGTCGCAGGCGCAACCATGTCCTTTATTTGCCGCTATCTAAGCTCTACCTAGTCTATCTTTAAAGTGAGGCCAGCGAGTGTGGCGACATCTTTTATCGCGGGTCGCGCTTCTGTTTTTGTTTTGTTTGTTTGTTTTCAAACTGCGGAGCCATATTGCGCCCGTAAATTATTACTGCGAGAGATTTGTTTCCATAGTTCTGCGGCTGCAATACATCAGTGTTTGCCGGATGTTAGTTTATGTTGACGCTCGTTTTGTGTTTCGCGATTTCATGCTTGTCAGGCTATTGCTTGACAAAATTTTATATCTTATTTGTTGAGTCCTATCTCACTTCATGTTCAGTGTTTTGCTCTTTATTGTGCGTGAAGTTTATATTCTGTTTGGAAGTTGTTATTCTTGGCGTACTTGTGATGTTACATATACTCTCTCGTATTATATTCATTCCACAATTCTCAATATTTGAAAAAGATTTTGTCCTTCTAATTGTAGTAACACTCTTGTTTTAAGTTGTTAATCTATCAATATTTAATATTCGTTCCAAAGTAACGTCTGTAGAGTTCACAAAGCACCACTAGAAACTTTTCCTAGCGCGAGTTGAATCAACAGCTTGCCAAAATCCCGCCACAGCCCGCTTTATCTCAAAGTAAATTATTCCAATTGAATAAAACTTATTGATAACTCTTTTATTCCCATGAGATCGTAGCATCTTTTACTATACGTAGAAACATTCACTCGATGCTCCTAAGCGGTTTCACTACCACTCTACATAGAGCTGTTAATACGATTTTCTAAAATAAAATGAAAAATATCCGACAGTTAACACATGTCCTGGGATTGCTTATTTATTGCACACTTTGTTGTCGCTTCCTGTTATTTAATTAATTTATTGGGTTAGCACACAAATTAACGATCCCAGGAAGAACTTAACGTGTTCAGATTAATTGCGTGCACCGCCGTAGGCACGATAATTAGCCTTGCACTGACCCAAAGAAATTCCACATAACTTATTTATAATTTGATCTTTCGTCATTTTATTTGTACATTCACTCGGCTTTAAAACGAACGCAACACGACCAAACAAGACAAGTAACATGTTTTTTCAAGGTATTGTGTTAGGCTTGTGTAAAGGAAACACTTAAAGTTGTTAGTTTAAGAACAACGTGATTCATGAAGTACAAATTGTGTTTGGGGGTATTTGACAGCTCTAAATGCATTCGTCGGTCCCGGCACGACTGCGTAATGTTTTACGGTATGGGGCGAGACAATAATGGCTTGCTCATAACATTACTCGTCCTCGGGCCCCCGTACTACGCTACTCTCTAGTCTCCGCAGATTTTGGTTACGGAACTACACCTCAGTTGATTTTATGCGATGTCTCTGAACGGAACTACATCTTGGTACAGAGTTTTCAAGAGCAGTCTTTTGCTGGGAACGTGCTATTTATTTGGTTTGAGAGTGTACTAAAATTACTAAGAATTAATTTCTGGCGTGTGAAAATACATTCACTCACGTACAAGTGCAGTTGATCAAAGCTGTTGTCAAACATTTCTCTCGAGGCGCCCACATAAAAACATTAACATACTGCATTGAATTAATTAATATTTATAACTTAAATATCTCGGCATAATTACTTAGTTTATTCTTCTCTACTTACTTGGTTTATTTAACTGTTTATTTGTTTAAACCTACACGAAGTTTGAGATTGCCGCGATGAGAATATCATTCATGCTGTGGGCCGGCTCAAATTTACATAGAATGAGATGCGCCTGCGCCTAATTAGACTGCGCCCGCGATGCATAAATCATCGCTGACTTGACGTCAGTCATCGTGAGGCCACAGGAGAGGACGAACGTCGCGTCGCCACCTTCTTATTTATTATGAAATATTCTGCTCTTCATTTTACGCCCTTTTCAACTGGTGAGGCGTGAAATGAATATTTATCTACTCGCACTGATCAAAGATAAAATTTACATGCGCTTTGTTTATTTTCAGATGGATTTTGGGTTACATAATTAAGCTGTTTCTAATTATGAGTAAATATATGAATTATAAATTAAAATTATCTGCTAAAATATAGAGGTGGTAAAATAATAAATCTCAAAATATTTTTCTATTACTGAAATCAATTCAACCGCATATACATCTAAACTGAGTAAAATAAAATTTACACTTGCAATGAAACCAATTGCATTTAACTTACGAGCATTAAGTCTTTATATTTAATATAATGCTCACTGTAAATAAAGTTCCAAGTAGTCGGTAAAGCAAAGGACATCGTTGATAGGGCTCAGTGACGAGTGAACGTGGACATGGCGCTTTGACCACGACACAAATAAGGTTCTATACAAAATATATTTAATCAAACATTAAATTCTATATTCAATTTTAGGTTTATCAATTTAAATTAATAAAATTAAATGATTCCGAAATTGCGCGCTCGAAATTCAGAAGAAATATAAACAGGAGGTCGATGAATTCGGTTGAATAAAACCTTCTTTTATGAATATTGTAACCTTTTTCATGAATCAAGATAAATAATAATTGAAAAAGCAAAGCTGCATAAGTAGAAATATTCCTTTTAAAAATAAAAAGATACGTTCTAAATTTAATTAACACTGATAACCTACGTACAAACGTAGTGAAATACAATCTTATATTAATTTAAATTTCTTGGTATAAGCTACTGTGAATCCATTATCTGTTCTCAACAATCAAACACGCTTTAATGTGACTCTTACCGGTATAACATAAAAATAATAATTCAAGTTCGTTATCAACATTTATTTAAACATCGTGCGTGAGTCTTAATTTCCAATGTTACATAGGTTAAATAACTAATTACACAAATTTATAATACTTCTACCTACATGTTAGGCGAGGTAATCATAAAACATTTTAATTGGGAACTAGCTATGTTAATAATAGGTGAGTTTACCTGAAAAAATGTTAGCCAAATTTTTACGATACATTTTCATTCGTAAGATTTTTTACCGTTCGTAATTACATAGGTGCATAGTCACATATATGAAATTTAATTATACCGTATCTCGAAAATTATTCACGGTGCCATGATTTGAGCATAAAACCGGTGTTCTAATACATTACTGGTTCATAAAGTTGGGTGCGATTACATCTCTGGACTGAAGTCTGTATAACTGCATTGTACGTTAGGGAGGTTTCAGATGTCGCCGCAAACTGTCTAGGAATCGAAAGTTAAGTCCGTATGATTTATACTGTTTGCGGGACCTTTGTACCAATTCTTGAATCGACCTTCCTTTAAAATATATCGATAAGATTGTATTTGATTTGCGATATACGTACCTAATACCTATGTAATAAGTTACGGTATTATAAAACTTTTCAATTCTAAATTTGAGTTTCAATTATCCATAAGAACACGCTAGTGGCGAAATTAAGAAAAAAAATACAGTGCACTGTGTTAAGAAATTACTTTCGTAATCTCAAATACATAGTAACTGCTATATTTATTTCTATCGTATACTTATTAAAGCATAATCCATAAAACTCAAGCTTTCAGTAACACAGAAAATTTCTCTTTTAGCTTTCTTACTCTGAACATTCACTTATATTATAACGAGTTTAATTGTTGATTTTACTTTAGCTTTGCCATGTTTGCTTTGGATTGTTCTTTAATTTGTGCACGGCGCGTCCTTTTATCCATCAATCAAGTGTGTAGTTGGATCAAGGGACCTACCGCTATCTATTAAAGTCGTACTGTTGTGATTGTGGAAAAGGGACAAAACGCTACGTGATGTAGAGCGGCATCTCTTTTTAACAACTGCAGGATGGTTACCTTAAGAGATCATGGTAGAGGGCAGGTTCGATGTAAACCAACCGTGATTGTGGTATTGCTCCATAGGATTCTTCCATTGCAGTTTATTCTAAGTCTTGATAGTAATAAACTTTAGTTTACTGTGACTATTGGAACCGGTTTGTCATATGCTGTTCTGTTTGATTCTATGCGAGATTTGTTGTCTTTAATGTGAGAATTACTTTTAGAAACGTATGCTATAAGTTGAAAAATATAGAGGTATATGTTTACAAGCCTCTTATGGTTAGGCAAAATTTTTAGATGTTTTGATATGAATCCACAAGAGATTTTTTTTTTGGCAGAAGTTTAGAGTCATCATAATTTATTTCTAAATCCAATACCATTTCTTATTATTTACGTAAATATAAAAATTCTACACCTTAACGAACTTCTGACCTAGAAACAAAGGCGGAGAAGTGGACATGTAACCTTAGAACCAGCTACCTACATAAACCGGTACCGTCTCATGACGATGACGAGTCGGCACAAAGCGGTCCATGATGGTATAATACTGATACCAAACGGTAGATAAGTACCTAGTATTAGTTAAAATTCCTATCCGTAGAGATTGTTGATAAGCCACAATGTATCGGAGCCACAATGCTTTGGCTTTAAGGGTCCTAATGGCTGTCAACAACGCAACTTAATATTTTTGTGTACATCAGGATTTTTCGGAGAAAAGTTGATACTAGCTTATATTGTGTTCTCTATTACTGAAACAGTTGCGTAGTATATATACATTTACGCGTATTTATAGCTTGAAATTTAGAACAAATTATTTTCAACAACAAAGACTACCGACTTCAAATAAAAACTATTGACCAAAATTTTATGATATTTCTTAGTGTGATAAATAAAAAATAATCGTCAAAATCGGTTCATCCAGTCCTGAGGTAACTAGTATAAGAAAAATAATTAAGAAACTCCTTTTTTTTTGAAGTTGCTTAAAATAGTTAGTGCTCATGTGGTTTGTAGATGTCTAATCAATAATCTAAAGAACGGAACGCAACAGCAGCAACAGCAGGTGTATTGCAAAATATTTATTCATTAAAGATAGAGTTATATTCTCTTTAAATAAATTAGATTATGATGGATGAAATACTAAATTTCTACAGCGTTTCATTCATAATAATAAAATGCAGTAATTACTTGCCTATTTTTTTCATTATTCGGAAGGAATAAGCGTTGAATTAAGTCTAAAAATATAATGATGTATCTACCTAATTAGCCAAATGAAACTCAATTTTATGACGTGAAATATCAAAAAGAAAATAATAAATTAATATAAAAAGCAAAATATATTTTATATGTAGCGTAATTTGTCTCCGAATCATAACAATAATGTTTAGTCTACTTAAGTTTGGATTAATGGCTGTCTTGTAACAAAATATGTAGAAATTTTAATAAGATGTAATAATTAATATACATCTATATATCAGTGTCTTTCCACAGCTGTGTTTAAGATAATAACCATTCATTAAAATGACTTTACAGATCACCTTTTCCATTGATCTGACAAGATCGTGCAATAATATTAAAAAGAAACTATCTGTTACCTTTAATGCCTTCTAACATACTGACACCTTTTAGTCTTTTGAATTTCAGAATCAAAAGTATCGTGGATTTTTATTTAAAATAATTTTTTAACCTTAAATTTTCTCGGAAAAAATCTAACTCATGTTTAAAAAATCATCACGCCGACCAAAGTATTTGGAGTCCAGCGCTTAATATGTTTATTCTTGTCTTATCTATTAATAGTATTTAATAGCCATAAATATGTTGAATAGTTAATATTTTCTCAATTCAATTAAAATATTTATTTGCTTTCAAATGAATTGTATGATCATTGTAAAATTTTGACTTTACAGTAAGCTCTAGGCAGAGTCATCTTGTACAAAAATATAAATAATGAAAAGCAGGTTATTTAATTCAATGCAAGCAAACTAGTGCATTACGCACATATAATTTAAGGCAATAAATAAAACGTAATTATTTAACAAATATGAAGAAAATAAACAATTTCCTCTCTTCTGAATAATAAAAAAATCAACAAAAGTGTTAAAATATAAATATATTATGAATGATGTAATTAAAGAATGAGGGTGTGAATATTCATTTAATTACTAATAAAAATTTATAAATGTATGTTTGTGTGAACTGTTGTTTGTTAATTAGATTTTGTTTACCTCTTTTGTATTCTTTTCTATAATATTATGAACAAATTTTAAAAAAGGTGGTCACTTTTCCTAAGACTGGGTAATTTTCTTTTCAAAATTATTGTACATACTATTTTTTTATGTTTTTTGAGATATTAATGGTTATTCTCGATAAGTGCTTAATTACCATTACTAAATTATGAGTACCGAAATCTTTTCTTTAAGATTTATTCAAGTTCATAATTTCAAAAAACTCTTTAATAGATTGAAAGTACGGATGTGAAAACTGAATTGAAGTAGGTAGAGATTTTTATGTTAAAATTTAAGTTTTTTGTTTAGCATGGTTATTATCCAGTCATTCTAATATACTTAAACTATTTTTATTATTTAATACGCATGAGCGCTTGCAAAGAAATAAGTTATTAGTAACGCAAGCTGTGAATGTAGGTTCGAGTCCCGATTGAGGTTAAAATTTTAGCAAAACTATTTGCATTAGTAAACATGATTTTATAATATAAGGATTCAAATAAATTCAAATTTCATAAATATTTCGCACAATAACCCTGTCGTGCTAACACGTTCAGAGCCGGCAAATTAGTAACAATTTACGGATAATAAACTAAAGTAAGGGGTATTAATAACAGTCTTTGAAAACGTCTAATGATATAGGGGTTGGAGGGTTACTTTGTTTATTAAAAGGAGCTTATAATTAATTGCAATAATTACCAGGGTCGTAATGACCCGTTAACACGATTACGTTATTTGACGTTACAAGTTTTTGTGTTAATTTTGCACGATTTTGAATTATGAACGAATTACCGACGAGTGACGTCATAATTGTGTAATGGCCGCATAGATTTTGTTTTTTTTTACGTTTGTACATCGTATGTACGCTCTTCGTCTCTACGGGATTACGGACGTATCTTTAGTAATAAAACATCTGGATGTATAGGTCGTCAGGGGAGACACCCTGAACACAAAGTGATACAATGTTGTGTGACATTGCTACAAATCGAGATATGGTTGGGATTCCGATCGTAGTATTTATTGGTCTGGGATAAAAACTGGTGTTGAGTCAAAACGCTTTATTCTTCATACAGGTTTCATTATCTAGTTTTTTATTAATAATCATGATAAAGTGTTAGGCATAATAAATTATGAAGTAAAAAGCAAATTAACGTGAATAAATTCTTTAATTGTCGGCACAATCCAAGTAACTCGACTTTCTTCAGCAATATAAGATATAAACACGAAATACTTTTTATTGCTATAAAAACAGGTATTTCATAATATGACACGCGCTGTTTCCACTCCATTTTTACTTTCATCTAAAAACTGTGTATTTAAGAAATAAATTTATAAAATTTATTGCTAGGTACGTTAAATGTATTATACAAACAATAACTGTATACCACTATCTATGCTATAATCGGAACGTTTAGTCGCCGTTCGCATTTTATATCTGCACCTTGCTCAAATAAAAACTCGAAACAATTATACTTATGCGACATAACGTCGTAACAACCAAATGGATGCCAATAAATTTTTAACATTAATCCATCATTCACAAAGATTAAATTTGTTCGTGATATGAGTGATATCGATTAAAAGACGGCATGTGGCATTCCTCGGCGGGTTTCTTTGCACCAATGCATTTTCATGGAATTGCCAGCGTTTTTCCGACACCTTACAATTGCATGACTCGAATTCTAGAAAGCTATATCGGACCGAACGGTTTAATGACAGATCTTATTACTATTAAATGTTAAAGAAAAAGTGCCACGTTATAATTGCGGTATGCAGCGCTTAATGCAATAAGTTAGCGAATTAAGACAAGCTGTTCGTTCAAACTATTTGACAATAAGAAATTAGAGTTGCATAAGTTCTTCGGAGTATAAATTATATGATGTCAAACATGAAAGCTGAGAAAACATATGTCTGTCATTAATTCCCAACCATAACCTATTAATCGTTGTCATTAATATTATTAAGTAATCGTATCTCGAAAGCAAACCGATGGAAAATCTACGGCGACGAAAATTATTGCCTCTAAGATTAATTTACATAACAAGAATGACTAAAACCAAAGATCTCCATTAGCATTGTATCATTAATTAAGTTTTTTTATACTGATAAATAGACACATATATCATGCTTGATAGATAGCGCAGTCATAAACATTAGTGGAATAGATGAGTGACAATTTAATAAGAAAAATATGTAATTTAATGCGTACGCATGTATTATTTATTCCTGGTTTTTATATAGCCTCAAGGTATACTCAATTATAATGCATAACCGCATTTATACAAAGGACAGAGGAGCGTATTTTTAAAACCAAAATAACACGACAGTCATGTAAGTCAAAAATAATTCACAAAACAATTTTAAGAATATAACTGTCCTTCACTTGCATAAGATCTTGAAAATCTTATTACGTAAAATGAAAAATAGCTCTAAAATAGTAAAAGCCACGAATGGAATAAAGTAAGGGCATAAATAAGAGGAGGTTTTGCGGCAAGGAGCTAACGAGACGAAGCAAGTTCCTAGCGGGGAATTGTAAGAGTTGGGAATTCTTCGAGTGAAGGGGGGGGGGGGGTGTAGCCTCAGGGTACCAAGTTTTGCAGGTGCGGTTTCCACCGACAGCCAAGGAAGCCAGGCGTTTTCAATTTAAACAATTATTGACTCCACTCCTACCTTCACATAGCTGTATTAATTAAATACTTGTTTATTGCTCTACGTACAAGAATTTAAATAAAAACTTTTTTCTGTTTTATAATTACTTATTTGGAACGACAGTGTAATATGATAAGTCATTAAAATTTACTGTATGATATGATACTGGGTGATATGTACTTGTACTGAAACTAGACCAATTAGGATCAGTTTTGTATGTAAGTTCAATAGGTGTAAATTAAAAGGCAGTGTTCTGTCATAAAAAGGTAACAATGATTAAGGTTTGGTCATGTTTTATCTTCAATTATCGTTGTTTTATTGACATATAATAAGATTTTTGTAATAATTATTGACGTAAGTGGGGGAAAGAAAAAAAGGAAATTTTGCAAAGTAGATAATTTTGGCGCTTATACATAATTAAGGGTTTCATTTTAAAAATAAATATAATTAATAGACACATAAATGTTGATTCTTGGTTTGAAGTCATAATTTTTTTTTTATTCTTTAATATCGTGTAACTTTATAAACGATTTATTGAAGTATCTTTGGATAGTCTGATATTTTTTGTTTAGCTGAATCATTTTTGTCTAGCGCTATTTTATCGTCCTTTTTTCATTGCTACGAATCTGAAAACTATGACTACAATAATTAAAACTATATCTAAAAATCTACAAAAAGACGTACTGTACAGTATAACTAAAGAATTCACAACAAAACCTCACTTAAAGTTCACACATACACATAAAAAAATATGCCTTTATGATTAATTTTATTGCAATCGAAAAATATCTCACAATTTAAAATTAAATGAAAAATAAGAGTGTGAGTATAGCATCCTTCAAGTGAGCTCACGTAGTGTCGTTTAGAGGTTACTGGGCTTGCCCAAGACCGGTTTGTCACATGGTGAGGACCACGTGCGGCCTCCAGACTATCCTTATAAACTATATATGAATGTACGCATACACACACACATGTAAATATGTGTGAGTGTGTGAAGAGTCAACGCATTGTCAGTAAGATATTGTGAATGTGATTTTATGACTTTTTAAATGTTTCGTTTATGTTTTAACTTATGAAGTTGTGGGTTTACGTTTTGTGTGGAAGTTGGTTTTGAATGGTAAGTATCTTTGTTTTTTTTTGCATTGATAGAATTGAAAGAGAATTGTTTGTTATATACTTTTATTACAAGATTGAGAGGGCATGATCCTTCTCCTTTAGACTTCATTTTATTTTGGTCTTAATTTATTTCACTATTTCCCACCATTCTGGTGAGAAAGTATTCCTTCAGTTATAACGTCTGTAAATACCTAAATTTTATATATTACTTACGGAACTTTATCTAATAATCAGACCATATTATTAATGCAACAAAAATGAGAGCAATAATCTCGATAAAAACAAGACTAGGTACAGAAATTAATAAGCGTCGTATCAATTACAAGTCTGCATATATTTGCTCCGATTTTCATAAGATTTTATTGCAAGATATGTTTTAATAAGCAGATATCATTGAAATGTAAAATCTATGTAGATTGCTATCTCAGAATACCTATACAAACTAGATACACAGGATGCTGTTGGCATGTGATGTCAATAAGGATACGAAATTGATTTGCATGTAGCATTAATTCATAGGTATGTTTGCGTATTTAAAACTATGATAAATGTAATATTTTAATCTTTTTTTCGCCGAAGGATTTGCTGTAAGATAGTTCGTTTTTTGTAAAGCTTGTCTATATGCAACTTTGAATATCTGTATTTTAAGTAATTTTGCGCGTACAGTAAAAAATATGAATAGAATAAGATATTTACTGTTTTTACCAAGTATTTGGCGTTTTTAATATGTATGTCTTATGATATTAACTATGAGGATAATATTTGAATACTGACGAGTTAATCATACATACTCGTATACTTTTACAAATATGTTTTTGTTATATATCTGGTCCGCTGTGATTCACTGCAAAGAAAAGGACTACCCCATTTTTTTAACATAGGTACATAATGTAATTTTTTTCTTTGTTAAATCATACACATACGTAATGATGCTTATACTGACCTAACACTATATTTAGTTTAACAACAAAATTCAAGAACATTTGATAAGATTAGAGACAAGGGGTTATCAAGATTCGGTTATCATTTTCGATAAATCAGCACTTACAATTAGTAGTATGTAATAAATAGTGTTTAAATAGCCCCGAATAATAATCAGTACTAGCGGTCGACAATTAACCGTCCATTAGTTTCAAACATAGTAATTATATTCAATTGAATTTGAACACACCTGCTGTTTAGAAGCTACTTTATTTGAACACTGTACTAAGGACTACCACTTCTTGAATTGAAACTGTTGAAGGTGTGGAAAAGAGATAGTGCTATACAAGTTATAGAGCGACGTCCCTCTTCCGCACCTACAACGTTCTTGCTTTAAGGAGTCTTAGGCTCTTGTTAAAGAAATCTATTAGTTCCTGGCCTTAGGTCAAACGGGTATACAGAGCTTCATTAAAACTTTGTATTAGAAGCTAGAAGTCTTGTTTGTACTTTTAAACTAATTGGCAAATTATCGTGCTTGTGAAGTATCTCGAATGTGTTTTTCGCCTGAGTGAGTTTTCGAGATTGCCCGGTTTTATTTCTACTAGTGAACACTGTTTAACATAGAATAGTCGTAAATTTGGGAGTACCTGAATATTCGGTAGCAACTGCAGCTATTTTCTTAAGTATTTCGAAGAGTAGCTTGCGACGGAGAAATATTATGTATTGAAATGATTTGTGTTATTTTTACCAAGAACGATGCGAATACATGTAACAGATATTGCACTTCCAAATATTGAAAGACAAAGTCTTTAAACATTGAACAAACATCCGAAATCTCATTACAGCATCAAGTGAGTTTGGGACGCAAAGTTTGATACAGTTAATATTTTCCATATCACAATAATTAACTCAAACAGACACTTTTACTTAACAAAACAAACTTCGCGTATTGTTGGTCAGAATAAACTGGCTGGAACTCAAATGAAGCGGGCGTCGCAAGTATATTTTGATCAAACTCAGGCTCAAACTTCAAAAACAAGTGGTGAGGGGGTGAAGCACGCGCGGTGGGGGGGGGCACCCCTAGCTCAAACTTATCGCATTATTCAAGCGAACGCGACTCTTGAGTAATTTTGAAATATTACAATTTTCGAGGCACGCCGCCACCCCGTGCTTCGACGGACTAACTTTGAATATGTAGATAGTAGTGGCTTTGAGGTTTTAAACTTGTGTTGTTAGTTTTCTTATAACGTCAAGCATTTTAGTTGGTTTAACCTTCATTCTTGTGATAGATTGACGAGAGTTGTTACAGCGTTTGTTTTTTAGAAATATAAGAACTGGTTGACAATAATTCAGACAAAATTATGATAAAAACACTAGTTTTGCTGACTGAACAAATCCTCAAAATGTTTTTGCTAAAAGCTAAATAAAATGAATGAAATATTATTTGAAAGAACCTAATGTATCATTTTTTAGCATTTTAAAAACTCACATCAAACTCACAAAAACAATCCAGTTTGTTTGTCTATACTGCAGTTTCAAGTCCATAAAGAGCAGTAAATATCTTAACAGTAGCAAAACGGGACAATAGAACAAAGCATACATTTGTTTCAAAGAATAACAGTAGTCAAAACAAGAACATGTGTTATATTAAACAGCATAAATATTAAGAGGAGAGAATTCCTAAAAATCGTAGCGAAACAAAAAAAATAACGGGCCTATTCTATTGTGATGGTAAACAGAGGATAGATGCAAATAGGCACCGTAAACCGTTATGTTTACGAAATTCCTTGTTTTTCTACAACAGAAAAAAAAACAAAGACGCAACGCCTCACAATGATACTGCAATAAACGTTGCACAAATTAAAAGAATAGACGGATCTTGTCACCTGAGCATTACAGGTAACCGATTATTATGGTAATTCTTCAAACAATGTATTTGCACTTAGCTCTGTTTTGGGGGACTGTGGCCAAAAGCACGTAACACCTTGACGTAATTTATTGTTCTATTTTGTGGCGTTTATAACAAAAACTCCGTTTCCGCGTTCTCTATCGAGTCTTAGTTATCTTTGACACGGTTATTTACGACGTTTTTCGTAATGTTATAAAGAAATTATCGCCTTCTTTGTTATGTAAGAATTATCATATTCAATATCTATGCAATTTCCAAACTATTGTTTTGGTTCTCTGAATGACAATGTGCATGCTTCGATATCCAAATCAAGTTTTAAAATAAAAGTCCAATATCTTCAAAATCAAGCATCAAATATCAATATCTCTCTCACAACAAAAACTTTAATTATTCAATTAGTACTATTTATACGCAAAACGAGTTATTGAACAGATGTGGTGAAGTTTATGACGGCTAATAGGGTTTATGGCTTTTTTATTGACATTAATGTTCACTTGACTTCGCCGTTTACGACCACCTCATTCATTATCGAACCGATGAGGTCGGAACATCACTGTAAATCATAGATGAAATTATGGATAAGCAAACATTGGACAATTTTGACCACTCTACTTACAAACTTATTTATGGTCATTGAATAATTACGCGGCAATTTTTAGTTTAATAAACTCTCATTTCGCGTGTCTTCGTATTTGTCAACAATTAATTAATTAACAAATAAGTTTTATAAGGAATACGCGAATCTTTCGTGCACTGCCATAAATTATTCTCGTTTACTAAAGCGTAATTAATCGGCATCAAGTTTTTATCTGCGGCCGTCAAGCAATTTATATAAACTGATAACGCGCGGCTACTTTTTTACGCAAGGTGCCGTATTATGACAGTCGGACGAGCAGCGCGGAATCCTGTACCTCACGGCGAAGACAATAATGTCGTCAGGGCAGACAATACGAACCACGCGGCCGCGCACCGCACGATTTATAGCCTATTCGATAATTATGCGGATTCAAAGCTGAAGTGCGGTGCTTTACGTTCAGGTTTACGGTACTTTACGGCTTGTTACAACTACACGACTTTGTATTTTGTTACGCTGGGGTTAAGATCTATTCAGCCCGCTATCCCCGGCCGGGAGCGAAACAATCGGCTATTTGGTTATTCCGTTGCGGCAGTGGGACTCGCTCGCCACGTTTGAAGTGACTGCAATTTGTCTCCAGCGACGTATTTCAAGTAGATATGATCGTGTGTACGACCGATGCTTGCATAAATTTCTCACTAACAGATGTTGTTTTTTGCTTGTTGCGCACGGGAGGTAACCGACTCACCTGTTACTGGGTAATGTTTGACGCTTCGCAAACGATTTTTTGCTGAAATTAAAAGTTCGATAGCGTCTGATCGACGGTACGTGCCGTGAATCCGTCCAGCATACGCACAACTCATGTCAACGTCATCCTTTACATGTTCGAACGCATCACGCGGAAATACATTTAGTGGTTGCACTACACAAACATATAATTAAATTTCACTAGACACCAACACTCATGATTTACTGTAGAAATCTCGTCAGTAAGTACGTTAATTCAGAACTAAACTAGTCGCTGAGTCGGGCCTTCTCCCTTGTGAGCCGTTAATGTTCAAATGGGACTGACCTCAGAACTTAAATAGTCGGATAAAAAGTTAGCAATATTTTTGTCATTTCAAGTTTTATTGTCTCTAAATGGCATCGGTGCGCAGGTCTACTTGTTTAAATAAATACGTGATAAATAAACATGAAGTTTAATCAAATTCGATAAAGGCAGATGCGCGGCGCGCGCCTCTTATGGCAATAACGGGTGCACGGCGACCGGTAGCGTTGGCACTTGTGCAGTGCGTAACAAAAACAAAAGTATTGCTGGAATCACTCATTAACTTATTAAGATGATAATTTATGACCGCGAGTAAGACAATTTCATGCTGTACTAACACACTTGAATGTTCCCCTCAAGTTTTTATTCGACAAGGTCCCATCAAACGTTTGTATTAAACAAAAAAGGCGCGGAAAGTTCTCGCCTCGTTTGGGTGAATTCAATTTGTCTGTAGCATCGGCTGCCCAACGAAGCGAAATAGGTTTTGTTCTATAGATTATTAACATAATAATTACGGGAAGTAGTACTGGAATAAATCCATCAATCAGCGCTTCAATTTATGGAACTTTATAATCCAAACAATGATTTTATGGTAATTTAATTGAGATTTCCATTGCCAAGTATTTTCTAAACTGATTTAAGTATTCTTTATGATGTCAACAGTTGTTCATAATTATAGTAGCTCATTCGTTATCAATGTGAAGATTCGAGATATATTTTTAAGATAGATGAGTATTATCGTGCAACAATTAAAGCAATTATTGTAAACAATAGTAGAGTTCGTTTATCACTTTTGTAAACATTAATTGCAATCAAGATTCAGCTACATTTAAATGCCGTTAGAAGTGAAAAGAAAACTAAGATGTTTAATCAAAAAATTTAATAGTTATGACACGTTGTTTGTTTTTTTAATAAAAGCCTTATTTTGCAAAGTTACCGGCCATTAATAAAGTATATTCCGAATTTGAATTTAAAATATTTTAAAATTAATACAATTTTATGTATGGAATATCTAAAGGTATTGTATAAATATACATTTGTAAATTAGGCGTGTAATTGTGTATATTTTTAAATATTAAGTCCACTTACAACTTTATTGTTGCTCCTCTTTTGGCATAAGAAGTTAATGAACTGCAATCGGTTACTACAATGTATTTTATACAAACAAATTAGTTATGTAAGTTGGTAGACATTTTAAATTCAACAAAATTAGTTTAGGTAAAACTAATTTTCTTAAAATTAAAGTAAATGAATAGTTTATTTGCATGGCTCTACAATCAGTTAAAGTTACAGTTGCATGGCTTTTAGAATATACATATTTTTATTACACATTACTTTATTCGAACCGTTAAAACCCATTGAATTTGTAAATTGTTAAAAAAAAAATGAAATTCTTACATATATCTGATGTTAAAAATTACAGGAATTTCCACTGGAGATTTAAATTATATTGTCAGTGGAGAATTTATTCACATATTATTGTAATAATTTTCATATTCAGTAGGCAAGATAGACCTCAACAATTGAGTCAGCATCGTACAAGGAAAGCTAAATATTACAATTACAAAAAGCCAGCATCACTGAATAATAACTAAAGATTGAGATCTAACAGGGTGATGGTATACGACAAATATGGCGGCGCACATGACCGGAATCACAAGCGCTTGCGCATACGAACTGCTTTTTCATTTTCTGGACTTTAAGGAAACATATCTTGTATCTGTATGAGATTTTTAAAAATAAAATTGTACAAGTTTTTTTTTTTGACAAAACATAAAATACAAGTGTTGGCGATTTTGAAATGGGCCGGTTCCATTTTTGAAGTTGATACTAAAACAGTGATTCTGTTAACATTCAACTTTTTACACACATTCAAGAGCATCTTAATGGTAACAATGAGTCGGAAAAAGATACTTTAACACTTCGTAATAAGGATTTTAGTGTCAAGTTCTTTAAATGCCTAACTCTACATTCTTAAAAATGCGTTTTTACATTTATAAGGATACTTTATTTACATTGTCTTATGTAAACGACTTTTACATGTAGATGTGTTTTTTTTTTAATTTATACAACCTTGTACTATAGGCTCACTTACCTAATAGAATTTATTTTATAGATACATAATATATCTTTACTTGTTATATAATAAGAACGCCTATTGTTTTGTTTTATTCTGTAATCATACCTTATCAGTAAGACATTTTTGGTCTATAATTCTTTTGTTTTATTATATAAAGTCGGTACTCTAAACCATTTTTGTTTGATCGCCTGACACTCTACAATGATAGAGCTTTTTATATTTATATTTGGAACTTGAATTCTATTTTTTGCATATAAACAATTAAAATTTAAAATAATGCAATACGTTGGTAAGAGTATAAATGGTTTCCCTTGATTTCTTAATTTTATTGCTATCTTGGTAATTATTGTCATAGGCCAGTTTCATTTAGATTGAATTGAAATTATTATTAATTTACTTTTCATTACTAGCATTTCAGGTACAGACTCTTCTTTGCTTACAAAATTCAATACTAATTTTATGTCTCGGTAGGACAATTTTGGTGTTTAGAGTAATAAGTACTAGACATCTCTAGTATACTACGATAGATATAATATACTTAAATTATTAAAGTAGCTCGAAATAATTATCGGAACTACAGAAAAATACTACATTATATCCTTTTTATTAATCTTTCACTCATCAGCCACTGATCTTAGACGGACCATTAAATAATACTCATTCAAACAATTAAGTGAATTCTGCATCAGTAGTACAATAATAACATGAATCACTCAAAAGCGAATCGTATCCAACAATCTCGTATAAATTTTACATATCAATCAGGTTAATTATGTGCTATTACATACTAAGTTCAATTAAACTAAGGCGACCCTACAATTAAACATGATAAATGTAGAGTCGTTCCTAAATTAATTTCAAACTATGTTGTAGGTACAAGGAAATTGTTATCTCTGTTTATCTTAGCTCAATAACTGTGTATTTCATAAATGGTAATGTTTTTCTATCACATTCTCTAAAGACACACAATACCCGACCCTAATTTTATGAAGCGAAGGCTCAAATTGGGTAAAAAAATTAGAGCCGAGCGGCAGTAAACCCGCTAACTGGACCATACTAATATTTTATTTTACTGCTACTGTTGATATTACTTGAATAAGTTTGTTTGACTTTTTGACTTTTATGGTCATTATTGTAAAATTAACTAATCGTTTAGGGAGTCATAAAGTAGAGGTTACTATTGAAATAGGTTTTGAATGTTTCTGAGCTCATTTGAACGTATTTTGTAAAGTCTTGATAATATTGATTTAGGTTTGCATTTTTTTAGTATAATTGAATCTATTTTTTTTAATATAATTCAATTGCAATTTGGTGTGTGTCATGAAATAATACTTACTACAAATTCTATGTCAGTCGACAACAAATACCGCCTAGTTATAATTTTATTATCGGTCAGAATATTTGTGTAGGCTATTGATACTATCAAATAAGAATGTAAACATTGTTGAAAACATCCGTCTAATACTTGTTAAACCGTTTAAAAAGTTGGTTTGACGATCAGTACCTTGCTGGACCCTTGTCTCGAACCTGCAAACTTGGGAGCCATAAATTGGCAATAAACTTACCTTAAGCCGGGCGGGCGTTCGCCGTCGGCAAACGCGCTCGCGCCATCCCGCTCGCTAAAAACTTCTTCACAAAACTCACAGTTCTACCGAATAAAAAGAGTTCCGAGAGTTTCACTCCGTCAAGTCACGTGTCAGCGTTTTAGATGCGGCATGAGCGCAATACGTAATGTGTCGGGCGCACGTGGGTAAGTAGCCGTCAGCCGTCAGGTGCGGAGGCAAGCACGTCGTGTTGTTTATGGCGCGGTTTGTTACGCAACGCGTAGTCGCCGAGGCGCGCGTCAGTAGAATGTGGCGACCGATGCTTTACGAGCGACGGCGCACCCCCCGCCAGGCGACGCCGAACGCCGCGGCGCCGCACTAAATCTGCGACCAACAGAAAAGGACACCACCACCCTCCGTTAATCCAACACCATTGATGTCCGAGAGACAACGTTAATCGGAGCGATTAATTGAACGGTCCGGTCTCGACTCGCGATAGAATTGTATCGGCGGTTGGCCGTAGCACGGCCGATCCGAGCAAGTGCGGCGTCGTAAAGTTTCTTCGTGTATCGTTCGATGCACCAGACGTTGATGCCAGTTCGCACGGTCTGAAAGATGCTCTACTTCGCATTATCAGTTATTCAATACAAAAATGACCTTTAACGACATATGCTAGATATTCAATGCTATATACTTAAGTAATCAGTAAAAAATTAAATTTTATCTTAAGGAAAAATATCGAAACAACTTGTTGCTTTACCAAAAATAAACCATTTCAAACCTTTATATAATCACACTGACTTCGTCGACTTTAAGAATTTTATTACGCGGTTTTTATTTCTAACAGTTCATAATACATGCGCACACGCAGGCCAACGTCATGTTACGCACTGACGCACTTATCACTCGTATAGTGCGAGACGTGCAACATGGACGTTGCACGTCATGGCTGCAATAAAAATAAAACGCATAAATCACAATATTTTTATGAACCTTAGCAGGTAATCTGTCGGACAGAAAGTAATGGATTTTTAATTAGGTGTTTTATTACTAGTATTGAATAGGATAAAAGGAATTTAACTAAGTAATATAAACTTTGTATGTACCTAAAGATGTACGGGCTTGCTCTGCAAGCTCTTATCACATTTGATATCTGCTTGAGCGATTATTATTGGTATCAAGTACCGACATTCCAAGTCTTTTTCTCCTACATTTCTGCTGTAGTACCTATTAAACCATTCTACTATTGTAAGTTTTCTCATATAGGTAAGCTATGGTGATAATAATGATCCTCAGTAATAGTGATCCTCAATCATATGATATTCTGAGAAATTTCTTATTTCACTTATTCACATCATTTAATAACTTTACCAGTTGGTACTGAAATAATGTATTTTAAGAAATACAAAGTAATGAAATAATTAAGAAGTTATATGACAAATACAGTCGCCCAGAATATTTTTTTGCTGCTAACCTCAGACTTGAGACTGAGTGATGAGTGATTAATGAAAAATTTCTTGGTATATGGTTCTTTCTGATGAAGCAAGATAGGTCGTAGCTAAACTACAACTACTCAAGTCGACTAAGCTACACTTAATACGGTCGGTCCGTAGATGGGTGATCATCTATTTGATAGCGGTTTCCTCCGTGATTTGGATATCACATTAAAATGGGCTGTTGTTTCCAAATCTTTGACAGTCGTTGCAAGTAGTCAGAGGCAAAAAGTCTACCAACGAGTCTGACTAAACGGTGGTGGAGAACCTCAGGAGGTTTTCTATCAGCTACTCAACTACATCCGGTTAGATCCCCAACAAAGTTGGGAAAAGGCTAGGATGATGTTAGTTGCTTCTATTGAACAAGCGATTAAGTTACTTATATGTAGTTAAAACTAATTGCAGGTGTACTAATACCTGACTCATGACTGACAGCTATGGGATGAAAATATTTTGAAACAACTTACATGCAATATTCATGCCGCAGAGCACTCATCTTTCTTTGCTAGTAATTATCTGTACGATTAATATAGATAAGAAAATAGTTTTATGCAACAAGGAGTGTTAGGGAACAACGAAAAATGATACCTAAGTGAGAGCATCGATGATAAACAACATTCGATATCGACTGTATTGAGGGTTTGTACGAGGATTCCACTTAACAGGGAGGATATCGTAAGAGAGAGGAGACTCATGTCCTGCATTCGGTATATAAAAGATCCCAATGTAATAGTTCGGAAATAATTGTCGAATACACAGATAGTCCATTGGTAGAGGTCCTCACGCCAAACCACGTTCGATCCCCGCGACAAGCATTTCTGTGATCAGCGATCCTTGTGCAGGTGATTTGATTGTTTTTAACACCCTTGCGACCAAGGATTATATTCCTGACCGCTTGAGTGGTCTAACTAAAACTTGAGATTCTTCGTC
The DNA here is from genome assembly GCF_003590095.1 of Trichoplusia ni. NCBI lineage: Eukaryota > Metazoa > Arthropoda > Insecta > Lepidoptera > Noctuidae > Trichoplusia > Trichoplusia ni. The sequence continues at coordinate 8,147,262 of NC_039485.1, forward strand.
TTTTCTTCAGGAATTTGTTTAGTTATGTCCTTTTACGATAATTACTTGCCATATAAGGAGGCTGAAGAGAAGCCGAAAATGGTAGCCAGGGCAAGGCAAAATAAGCGTCGGTTTTACGGGAGCAAGATAGGTCGACGATATAAGTAGTTAAAGTTTCAAGTCGAGTTTGGATTAGGCTTGCACAGGGCTTTAGAAATTGGCACACGAAAAAAGAGGCTCTCTCACTATTATATTTATTTCCAAAAAAAAGTGATTGAAATAACTTACTACAGTACATTTATTAACCAGAACTTAAATTTCATTATTCCATTTATGCATCCACAAATATCTCCAACTTCTAAGCAGGTAGATACACAAATACAACCGCTCACACACAAAATTTTGAACAATATGAATGGATTACAATGAAACGCTTCTTGACCAATCAGATTCGTTCTTCGATCCGCCATCTTGTTCCCCCACCCGTTGCGACGAATCGAGACGAGAGGAGCGTCGTAGTCGCATCTGTCAACGTCAGGATGCTGTACCTACTCATATTATTAGACTAATACTTGGTGAAATGTGCATATTTGTGTGAAATACTAACTTTTGATACTTTTTTGGAAAATTAAAGGTAATGATTTAATATTATGGTAAATTGGTTGAATATTTGAAAAAAATAATAATTTAATTATTGTGAGTATAATAAGGAGAGCTATAAGTTTAAATATACCTAAATGGTTTTTAGTATTAAAAAACCGGTCAAGTGCGAGTAGGTCGCGTGACGCTGAGGGTTCTGTACAAAACGGACAGTATTTGTAAGCCATAAACAAATTTATGACCGTAACAGCCATTGCTTAAACTTGGTCTTTAACCATAGTGTTTGTTGCCATAGCGGCAATAAAAAATACATTCTAACAAGATGGACCAAAATTTAAGCAAAGCCTCTGAAATAGCCTATTTCACTAATACCCCATATACCCACAGACACAGATAAAAGCTCATCGCTAATTTAAATACCGGTTATTTTTGACGCTGTGAATTGATGTAGGTAAAACCGTTATTCAAAACATTTGGCATTTTAAAAAATATGGTTTTTTTTTTCAATATTAAAAAAAATGTATGTTGAAAAACCTTCGTGACAGTTAATTTAGTATTTTTAACCGGAAGAAGGAAGTAGTCAAAATCAAAATCAAAAGTTTTTTATTTCAAGTAGGCCGTTTAACAAGCTCTTTCAAAACGTTACAGTAATGGCTCTAGTTGCGCGGTTCCAAAGTGTCATTCTAATCGAGAAGACCCGGTAAACGGATTTCAAACCAACGCGGCTGCAATGTGACAATTTATTCTAAGTAAGCCTAATTTGGATTGATACTAAAAAAAAAATCAACGTAGTTATTTCAGTCCATACAAATGCCTATAACTTTAGTTGGTAACCTAAACTTATTAGGTAGATTATGTTACATAAATCAACTTTTTAAACAAAACAATAAATTTCATATTTTATAATAGATTTACCTTATAAAGGTTAAAAGAAGTCATAAACACTTTATTCTACCATTACAAAGCTTAAATAAAAAAGCCGCAAAAAAAAAACAATAAATGTAAATTTTATTAAAGTAGAGCCACTTGCGTAGCGATGCAACAGCACATTTCGTTCGCCACATTCCTCAGCACGTTTAAAGCATGCCCTAAACAGCTGATTTCCCCTCTATATTCTCATCTCCTTTATCGCATACTAAAACACGTAATAAAACAGAGAACACTATAGTTTATGCGCTCCCGCCGGTACCGCGCGGACGGCGTGCGTAACCTACATGCGGCCATTTCGAGATTTACGATCTGGGAATTGTGTGTTAGAGTGAGATGAGAACATTAAACTCTTGGCCGGCAGCGAACTCGAACGTAGCCCGCTCGTTGATACTCCGAGAACAAGACTTATCCAGTACATGCTAAATTCGACGATACTTTACGATGTTATACTATGAATAAATATAAAAAGTTCACATAACATACCGTTAGTTTAGCTCATTTTTTATGCATTAGACCAAAAATGTTCGATAATTTAAATACCTGAACAATCATCCAAAATTTATCTCGAAATCACCTGTATACTGCAACCTACGTCTGTGTGTGTAAATTAAACTATCCGCATGGGACCGATGAATGTTATAGCTTTCCCTTTTGTTTGTCTGAGTTATGGGTGTGTTAGAGCGAGAGGTCGTAAATCGCGGTGTGCGTTTGGAGTGACATGTTTATGGGCGGGGTGCGATGCCGCGTGCGATGCAAAGAGTGGGAAGCCCGGCAGTCGAGAGCATGGCGTCGACGTAACACCAGGCATTTTTTAAATATTATGAGAGATACCTTGAATTTTTGTATCGTTTTAAATTGAATTGTATAGAATTTTAACATTAAAACAGTCAAGGTCTTAAAAATCATTTTAGTTAAAAAATACTAGAAATTCTCATGTCGAAAAATTGTTGACAAACTTTTTGAACTTTCTTCTTAGATATGGCCGGTATGGGTATCTACGAGGTAATAAATCTGCTACTAATATTTATTCAAAAAGAAAGATAAATAATATACTAAACAGAAGACATAAAGGTAGAGTCAACACTAAATGTTATTTTAGAGTGCATTTGAAGTGCCTGTTTGTAAGAAAATTTCTATGTATTAACCAAGGGATACATTATCCACTATATTCCTTGTTAAAGTTACTGCTTTATCTAGTACTCAAACAGAACCAAGGCCTCAATATTTTCTTTTTGTTATATAAAGAAAAAACATCATCTTAATATGAAAACTCTCTACGCTATGTTAAATTGCCATTCACTAACAGTATGATGTGTCCAAACTGTCTATAACATCTTAGAGAACATTTATGAACTCATAAACTTAGTAGACACCGAACTAAATCTAATTAAAAGAACCACAAATTAATTGGATGCTATCAAAACAAGGAAAGCGAAAGTGGTAAAAAACAATAAATCTAATGAAACGGATCATGCTACAGGTGGCAAGGTGTAGCCCAGCCCTTAATGAGAGTCGCCCTAAGCTCCATAAATTAGCACTGTGTACACCGCTATGGATGCCTTTGCACCCTTAAAACTTCGCTAAACATGATAAAGATGAGCATTTAAAGAAATTTAAATGCGCTCTATACTTTCATTTCAGTATGCGACTCTACTAAAAACAGAAACCGATGCAAAATGAGACTAAAATTGAAAAGAAGGGCTAACTTTTGTTACTTATTTTGATGTCTATAATCTCAATTAAGAAGTATTGAACAAGGAAATTAATTTGGAGAATTTGATTAAAGCTCACTGAAAGGACAATTCTCATTATAAAACATTTAAATTAAAGTAAAATAAATCTAAGAATAGTAACCAAACAAATATGGATTAGTATAGTTAGTTGATAAGTTGCACACACAATTTAAAAACGATTTTGGCACAAGAAGGTGCAAAAGCAGAGCAGGGAATGTAGAGCAATAAAAAAAAGAAACAAATGCATTTAGAATTGACTTCTTTTCATTTTTTATAAATATTTTAAAATGTCTTAAAAATGTAGAGCCATTTACAAATAATACGTTTTTGTATTTCTCATATTATTTTATTAATTCCCAAAGCGCTTTACTAAACTCTCTTTCAGTTACTTAATATAAAATCAGATAATAAAAATACACAATAGATAAAATCTCTAGTCATTGATTTATAAAGCAAACAGTACTGCCTAATTAGATGTCACAGTATTAAACAGTGTTCTTTATGCGTGTACAGATACTACCGCTTTCTAATAACAGGCAGAGTTCGTTGTTTTAAAGTAGCCATGTTATGGTCCTCATTAAATGTGTTCTTAATTTAAAAGAATTTTGTTACAGTGTTTTATAGAGTTGAATTTTTGATACGTTAGAAAGAAATTGACGTCTGAAAAATTAAAAGTAGGAAGGAGGCGCTTTCCTTTTATTTGGCTAACTAGTAAGAAAAACAGGACAAATAAGTACTTAGTACTGATAACAATAAAAAGATTCAAAAGTTCTAAAGTCAAACGTTGTAAAGCAATTGCTAAATGCTTCTTGTCGAATGTGTTAAAGCTTAGGAAAAACCGCTTTCTGATGGTAGTACAATAAACAAGCCAAAGTTATCTTAACCTAGTTTATTTTGAAAAATATTTAATTAATAATTACTATGCCGTGTATTTTAGCCCGTCTATTACGTTTCATACTCTCGGACTGCACGCCTGCATTGGATGATACATTATGATGATAATTAATATATTATTATAATTGACGCCTAACAATACTTACTTTACAATAATAATGGCATATAATGACTTGGTAATGACCGTATGAATGCTAAATAGAGAGCTAAGTATCATGTAGACTACTAGATACTATTTTTATAGACGTTTTTCATTTATAATATATTATAAATAGCCTGAATATATTCTCTGGTTGATACAGTCGTTAATCCAGTTTTTATAATAACAAGACATTAATTAAAATTTTATTGCTAAAACATAGGCTTAAAAGCACTTTAGCATAGCAAACATAAATCACTAAAAACGGAAGCTCCATTAAAATTCAATCAATAGCTCAACAGTTATCGAAATCGATATTTAAACTCTGAATAACAGAACTAAAAATTACATTACCATAAATAAAAACAAAGGTAGGATCCATAAAAATACATTCATACGTGACAGTTGGAATGAAGTTAATATGCAGATTAATAAAGAGGAGACACCACGCAGCAATATAATTGGTGATTCCTCTGCAAGTCACGGTGCGCGAGCGCAGTTTCACTTATGTCATGCATCAGAAAGAAATACAGAAGGTCTATAAGAAACCGTTGCATAGAAAAGAACATGACAAAAGAAAGTCAAGTTAACGTCTAAATATACTTACTTGTCAGGATTCGAACGTTACAATTGACCTTCTTTTGTTTGGAATGTTTTTTAACATTTTTCGGAACAAACCTTTTGTTTTTGTTCTCTGTACTATGCTGGCAGGTACGCAAAACTACCGCCGCCATAGGTACGTACGAACAACACACAACAGAAACGTAGAAGTGGGTTATATTTATTTTTCGTATCTATTTTAAGTCGTTGACCATTTGGATTCCGGTGTCAATGTGTCCGTGCCGAAAATTTTAAAATTGTTCTTTGATCGGCTTCTTAATATACTGATATGGTAATGGAAAATTACTAGACGGGTATCTACTTACCGTGGTAGAATATACAAGATATATATATGTATATGATTAGAAGACAATTAATACAGGAAGTAGTGTTTGGTTGATTGCAATGATTCTTTTAGGAGACAAAGATGTCATTTAAATGGTGCCAATTAAGCAGATGTATTTGTTTCGTGATACAACAATATAGATATGTGTCGTTAAAGAAGGCGTAAAATCAATACAAAATTTTCCCAAGCTTCATATAAATAAAAATAATATAACTCTACAACTAAATAAATAATTCTAGCCTCTAATATTCAAACTAATGCTTACTCTGAATGACAAGATTTTCTAAACTGTATGCCGAGCACTTTACAAGCGAACAATTGGTGTTCTATGTCCCAAATAGACCACTTGAGTCCGACTCAATTGCTTGTACCGCCATCTGTAAAACACCGAGTAACAAATCGAGTTGACCATACTTTTTCCATTCGGAACAAATAATTCTTCCAATTTTACATTTCGTAATCGATAAATTATCGATATAGGATATCCGCAATCATTGCACCCCACTTCGAAAATCAAGTGAATTTGCACAACGAAATTCAAATTAGCCGGATAACATTTGAATTGCCGAATAGATAATTTGATGGCCCCGGAGGATAGAGCCAACTACCGTAGCAAACATTGACATTAAGATTGCATTAAAAATATTGCCTCAAAATAGAGCTGGAAATAATTGGTGCTTAGGGGCATCGAGCGCAAAATATTATAACCAAACAAAAATTGGGCTTTTGGGCTATTTAATATTTGGTATGGAGTAGAAAACTAATACATCAAAACATTGTTATAAATATTTCAAAAGAGAAATGAGGTAAATGCACACCAAAACATAGCTGATTTAGTCAGTGTTACTTTTAAATCAGAACCGAAAATACATTTCACTAAATTGTCTCAACTCGTCTACTTTTAATAGTTATTTAAAAAACTAGCTATTGCCCGCGACTTCGTCCGCGTGGTTAGAAGATATAGGATATGATTTATATCTACCCTATTTTTTCCACATTTTCCATTGTATCTTCGCTCCTATTAGTCACAGCGTGATGGTTTATAGCCTAAAACCTTCCTTGACGAATGATCTATTGAACACAAAAATATTTTTTCAATTTGAACCAGTAGTTCCTGAGATTAGCGCGTTCAAACAAACAATCAAACAAACTCTTCAGCTTTATATATTAGAGTATAGATATAGATTAAACATCGGCATACTAGATTCTATTCGACCTTTTAATTTAGCTGTCGTAAAAAGTTTAAAAACAAATACATATCCAAGAGAGATCACAGATAATAGATACACTCGCCATGCGCTTGTATGTGGATGTTTCCAGGGATTCACAGTCAAATGTTTGTGTAGCAAACAGAATTTTGTTTGGAGTCACGTTGAGATTGTTCGTGCACGTTTGATTTATGCTTGAAAACGCACCAGCGATTTCACTTTAGTATTTGGAAAATTCTGGAAAACAAGTGATGGAACAAAACAATTTGAGTCATGCGCACTAAACTCGAATTCTTCATGCAATAAAGGTACATACATTTTTGGGAAAGATGCAAATAATTTTACAGAAATAGTCTTAAGAAGAATAGTTTTTGGTATTACCTATAAATACGAGTGTTTGTAAGAAATATCTTAGTGAACAACGGTTTTCGTATTGCCTATACAAACTGTTAAACAATTCATAATATAGAGCCATCTGTCATAGCGTAGGTAATGGAGGTACGGCTAAGTAGTAAGTGCTCTCAGAGTTTTCTTAGACAAAATTACGGAAAAATCTTTTCTCCGCACTAACAATGGGCCTCGTATTAAATTGCAAACATAAATATTATTAATAACAGTGTCCCATACTGAAGTTTCATTCGTTCACAAAAGAAAAACTCCGCTCCATGTAACCTATGCATTGCCATCTATCTTTTTCCACAAAAGCCGGACATTATTGTTCGGTCCAAACACTCTTAAATCTTCGGAAAAGTAATATATTTTCGTTTTGCCCAGTGCGGTGTGGGGTACATACACAGACGCCCAGTCACTACGCTCCGCTACTTGTCTGTATCTACTAATGTTTTATACATTGCCAGTTTTGCTTCGCGCTTTTCTGCTTTAGCCGTTGAATTGGAATCAATGGAAAATAGTCGTAAATTTTTCATTGCTTAGATCGTTTTTTCTAAAACCTACGTTGTTTCGTTTACGACTGTTTCGCGCGAACATTCCAATTGTGGGAATCGTAAGTACTGGTATTGAAACGACATACAATCAATTTTCTTTTAAACAAAACTAACTTTTGTGTGAAACAGTTAGGGTTTAGTTTGCATTGCTTCTTTTTTCATAAAAGTCTTTGTCTTTTTATAAGCTAGAGTAACAATATTGGTGTGTGCAGTAGGCGAACTTGCAAATGTAGACGACTGTGAGGGATATTAAGATTGGTGATTCATATAGTTGACAATACTTCATTGTTTCGATATAAATGATCTGACGTTAATATTTATGCATTAGCTTTTGTTTGTGCTATAAAAATGGTTGATTGCTTTGCAACGACTGAAACCATTGACCTCGCTTTGCTTATATTTTTTGCTTCAGTAATTCTACAGATGGTTATGATAACCTTCAAAATTTTTGTAATTCGCTATCAATGTGCGATAAACGGGTACTAAATCATCTGCAGTGGAACTAAGACTTACCTACTAAACACTGTACTGTACCTTAATCGTATTCCTAATCTTCCAAAAATTACTATTCTTTCACTATGTACTGCAGTTAGACCAGGGTCCACAGTTTACACAGTGCGAGTAAAAAAGTCTCACGAGCCTAAAGTAACTAACGCTTAACTAATACGCCTACCTCACATCAAGGAGTACTACAAACTTCATATATTTCTTAAAAAATCTGACTTAAGTTACCTCTTTAAAGTGTTTCATTCTCGGTATTACGTAATGGACGCGCGTAATTTGAGAATAAGCTTTACTAAGGCAGCGTCAAAATATGTAAAGATTTTTATCTTTTCCGTAAAATGGCTTGGGAAAAAACATAAAGAAGGTGGTGTCACCTGATCCCGACAGGCAGGATTTATCGCGCTCAGTGTGGCCACGGGCTAAGGTCGGGCCCGAGTTATGACGCTCGGTAATAATTTAACTACGTGTGCTACCCATGATCTTGAGACGAGAGGGATTCAACCAGTTCAATTGGTGTCACAAACATACAAGTAACGTAGCGAAGATAATGGATCTATTGAGTATTTGTGTAAGGAACGAAACGGTTTCGGATAATAAATAAAATAAAATAAAAAAAGTAATAGCTTCAATTTTTTTTGTTTTTTTTTTTGTTTTCTTTTTAATAAATATTTTGTTTTTTAATACCGGCTGGAAGAATTAAAAACAAACAAAAAGTCTTTTAGCTTCTTCTTTTTTTTATCGACATTTAAGTTAGGACTTTTCCTAACTGGCTATGAGTCATGTTCCCCCTAGTTACATGTGACAAGAAATAAAAGTAGTCTCTGGGATAATGATCGTGCATGGATGACTCAGTTTTTTCATTTCTTGGATTTTTCATTTTATGATATGCCTTTAGGTCGCCGCGTTGTCGCTTTACCCATTTTTCACATACCATGTGTAATAGGCAGATGTTAAAATTAAAAATAATTAATCATAAATGAATAATTGAATTATTTATATACAACTTTATTCCGTTCTTACAGCCAGCCGGTTACAAATAAAATGGCTTTACATCCGCAAATAAATCTCCCGAAAGAAATGTTTATCCAAATTTGCTCCAGTTTATTTTGAGGAAAGCGCCCTAACACCCCTCTAACATTTTAATATCAATTCCCTGAACCACTAATCTAAAGCTGCCAAGAATCAAATTAAAATGAGAGTCACCACTAAAATCTTCTCATTACAACCAAAAGACATTAGTAGAGGGCGGGAAAAGAAATGCCTAGGCCTACGAATGTACCCCGAAACACGCAGACCAAGCCAATAACGGACTAACAAATTTTATTTACGACAGACAAAAATGTACATTGACTCGAGAGCAATAAAAGTCAGATTTCAATGAAGTGAGAGGGTAGTTAAGCCATAAGGTGTTGTGTAGATGGTAGCTCAAGTAAAGTGGAAAGCGTCCCCGAGAAAATTGGCACAAGTGGTTTTAGCCGGGCGGGCGGCGCGCCGTCGCGGGACGCGGGGGAAGAACTAAAGCTTGCGAAGATGCGACGATGACGGCTCAAGATTTATGTTTGCTTCTCAGAGGATATAGCGTGTATGCTCAAGAGCAAATCTTTTAAGTGAGAAGTAAAAAACTGGTATGCAAGAAAGGATAAACAAATTAAAAAAACGAAAACTAGAAATACACGTGTGAGAGACGAGTAGTAAAGTATATCACAATATATAGTGTTATTCTCTATTTTTTATTAGGTAAGGTAGGTTCTTCTTAATAAATAAATGTATTGTACAAATATTCAAGTTTACCTAACTTCTGTGTTAAATAATTAGACTTAAAGTAATATAGCTATAAACACAACCTGTTACAATAAAAATGGCTTATATGTACCCAAAATTCATGTCCATTCTATAAATAATTTAATTAATAACATGTCATACGGCAAAAAAAAAAAACAAACCACACCTGTCACATCTGTCAAGCCCACCTGATCTTTGACGAGTATAGGGGTGGCCGTCGAATGTTCACCAAGAGATAGGACTCGCGACAAGACGTATTGCTGCTTACGAAAAATTTTCAACAGTCGCCTCTATCCGATTGGCCCCAAACGGAAAATAAGAGGGGATACCGACAAATAAATGAACGTTGTAAATATCTCTATGACAATAATACAGGTCAGCAATAGATATCAGTGTAGATAGTAACGCATTATTAATGTAACAAAAACACAGGAAAAAAAAAAAGATTGATTGCTAAGAGATAAAATAATAGTGGATATAGACGAAGTTTATATGGAGTTTTCATGCTTATAAAGAGGCGATAGTTCTCAATGGGTTTGCACAACTTTTTCATTATCGGGTAGGAGTAAATCATATCTGATGAGAGGGTATAAAATTTAGTTACACTCGATCGTAAATTATGTAGACGATGTGTGTTTGTCAAACATCAATCAATTTTTTTGTTGCTTGTACTTAATTTTATTTTTTATGAACCAGGATCGTCAAAGCCTCGAAAAATAATATGGATTTAAGGATATTTTGATAAGTCAATGAATGTCAATTGTAACCTATAACGTACATCAAGAGCATGTTCATACCATAGGAAAAGTAAGTAAGTAGTACCAAAAACACCAATGGATTCAAAAGCTTTTAATAAAAAACTTTTTTAATATCAAGACTTGTCACATCTTTCTAGTTTAGTATTAACATGTCACACACCTTTCAACTCATCAATGTAGACCAAAAAATTAGCGACCAATAAATCCATAAACTAGATAACAGAAACCAATTCAATTAAAAATCCAAATCACACATTCCGGGAGAAACCGTGGTGGATTTTTCTTTCAAAATTTATGTCCCCGCGTTGCCTCTAGAGGGCGCTAGAGGGGGGGGGGTACGGTGGGGGGTAGGGGTGCGACTTCATTTCGCCCGCGTCGTTTATCTTGAGGAACATAATTCAGGAGCGAAGTCTCTGTCAACTTATTCCTATTCTTTCGCCTAAGCGTAAAATGGGTATGTTTTACTTTTTTTTTATTATTGTACGTGTATAGTTTATTAAACTTTTATAATTTATTAATTGGAATGTTTTCGAATTTGGTGTTTTATGGCCATACAATTTTAGAATGTTCTGATAAAACACATTTCTAATAGGACAATTTATATTATATTAATATGAATTTGAGTACTTCCCAAATGATAGTACCTAAATTGCATGTCACTTCCATATAACTACGATTCTAAATATTAAAAATATGAAGAAGTATCAGTCTTAGTACTTGATTGCATTAAGTAATCTTACAAAGAGAAAATCAAGCATACTTTAACCAAAAAATAATATAATACTAAGTACTGTCCCATCTAACAAAAATAAAACACAGCTACTTAAACAAAAAACTATCAAACAAAAAGAATCACCCACAAAACACATGTAGCCGACCAAAAATACCAACAGACCATATTTTGCTCAACAAAAACTTAGAACAGGACATATTTCAGTCAGTAACCGAATGTAATGGCGATATGATATTGGGTAGGACGTTATCGGTCGTCTGCCAGTCTGCAGATCGTAAATAAAACGAATTCATTACTCCCCCATTGAGTGTATGTTAGAAAATATTTAGTGCTGTAGAAGATAGGGAAAAGCTATTAACTTGCAATCAAATGTTACGATTTCTTTTTTTTTATTTTTGTTTAAACGGTGGATGTACTCGTGTTTGTTTTTGGAAATTGCACTTCTTTTATTTTTTTTCTCTCTAAAATTTAATTCCGGTAGAATAGATTAAGATACTGAAAATAAGAACTTTTTGAAATATGTTTGTATTTTGTTACAAATTTATAAAGGAAAAAAATATATTTTAACAAAAAAAACGGTTCACGTTTGTTGTTTACGTAACCAATTTAATATTTATAAACAAATTTTAAAAATCAAGTAAACATGTTTGTCGGTAGTTCATAACACGCTAAATGATTTAAAAACAAGTTGTACTTTGCTTAACAACAATAGGTCTAAAGTCCAATAGAACTTTATGAGCAAACGCAAAGCTTTGAACCAAACATTCTCAGCAACTCTAAGACCTCCTTAGGGGCTCGAGATTTGGCTTAGAACGATGCTGGATACCGGAAACTGTGAGCTCATTGGATTACGGGATAACTGGTATTATTCGGCACGTGCTGGCCTAAAAGTTAAACTGTTTACTCCGAATTTTGAAGAAAAAATGTTGGATTACCTACTAACTTATGGATCCACCCTTGGTAGAGCTAGTTTTGAAGCTGAAACCGAGACAGATAAAGATGCATAAAAAAATGCCCGCTTAACACCAAATATGCTATATAAATTTTTGACTGAGACAGGTAAAATTTGGTGTACTATGTACAATGAAGAATCTGATCAGTTTTCATGTCCTCACAAGAATATTTGTGAAGGCACCTGGAAACTATTTCTCACTTAGTACATATTATATTTTTATTAAAGTAGACGAGATTCAATTTCTATTAAGTATCCAAACCACGATTTAAAAGTAACAAATCACACTCAATTACAATATATTTTATCATCCGATTATAAATTATCAGAACTCGCTTCAGGACACGTTTTTCACACGTGTCCAAAGAAACAAGGGTTATTGTCACAGTTTAGTTCTAAAACAACACCTACTTAGTATACTTATTGCTAAATAAAACGCTCATTACCACGACTCCCAATGGGCAAGAAATATTAGATTAATTAACTCTTAATTTATAAGTCCGCATTTCAGGATGTTATTAATTAAAAATATTAATTATGGCAGTTTTTATAGGACACTTGTTAGTATCTATGCAAACGTTTGTTTGTGGGACAGTGTCATTTATTATACGTATTTTATGTTAGTATATTAATTTAATAAAGATTACTGTTTCATATATTCTCCTAAAATGCTCAAGTGTCGCAAATGATATTTTTTTAGAGATTTGCATATCCTTACGTACTACTCGTTCGCATAAATAAAAGGAAGCAAAATTGACGATCATTTTAAAAATGCGTATAAATTTCTGTCAAAACAATCGACTGCTAAAACTGTGAAAAGAAAGAACCTGATTATTTTTGTTCTCCCAATGTTTTGTAGCAACAATTCTTGGTTACGTCACGCGCCTCCCATCCTTAACCTATCCGTTAATACATACAACCAATACGTCATTTGACGCAATAACGGTCAAACAATAAATATCGTTTTGCGCAGACAACACGCGCAAAGTAATATATGAAGTTAAGAATAAATAGGCAATTTAGTTCGGGGATCACGTCCACCCGAATATTGCCGAATATTGCCGACGACGGGCGGCGAATTTCCATATCGTATCGCGATTCGTGGGGTGCTTTTATGGAGTAAAAATTAAGTCGGCGAACGGTTACGTGTTGATTTTCAATTGGATAGTTCGAATCAGGTTCGAACGGTCGAATTGGATATGAAAGTATGTTATTCAATTGTTTTTGAATTATGTACCTTTTTGTTTACTTGCAGTCAACGATGATACGTAAGTTTCACTTGTTATAAATATGAGGCCTGCAAACTGGAAGTCAAATGCTTTCAATATGAATACAGAAAGTAACAAAAATACAGTGTCCATTTTAACTACAAAGTTAGACGATACAAAAGCAATTAACGAAGATACTTTTTTGTAAATTTAATATGATTTTATTATGCTGACATACACGAAATATAAATAACGCTACAATGAAACTCAGTTCACCTACAAATATAACCAAATTACCTATAAAACAAAAGAACAATCCTAATTTAAGTAATTTTCCGAAATTTAAAAGTACTATTTCACAGCAATAAATCCGTCGAAGTACATTCGTATGGAAAAAAGATCTGGGATTCCGTTATAAATTCCGCGGTAAGACCCGATAGAAATGAGAGAATTCCCCATTAAATCTCTGTAACAGGCCAATAGATGGCGCTCTCGCTAAGCAGTGGGAAGGCGCCGGGAAAAACACATTTTAATAAGGGGTGTAGGTGAAAGTACCTTGGAGTCTTCGATGCATTCTTACGACACGTTTTGATACGTTTTTGGCGAAAATTTGTGGGTAATGAATAATTTTTAACACAAAAAGGGACAATAAATAATAAAATTTTCTTTAATAGGTAAAAAGGATTTTGTTAGCCCATCCAATATCTATCAATATCTAAAAATGAATTGTTATTTTTTAATATAGACAAATATTTTGTAATTAATCATTTTAAACAAACAACTAGTTTCTTAATAGACAATATAATGAACAATTTATGAAATATAACCACAATCACTAAACTTGGCAAATGAAATCGGTCCCGCGGAACGTGCCAAAGAAAATATTGGATGGACCTGTCTCCGCTGTGCTGCGTGAAAATATCTGGTTTTTGCTGAAAGTGTTTCAAACTAATCAATGGGAAGAAATTTTCTATAAATAAAAGCTTTTAATACATACAAATTCAGTTCAGAAAATGTAGAAGGAGTCTACAGCAATCGTCTAAGCACCAAGATTCTGTGAAGGTATAACGGGGGGTGCGAGCGAAACGAAATGTGGCTTTAAAAATTTGGAACACAATCCGGCTATTTGTCTTTCCAACGTTTCTTATAAATCAAGGAATAAAGCAGCCAACAATGCTTTATGGCCGAAAAAAAGAACCTACATAAGACGGAAAATAGCATACAGGGCTTCGCACATACATTATGAATGTTAGTGTTGCGTAAGAGAAAGCTTCAAGTTCGTAATGTACAGGTTAGATGCGTCGGCTTATGTTCTCCTGGTATTTTTATAGGACAACAATAGGAGTAATTGAGTAAACAGTCAGTTAGTTCTATTTTATAAGGCAATCGCTCGTAAAATGATATATTATGAAATTACAGCAGATGCAAGTCGCATTAATCTAAATAGCAAGCATTTAAAAAACAAATTAAACAGAGGTAACATTCACACAATGTGTAATTCAAGTGGGTAGAAACATTCATTATTTCAGCACGTGCAATGGGGCTCACCACTGCACACGTACAACATAAACTATTCAAACCTTTTTAACAGACATTGTAAGGAAACAACAATAAATTTGCACTTTGTGAATGTAAATAATAACAAAAGTTTTAGTCACAATTGATGTGTTTTCGATATCGGTTATTAACTGCAGCTAGCAGACACTCCAACGCTAATTTACACGACCAAAAACATTTCACGATTATATTAATGAATGTAAAAGCACATTCATACTCTTTCACCGATGACAACGTAATGGCCTTTTTTCGCAGTGTAAATTAATATATAATTTATGGCAAAAACGCATATTCGGCGGCCATTTTAATATCCAAAGTCGTTATTTAAACCGCGTCACATCCGTCCGCACTACGCGACGGTTTCGCAGAATTATTACCGTGTAACGCACTATATCACGTTAAATTTACGACAACCTGAATATGATAGATTTTCAATCCGGCCTCCATAATATACGGCGAAAAACGTTCGGATGTCAAAATAGAGAAATAAATAAACTCGTGACAACCAATTAATAACTCGTAAAGTGTCACTGTTGAGCACAATAAAAAAACTTTGGCGGGGATAAAAAGGGGCAGAAAAAGGCGATCACAATGGCGGAATGAGGAGAGGAACGCCTGTAAAAAAGCGCCGATATCGTCCATAAATTTGGACGGATTCAAAACAAATCGCCCTTATTCATTACAAGTATGACTTATGGTCGCGAGAGGCTGAAATTTATAATGCACTTATATAGAGAACACAAAGAGATGGAATCGAGTCACCTCAATGGATGTCGAGGATTTAAAAAACAACTTGTGTTGAACAAAGGAGTTGGCGCGGTTCATTAGTCACGTTTCGACGCGGCCCGAGAATCGATGACAAAAAATTAACGTCGTGTTAATCGCCTGTTTCGATATACTTTTTATGTTTAATAGAGCGTTAACATTATGCCATAAACATAACATATTAGACAGCCGTTAAACAATGATATTTCATTACCCTGTACGGGTGACTTAGGTAGATACAGCTGCCTTCAATTATACCTTTCTCCAACTATTGTGTTACTAACTTTTTACTGAGTAGCCACAATCGTAACTCTTCGAGTATCTAGTATAGTATCTTTTAGCCGTTGGTTGCTTAACGGTTAAATTATACCCCATACATTGTACTCACAGTCTACTAAACTATTGTACGATTTGCTTCTTAAACCAACTCTTTGGCTTTATTGATATTTTTTACACATTATAAAGAGATAGAGTTGTTAATCATGTATCGTGAAATCTCAATACAAACATCAAAAGCATCGAACATTAAAATAAACTCACAAAATAAGAAGGCAGCCCTAAAACATGCAAATCGAATCAAGCAACTCAAGCATTTTATTATCAGATACCACATAACGATACCTTCATCAGCCGTAGAACTGTATGGAGCGTCGAACGAAGAAATAAATGGCATTTAAAAGTGTGATCCAAGATGTACAAAAAGTGTAGGGGAAAAGGGGAAAAAAAGTCGTACGAAATGATAAATTTCCCTTTCGAAGTGAAAAAGTGAGGTTTTATTTATGACACGCCAGTGTATTGTGGCCTCGACAAAGGTCGTTATCAGATCTTGTTGGGCCATGCATTTAAAATGCACGTTTGGTGCGCTTTGACGGACGATGCTCCTTCACAGCCATACATTAAAATGAAGGCGGACAAACGAACTGAAACTTACATAGATTGTTGGTTGTTTTGACGAATGACGAGGGTATCTTTATGTACAAGTTTTTATAGTTATATACCTACCTCTTGAGTGCTACTTCACGATCAACTATATACCTACTGACTACTAATAATGTAGCATGCACAAATATTGAAGTCACATACACAAAGACATCCAGACTCGGAACATCTGTTTGTAGATCACTCAAATACTTGTCCTACCCGGGGATCGAACCTGTCACTCGTCGTGCACTTAGCAAGATGATTTATAACCAACCTTTCTATTCTTCCATCTATTTTTGTGGTCGAAAAGTAAAAAAAAACACAAATTATTTTTGTAGCTCAATAAATTAAGCACACGCCTAGTAACTAAAACAAGCCCTATACAATACAACGTTAATACACCCATACCTCAAGCGTGATTGATTAAAATGACGTCACAACCACAAAGTAACTTCGCAAGGACATTACCTAGGCAACTTTAAATTAGGCAAGAAGAATTATTCTCCAATCTCTTTCAGACCGACCACAAATCACTGCTCCTTGGAAGTAATTGAAAATACATTACGCAACCAAATTAAAGTGGAAAGTGGTACAAGTTGGGAGGCAGGTGGTGCGACATCCCCCCGCGGAATGTTTTGGCATAAAATATAGCTTCAATTATTTACGTGAAAGATTTATAGCACTTAGAAAAGTGCGCTGAGAAAAAACCGGGAGCGACCGACGTGTGCACGAAAAGTGTTTTTCTTTGAAAACTTATAATGGGTATGAGTGTAGGGAAAGTTTTTTGAATCTCTTTCCTATGGTAATTTGTTTTGGGTGCGCTTATAAAGATATTAGTGTTTGTTATACTTTATATGATATAATAAGGAGTGTATACGAGACTTGTAGTTGTGTCTATTATCATAATAAACATAAAATAGTGTCCGTAAAAAGACTGAAATGGTACGCCTATACCATGTCTGATTTTATTCCATCAAAGCGATGTCCTAGTGAAGTCAGTACTGGACTACCAAAGCCGAAAGACGTAGGTTCGAATAAAATGTTTGCGCCAATGTCTTTCCGAATTTAGGTATGTGCTTATTACAAAGTAGTATCACCATGAAGAGCTATATCTTAAGGGCTTTTCTGTGGAGTCTAGTTTTGTATAGTGTTAGATCAGGTTGCTGGTCGACTCTAAAATGTTAGGTTAATCTGTCAAAAGAGTTTACAAATAATAATAAAAAACACAACCAAAAATTATATATCCATTCCGAAAAATAATCTCTACATCCCAAAAACAGCAAGACATACAATATTTTAGTACAAAACAAACGACAAACAACGTTAATAAGTATAACATACTCGCATAAAGCTCACGCATGTTTATTTTTCATTTACGAGCGAGCACTGCAAACAGCTGCCGACTTATTACGTGTCATGATAGAAGAACAATGTCTATTCGTGGCTTTTAAGAATATTTTTGATTTTTTTCTTAATTTTTTTAATATTTCTTGAACTTTTTTCGATTATATGATCAAATTAGTAGTTTTATTGTCAAAGGTGTGTAAAGATGGTCTACGGGCGGCTTAAATTCTGACTAGAAAAGAAGAACATGGGTAGTGTAGGTATATAAAAGATTGATGCAATATTCCGTTCTTTAGATTTAGAAAAGAAGGTAAAAAGATTTATGTGGCCATATCCTGTTGGAGCCGCGTTAATTTTGAACCTTTGTGTAAGCGGTTCCTTAGCGACAACAACGGCAAAGACGATAGGAAGATCTGGATATGTGATCTTTCTGGTTTTTTTAATTTACTGAAACAAAGGAGAGTACAAAAGTATTAAACTTAACTATCCTGTGAATTTAACACTTCAGTTAGAACTGGATTCGAAACGCATGCTGTATCAAGCGCTTTAAGAATTAAAAGATATATTATGACATATTTACTATTTAAACAACTTAATTAAAGCTCAGCACTTTCAGCACCTTAAAAATTTCTCCAAAAGAAAAGCTGTAATAAGTGCCTTTAACAAAAACGAATAAAAAAGCGGCCAAAACAGTAGAACGATAAAGAAAAAATAACTAGGTAGGTACCTATGTAAACAAAATAAAAAATATCGGTATTCTTAATTCAAAACATAAACATAAAAGCGGTAATGTAATCCCAAAAAGGTTTTAATTTAATAACATTTTTCTACACATCCATAATCGGTACGTACGTCTGCGTGATAATCTTCAGTAAAAATTTAATTGAAACTCGGAAGTGGGTGCAGATGGGTCGCCGCATTGTTCACTCGACGCTGTATCCCTCGGAAATATCATCCCTACAAATTCACCTTTTTAACGTAACAAGATTTTTCTTTTTTTCCCTCGGAATATTGTTTCTAGGAACTTTATAGTAGAGCCTTTTGTCCGGTTAATCAAACACCGTTGATGTCGGATGTCAGTTTAGCTAATGGCTAAACATTGACTCGTAAACGACGGTTTGAGGTTGAACGTTAAAAACCGTTTTAAATAAAATGCTTGTTGAAAACAGTAAACATTTTATGTTAATATTTTTATTTCTGTTTCAGGCTCTTGATTTGCTCTCTTTATGTTTATAACATAATCGTAAATGATTCTCAACATTTTTTGAATAAAGTATCAACTTGTGATGTCCCGACTACGAAAAAAGGAGGTTATGTTTCTACGACTGTTGCTTAGTGTATCATAGTAGTAGTCATATATTTAATTAACGACTGAGTAGATAAAGTATGAATAGCCAATTTAAGGTCACGTCACCACGACTCCTAATTATTTTTCCGGTTCCTAACCAATAATCCAGGTACCTGCCCCAATCAACCTTTCAACCTCCAAAGCATACAATATTAATTAACAAACACAACCAACACCGTCCCTTCCAGATAGTCTTAAAACAAAATCAACAATCCACCATTCATTAACACAAACGATCTTCACAATTACGATAAGAATCAAAACGCATATTACTTTACAACGCTTAAATTTAAACCTAAAAGTGTGGAACAACAAAAAACTGTGTTCCCGTGAGCTTTAATATAATTTGTTAATGATAAATAAACACATAAATAGCCGTTGAGCGCGCGAATCTGTTTACAGCAGATCTACATTTAAGATATCACGCTTGCTTTGTTGCTAATCTGCTAAAAAGTTTGAGCGAAAATTTTTAAGCCACCATTTTGTTATGAAGAAAAATGATACAGTGTTTGGTTTAAAGGGATTTTCTGTTCTGTTTTTGATTGTCGCGTTTTATATAGTTCTTGTGGAACTACATAAAACTTTAATAAATATTTTATGGTCGCTTTATGTAGGTTCAATTTAAACCTACCTAAGGCTGCAAAAAGATGTTTTGATACGGTTGCCGTTAAGCAATTAGATTTTACGACATATTTGACTTTTCAGAGTAATAAAATTTGATCATAAATACATAAAATAATACCCAGGCATTTATAAACAGCAAAATCAAATTCAGTGGCTTGGAAACGTTGCTTAAGGCGGTTGATGGTTAATAGAATAAAAAACTCAATACAAAATTAATTAGCAAAGAGAAGGTGACCAATATAGAAACGATGGAACTGACTGTTTCCTTCACATGTAGGTATTTGTGTCACGGAACGTTATTCTGGGTATTAAATTATCCAAAATTTCGTGTCTTGACATCAGAGTTAAGGCGGGTTCTTCCATTTCATACACGTGAGCGCTGTTCCTATTTAACTCTTGGAATTTCGAACCTCATCCACATTTCAAATTAGGGATTCCTGCAAGACGAATTGCGGAAGCTTACCAGTCTCAGCGCCCTTAAGGAATTATGCTAAGGCACGTACTCGAATGTTTTCACGTATACCCCCCCTCGTCTCGGGACCAACCCCAAAATATAATATATCCAGCAAACTTTACATATATTTGTACCGTAAATCCTCTTAATATATCGCTCTATTTTTGTTGGTACACTTAAAATTTAAGGGGACGTTGCTATTTAATGAATGTTAATGTCAAGTTGCATTCACGATTGTGTTCGCGTTTTGTTTCGGGACTGTTTTACGGGTTGGAAATAGGATTTGTTTTGTACAGATTTATTTCGTGTTTTAACGAAAACAAAGAGGTTTTAAATGTGTTAAATGTTATCTTTCCCTAGCAAACTCGACGGTATCGAAATAAAGTGTATTCTGTTATTGAAACTTTCGAAAGTACTTTTCTTTTCAATTTCATCTAGTATATAATTTCCTATGTTCGTCTAGAGTCATAATTTGTAAGTTATCCTAAAAAAAACAACGACTACATCAGTTTAAATTATAAAAATATATTTTACGCAAAATAATTAAAAACAAACACCATTAATAACCGCAATATACGCAGAGTTTTTCAGTACCAAACCCGAAGTCTGTTCTGTATAAAAATTTCAAGAAAAATTGAGATTAACCGCGGCCGGGTAAGACGGATCGCAGACAATTCGTAATGTGAAAATGGCCAGGCTTCGCCGTATTTGACATCCCGGATAAATTGATATTTATAAGTCGAAGGGCCAAGGATACGTTTAAAGGGATTCCCTTTATTGCCGTATCGGGCTGAAGGGAGGTTCCTGTCGCCTCAGGTTATTATGAAATATACCAAGTTAACTTGAAAACGTCGAAGGTATATTTATTGGTCGGGAGGAGGAATTATCGTGGCGGTCGGATGTTGGGGAAGCCATTATTATCCTTTTTATTGGTATAATATTTAATTTTGGGCCTTAAGCTAGTCCACTATGATACTAGGCACATATAAATCGGAAAATTATTTAGGTCGGGATTAGGATGGGAGTAATGAAGGCATTCTGAAGCTAGGCCTGGGATAGTGTAAATGTGAAATGATACATTGCACATAATATGAGTCTTGGTAAAACATTCATTTCTTTTGAGATAGATATATTTTTGGTAACTTAGCTTAAACAAAATATTAAAGATTTTCTTCAAGCGGTATAACTAAACACACGACTATTATTGAAACCGTTTTAATTTTCAATCGGTCGTTGTCAACTCTACAACATTATTCATACGCTAAATTCAAAAGCCAGCTTCAAAACACTAACCTTACTCCTAAAAGAATACAAGCTTACCTGCCTATTAAAAGTAATCTTAACATTTGATTAAAGCATTAGTCTAAGTAAAGAGGTCACTCAATGTAAGGCGGTTGTATCTCGGGATTAGTTCATTTATTTATGTGACCGCCTGTCTTCAGGATAAGATCGGGGTAGTGTTTTGTGTGTAAATCAGGCAACGTTGACGCATGCGCCACGGACCTGACATTAATTATTGAAGATTTTACTCGCTTTTATTCTATAGTTAAACATAAGCTTTTAGATTTATTATTCTTTGAAGAAAGTTAAGTATAAATGTAACGGTTGTGTCACCCAAGCTGGAAAAAGGTACAGTAGGTAATCTAATTATAAATATTTACTCAGTCACCATTAGTGTAGCTGTAAAATAACTTTTTAATTTAATAAATTAAATTTAAAATTTACCATCTGTATCTTCACAAAAATAACTAAGTTATGCTAAACTAATATTAAGAATGCAAGCTTTTTAACGAAAAACCTAGATTGTATAAATGAATGAAGGGTACGCCAACAGCATATACATTGTGTCAGCTGATGCATGTACAAAACCCAAGTGTAAACAGTGTATTGACAAATGCTACAAATCACTGAATTAAGATGATAAAGCAACTAATTATTTTATTTAAATTTAAAACTACATTCTAATATTCACCATCCATTTCCTAATTACAAGAACTAAACGTAGTAGTTTTTGCAAAATTCCAGTACCGGGTAGCACGTACAATAAATTATTGTGATCGGCTGCAAGTTTCAGAGGGTCAGAGGTGCCAGGGCGGGGTGCGGGGCGGCCGGCAATTATCGGGGACAGATAAATACGGAATCTGGAAGGGACATGCGAAGTTTGGTTAGAATTGGTCATAAGTTACGGTTTTGAGGTGATTTCTCTTGAAATCAAGAATTTTGGATCCATATTAAGTTACCAGCTGCTGGTATTTGAAAATTTCTAGAGGTAAACTTTGTTTCAATTTGGTTTATACACATTAAGTAGTAATTGATAGTCAAGTTATTACTCTCATATAAGTACGTATCCAGATAATCCCTTCGGATAAAATGAGAATGTGATAGACTGAACAGAAAATGACTGACTTCAGACACACAATACAAATTTATAGTTCAAGACGATTGTGTCTTGGATACTGAAATCGTCATCAGAAATGGCTTGCTTCTTGTTCGGAGAGCTTAAACCTTTTAAATATAATGGTGGATCATCTGTCAAGGATTCACCGCAAATGGTAATCGTAAGGAAACCAAGACTCAATACATAGGAATCTGGAATCGCGAAGCCAGTTTACCTCACTGTACGAAAGTGCGGTTCAGTGCCCAATCCTTACTATATTAGTCCTTTGGCGAGCTCTGGGACATTCAAAGGCTGTTATTATGTCCCATCCAGATCACCTACCTCGTCGTCCCAGTAGCGTCACCCGCACACAGTAGATAAAGTAAAGGCCCGGGGCAACGTCACCCCGCGTGATTTATGCACCAACCCTTATCCAAGATTACGATGACCGCCAGCCACTTGTTTAGCTCGACTCGCAACATCACTGTTTGTAATTAAGTGGAGTGCGTATGTCATGAGAACAATGCTTGAGTTATTCTTAACGTAGTTTCATAATGGGTTGAGTACGTATCATAGGTTAATGGAGGTTCAACCCGAAACTGCGACAAATAGTACATATTTGTTGTTGAGAAACATAGTTTTATGTTCGGTTTAATCAATTTCGGGTGCTTCTATAAGAAATAGACAATTCTTTTTCTGGTTTTCAGAATCAAAATGCTGAAACGTTTAATTGAAATTTAAGTTTAAACGTTTAAGTGCATTTATTCGCAATTTCTTCGTTTAAGATTTTTGAAACATTTGAACTATTTGCAGTTGCATTAGAAATAATTAAACTGGCAGGGGAGATTCCGTCAATTATGTTTTTGATTTCTTCTTTTAAATAAATAAACTCTTCACGGGCTTAATGGTGGACCACTAAAATTCTTATTATTGTGTTAAGCAGGTTGGTACATCATGTATCACCTTTGCTAAATATTAAATTACTCCTTCTAAGCCACAAATTGCCTATCCACCTACACTTTCCATTCCCAAACATTGGAAACTCATCAATACAAATTTGGGGAACAAACTTTTACCCGACTTTCAATTCAAAACAAGAGTTATGTGTTTATATTTGATTATAGAGATCCGTAGGTATAAATTTACGAGTGTTGAGTGTTCAAAGGGTGTGTATTTATTAAAATGCTAATTTGGTTCTCCTCCGTGGCTTTAGATACTTCGCTATCGGCCCTCTGCACGCTTTGTGTGCCACCTCCAGATTTATGCCATACGGCCGAGGTATACTTTTAGTACTCGATTCGTTGTGAAAAGATTTTTACGAGAATTTAGTGAATTAGTGTTCTATAGTTGTAGGCTTTTTTACTTTTGATAGCAAAACCATCATATATGTTCAGATTTTCAACCGATTCAATTACATTGAAAATTTTAGAACAAAAGCAAAATTTTTATTTCAAGGCATAGTCTGATGAGGTTGTCTGTGATAACGAATAATTAAATACCAATTATTTACTGCAACTTAAGTCACATTTAACTAATTCGTTTGACAATAGTACCACACATGGTACGGAGTCCGCAGTAAGGGTCCTCGCACACTCGCGGTCAGTTACACAAAATTCAATCATGGTAGATTAGAGACCCCTTAATATTTTAATGCCTGACCAACGTCCGCTAACGGGGAATCGATCCGCTCACCCTCCGAAACAAAATATATATTTTATAACAATATATCTCATCTAGCCTAATTGGGGTCGCTTAATATGGCTTACCGACGTAAGTACATAATTTATTTCCTTCTCCGTTAAGAATTATGTTCTGTAGCTGTATTATAAATGTACCGTTTATAAAGGTGTGATTGTAATTTGAACTTCTGGATACATATTTGGTGTGTGAGGGATTAAATTTGGTTTTGATGATCGGGAAAGCATGGTTTTTTTGGACGGATTATTTTTGGGTTAGGTTTCAATGGAATTTTTATGTTTGTATGCAAGAATTAGTTTCTTTATATCGATGGATTAATCTGAAACTAAGTTGAAAACATACATTATATGTTATTATTTATGAATATCCGCCAATTCTTTGTTTTCAATCATTATTTTAACGCAAAAAAGGTCACTGAAATAAAATGGGGCTTATTTAAAAACAGAGGTCGGATAACAAAGTTTACCAGCATAGTTAACATGAGTGAGCTTATTTCAACACAGAGGCCAGGGCCCCGATTCTGTTATTTACAACGGCCAATGAATGAATGGCAGTTGGATTAAATTTGAAATTATTCCTATTCTTTTAAGGATTTTGCCAATACAATGATCGTAAGTTAACTGTATTGACCTTGAGTGTACCGTCCCGTACTAAATTTACAATTATTGTGTAAAAAAAAATTTAAAATCTAAATTATCATTTTAAGCAAAATTTCATTAATTCATCGGCCATCGTAAATAGCAGAATTGGGGCCCAGACCAGTACCTAGTATGCAAAATTACCTTGATAACATTATCTCATATAACAATGCTATGATCCATTGATAACCTTCCCAAACATCAAACATGACCCAGCAAACAGAATCCCATAAACAAATTAAATTCAACCTCAACACTATTAAAACTAACTAAACTACGCACATTTAAATCAGTTACCACAAAGATCTAGGCAGTTTTCAAGTTAAAGTAATCAAATACAAATACAAGACCACATCGACCGCACACAATCGAAGCAAGCGATCTCTACGCCTTTACACCGACATTAACAATACAATTAAAAAGTCCATCAATACTACACAGCGTAAACAGTACTTAGACACTCGAAAACCAACCTTAATTTTACAACCATAAGGGTTGAGTAAGGTGTTTTCTTAAGTTTGCAGCTCAAATGTCCCCGAAGCGACGCACGCAAACATACAGCATCTCAATAAGGGAGTAAAACAAAAAGCAAAGTTAAACTTCGTTTAACATGCAAATTTGAGAGTCGCCACGACAGAATGAGCGTCGATACTTAATTACTTCTTTAATCGTTCAATCTTGAAGGTGGGTGTATGTTGGGGAAGCCATACGTCTATATAATACAAGGATATGTTGATATTACTGCATGCATATTACATGGTGTTAAAGAGGCAGATGTTAAGGTAAAAGGTAGTCGCGGTAGGACGACAAAAATATTGTACCATTTAATAACGTATACGATGGCCATTTTGTATGGGAAGGAAAACATTCTTTGGTTTTGGTGTCAAGAAGGAAGAAATTTAATTTCATACACAGAACCGGCCTATTAAGGGTTACCTATCTGATGTTAATTTGAACACGCTACACGTATTTAAAGATGAATAAAAAAAAACACTGTCAAAACTTATTCAAGAGAGAGTTTGGTGCAAATTTAAAAGTGCATTATAGCCGTTAGTTCCCTAATTATTTCTACGATATAAGCCTTGAGTTTCAAAATATTTATATTGACTAAATAAAAATCACCTAGAAAATCAACACGTCTGTAAACCTTAGCAAAGCTGTACATCAACAAACTCCATCTTTAAAAACAGGTGTGAGTTAAAAAAAGCTGTAGGTATGTAAGTACCTTGTCCTGTATATTTTTATTTGTTTGGTATTCCTAATATTTACGAAGGTTGCTCCAGGTTTCGCTCGTCGCGTGCTCAGCAGACCAGGGAGTCTACTACCACCTTCAAAAATAAGACTACAGTATGTGTGGAAATGAGATGCCGCTCTACACCTTGTAATACGCTATCCCTCTTTCGCAGCAAACAGTCTTACTTCACGAATTCGTGGTAGACCCCCTTATAGCCACCTGCATACGATATCACTTTTTTTATTTATTTATCGTATTATTTGAGTAATTAGAGATAACTTTAGATAAGTCAAAAATGTAACGTCTATTATTTATTAGTTTCCTGAAGTAAAATAGTTTCCTTTGCGTTTTAATTTGTGTTGTCATAGATATTTACTGTCCTTAACGTTAATTTATTTGATATTTTATTGTTACTTCATTTTACTTTATCTAAGTTATCTATACTGGCTACTTGAATTTATTTGTAAGGTCTACACCAGCAACAAGCACACAGAATTTTTGAAATTAATTGTTTGAAAAGTGTATTAAAATAATTAATTTCGCTGAATTTATTCCTATGCTTTCACTAAACAGTGAAAATTTGTATTGATAATGAGAAAAGCATAGTCATTATTGAAATAAATATCAGAAATTACTTCATTTGTTGTTATCACACAGTGCTTTCTCAGTTAGTCGAGAGCCCCCTTCATTGAGACGATAAAATGAAATTTTACGAATTAAATCAAAATAATATAGTATTCCACAACCATTCCCTTCAAAACAACATACAAACTCAAAGTAAAACATTACAAAAGTTTAAAAATAGTGATAAAGATAAAATCACTGCTTCTACTTCAGTTTCACGTTTTTCCGAAGCGCGAATATCGCGTGAGTGCGTCGCGACGTTTATCAGATTTGTACGAACATGTTACAAGACTACCGTGGAACAAATAAACACTTATCCGGAACGTTTGATTTACTGTTTAGGTATTTGAAGTGCGTGTTACGTGGGATGAGTGAAGGTGAGAATGTTGCTGTCTTTAGTAAAAAATTAAGTCAAAATGTTTTTAGTTCTAGATTACGCAAATAGTTACTCTACGTGTGCGGTTGGGTGAGAAACTCAATAGAATAGAATGTACAAGTTATATATGCATAAAAACCACAGAATAGCTATTGGCAAGAATTTCAAATCTAAACATAAAGGGAAAAATAGTATTGAATTCGGTGTTAAATACTGACAAAACTATGCTGTTGACGCATAAGCAAAATAGTAATAGTTATAAGTTAGTACATTATATACTTGCCTGCAATAAAGAGTCTTAAATGACAAAGACCTGTTCGCACATACCTATAGAAAAATTAAAATGGCTCAATGTTCGGTCCTTCATGTCACTGTATTTGACGTCACTTTTTACTCAGTCATAATTAAAGCAAAAATATCCTTTCATTTTTTTTCGTTCCCTAATTAAACTTCCTAAATCTAACAAAGGTTATTAATTTATTCTAAATAATAAATAAAACTGGACCTAAATCATGAATTTACATTCTCCTTTGGCACAGCGACGCACCGTAGGTACCAACACTACACGGGAATTTATCTAAGGCACATCCGAACTCTGACAAAAGTAGTTTGCACATAAACAATAACACGTGATTAATGTAGCGGGATCGATTTATAGTTCATATTTGTAGTTTTATTGCAAGTCGCCAGTACCCAAACAGGGTGATTTACTAACAATACTATTCGTATAAACATTGGTGTTTAAATGTTATTTATTTTTGTTCAATTAGTTTAGTGGAAAGTTTGTCTTTGAAGAAAATCTTTACAATTGTTTTTTTTGTATAGAAGTACTCAAGAAAACATTTTGGTTTCACTTTTCTGCATTTGATTTTCAAAACTAGATAACTCTCTGACTCCGCGTTCAGAATTAACTTTAACTCAAATAAAAATGATAAATATAAAAGTAATTTAAATCAATGTATAAAATTATTAAAAACGAAATTGATGTTCGCCAAAGATTGCCACAGTAAATTTTCTCACAATGCAATAAACCACAAATTACTCTCACGAAACAAACAGCCCATACCTTCGTAACATAACATACAATTATTTCGTCTACTAAAAGAGTCTTGCCTCAACTCGTGTACCTATACGGTGCCGAACTGAAAATAATCAAAACTTTGCTCATAAAAATCCAAAACAAAAATGCATTATTCATACTCGCCACTCCGCGTAACACATGACCATTATAACAAGAACTCCACCTTCTCCCTTCAAAACAAGAATACAAACGAAAAGATGAGTGTTGAGGGAAAGTCGCGGTTCAATCTCATCTGGCCGTGGATACAACTCGGGCGGACATCGCGAGCAAAGTATGAAACTGTCTGAAAATACATAAATATTGTATTTAGGGGACTCGTATTAGACGCGAAGTATTATGGCAGAGTTGATTTGTAGCGCCCATATAATGTGTACTGATATGATATACTGCGTACATATATAACACAAGGTTTCATTCAAGGAAAAGCCGTCTTAATTTAAAGTTTTGTAAAAATAACAAATCAACGTCATAGGCAATGAAAAGATACCTCTCGTGCCAACTGCCCCAGATCAAAAGCTATGCCAAAATGAAGATATTATTTATCTTTTAAATGTACACTCCATAAATATTTCAAGGTTTTTTGAATAAACAAAAACTAAAATGGAAAATAAATAGATTTGACTTTCATTTTTAGTCTTTTGTTTTGTTTGTGGACTCTACTTGGTAGTTATTTTTTGGTTAACAGTTTCTCCTACTTTCCAAGAGACACTTGGCCCATTTATTTAATAGGTATGCGTCTTTGCTTAATAATGTTCCCCTCTGCATCTCTTTATTTTGTTAGCAACTTGGAGTTTATATCCATGGCGACCAGTATTATAGGAGATGTTCTTTCTGAAGTTACTGGCATATTTGCACGTTTGATTTATTCCCAACTATCATCCAAGTAACAAATATCCCTATTTAGAAACCCAAATGGACGAAAAAGGTCCGCCACAAGTTCAAATGTTTTAGTTTTAAGCTGCTATCATCCAAATAGTCAATTAAACATCTTTTGTTTTCACTCAAGAGTCTTTATCAATTAAAACAAAATTTAAAGCAACATAAATAAATATAGCCCAGTCGTAATCTGAACAGATCTGACTTTCATGATTCATGATGATCACGTAAGCATTCATGTAGACAGATGCAGATATCATCCAGAACTTGAGTTTACTTAAATTGCATGCCTAATAGTAATTTAATGCAGGAATTTTCTTTATGCGACCGGTGACTTTGACCGCCCTCAGAACGTTGCCAACAGATTAAATATGGTATTCTTATGGTATGTATTAATTTATATCTTCATACGGAAGATGGCGATTGTATAAAATTCCATTAAAGTAGTAATATTGTAGTTTTGAAGTAACTAGAGGATATCATGTCTTTTCTTCAAAGGTAAAACCGTGTCATCTTAAAGCAATAGGAGAGGCAAGATCACAGAGTTTTCATGATTGTTGTAAGTCATAATATTTAAGAAATAGCTTGATGTAGTAATTGGCTTGATAATCAATAAGATAATATTTGAACGAACAAATCCTATGAGCAAATTCAATATAAAAAAAAGCGTATTTAATAAACATTGTAACGAGACCAAAGCGATGACATTCGTAAATGATAGCATTTAGTTTCTTATATACTTAAAACATTTGTTTTATTATCAAAGAACAATGCAAGTGTTTAGCAAAATATTTGCCTTTCATGTATTCCGTTCTTTGGCAACTAAAGGAGTTTCCGTGACACAAAACGTGTTATTTACTTAATACGGCTATTAAGCACTCGATATAATTAAAGGTCATGAAGTAATATCGTTATAATCGAAAGCAATTACGCATTGACGAACATTGAGAAACTGTAATTAATAAAAATAGGGATGATGACAATTTTTTTTGCAGTGTCCGTCTTGTAGTTTTTTGTATAATTATAGATACGTATTTTTTAATTTATCCCGCAAACATAAATTGACCAAATTACAGTGAATGAAACTTACGCGTGACGTCACGATTGAGTATAAATTTTACTCTATCGTTACGTCACAAGCCCCCTCTCCTTAACTTAAAAGCAGTTAATCTTTGTCAATTCTAGTTTTTTCGGAAAAGGGAAAAATACGTGTCTCATACTTTTCAATTATCTAACTGAAGGACTACTGAGATTTTTTCTTTTTATACCCAGTCATCATCTCTATTATAACTGCCGCTTTTAAGGTACAGATTTCCAAACTATTAAACTTTGGGCAGACTTGTCCAGGTTTAAAGACATTGAATCCGTATCAATATTATACACAAAGCATTTGTAACAAACCGCAATCATATTTTGAATACCATATCGGTCCAGCCCTGGACCATCCCAAATTTATTACAAGGTATGCATGGGTATTTTTTTTTGGAACTTGTTAATGTTCGGAAGGAAATTTCCTAACTGTCAATGGAATGGGACGAAATGGACGACTAATAGCTTTTTATGTGACATAAAATATGACATAGTTTGAAAATTAAATAAATAGAATTCAATTATTTTTTTTTGTCTTTAATAAGTAATAAAGTACTTAAGTAATTTTAAAAACAAATTCTATTTGTGAATCAACGTTCTCTTTAAACCTTCTCGTGCTTCGTTTGTTATTTATAACAAATAATTCGTTCGGAAAAGTGCAAATCCGATACTGTCGTCCGCTAGCGTCTGCATTGCCGGTCTTGGCGCAGATTTATTCAAACTCTATCAAAGAAAAAGTTGTAGCTCCCTGGCAACCCGCTAGGCGCCCTGACATCCCCCTACGAGTAAAGGAACCTCTACAATGAACTATTTATTGAAAAGGAAATATTTATCTCGCGATATTGAAAGAATTAAATCTGCTGTTCGTTTTTTTTTTTTTTAAGTGTTATTTCCTATGATTTGTGAATAAAATAAGGGTTTGCAAAGATTCACATAACGATCTTAAAATCTATATTTATTTTTTAACCTATATTCCTATATCGTAGAAACATATCTTCATGTAAAGCCAGTACCGTTATACGTTTTATATTTGACAGTAAATTAAATTATTTTAATAATTATTATTTATTATTTACAAAGCAAAAGCTTTCCTAATAAGACATCTCTAATGAGCAGACTAGACTTTCCTTGCTCGCTAAGGATGTTTGCATTTCTGACTAGTACGGTTATTTCAGTCTAACATCTCTTAATGAAAACTGCATGCGTAAGGTACCTACTTCTTTTACACCAAAGTTATACAAATACAAAGATTTGAATATTCCAAATTACAATATTTAAAATACGAATTTCTTAACATCGTTTTCCTTCATTGTTTGTCCGGGGTGAATTACAAGAAAAAGAAAAATATCTACAAAATTTGATACATATTTTACGAGCCTGTATTTTGACCTTTGAATAGATAAGAAAGGCAAGTGTAAAACCGTCTCAATACAAAGTCTTCTGTATTCTGGCATGCCGGCAGCTGTTTAATACACTGTCAATTGCAACGTAGCTATTTGTCGATTTAAGTGCCTCGACAATATATCTTCAATATATCTCTCTTGAAATATACACTGTTGCAGTGTTCACACCACTTTCGAGATATTTCATATTTAGAAAATAGTTTTTATGTATTTTTGAACTTACTTATTTTGGATAAATGTTTTATGAAAGCTAAATAAGGAAGATTTTTTTTTTCAGATTTTTAATATTATTAGCAATTATTTTGTGAATTTAGTATTACATTCACATCGGTGTAACTGTATACATATACTGTGAGTGTTTTTTTCAATACTTGAATCTAAAAATTATATGTATTTGGTATTAACATAATTTTTATTTCATTCTTAATCTTTAGTTCCAAGACGGTGCCAGCATATAAAAAAACACATATCATTATGACATTTCCATCGGACTTAAAACAATGAAAATTGTATCCTGACATTGAAATTTCAAAACGAACAGAAAAATATGTCCGTCGGTATTTTAAAAGCAATAATAAAGACAAACAGTTCTTTCAACTTCTTTAAACAGAGCGATTAACAAAAATGATGTATGATGAGTATGATGCACGTTGACAACCCTATTTATGACTTACCTGCGTATGAAACTGTCATGTCATAATGATATGTGATGGATGACTTTAATTAAAGCCTTTAAGGTTTTATATGCTATTAAAAATGCATTCTATAGGGTCTGATAGGGTCTGATAGCCTTGGTCAGACTATTTTAAAGTACATAAATATTGTACTAACTTCTTTTGAATACAGTCTAAAGCATTTTTTTATACATGCCTCTTATTAAGAAATGTTAATGTTGGCGAGGAAGAAACAGAAAGACCGACGGATAAAAACCGATATTACAATAATTCTTTTTTTGTCTGTAGATCGTATATAACTCTGCAAACGAAAACGAACTAATGTCTGAGATTATAAATATGTTCTCTTGACTTTATAAATTAAAAAAAAAGTATTTTCGGTCAAATTGAGTTCCTTCCTTTTTAGATATCGGTTAACTTATAATATGTCATTTTTAATATTTTAATATCAAATACCGACTCATTTTTGAACTAACCTAACCTGAAATCAACGAAACACTTTATTCTTTCAAAAATCAATACCTCTATACCAAAATTTACTTCTACAAAATTCAAATACATTTATATTACTTCTCTATGTGACAGAAAACATGTACTTAACTATAGTTGTTATTTCAATGAATAATGAGTGTTTACCTAATCGCCAGTTTTTAATCGGACCGTAGAGTCGGTAAACATGTTTACGTTCTATATTCAGGCTATATTTTTATTTTCCCGTGGAGGTATTCCCTCTGCTATGTAGCTTAGCCAGCATGGTGAAGGTAAAGTTACTGGATGTGGCTTGGTACAGGGAGTTTTAATAATTGTTTATTGCAGGAAAAAGCTTGATGGATACTACTTCTGTGATGGTCTGGATTTTAGATTCAATGAGATTGTAATCTAAGGTCAAGATCACAAACCCCACCTAATAGTCATTTTTTTTTACTTAGATACTTAAACTAATATCATTGTATTTTTTCACTGATTTTATGGGATTTTTGGCTTATTACGGATAGAAGGGTGATTCTCCGGAAAAAAGTAACACAAATTGAGAACATCATTATCCTCACCACACTTTTCATACTGCAGATTGCTTGATTTAATATTATTTTTACCTAAGTTTGTAAAGTACTACGGCTATTATTAGATGAAGTAAGAATCAAAACATTTTAACCATCACAGTGAAGTGAACCAGTTGGTGAGGATAATGATATGACCTTAACTAGTGTATTTTTTCCGAAGAATCACCCAGAAGTTAAACGGAGAAACTAGTTTTTTTTGTTCTTAATTAGTGGTAATACATTTAAGATTGAAAATTTTATAAACAATTACTTCTTCACATGCAGCACCATTTTAACATGCAGGCGTTAAGAAGTTTCTTTCATACTACTTAAATAACCAAAACTATTCTCTATTACGTAACTTGGCGCTTCTAGTAAATCTCTACGGCGCACGAGTGGCGACCGGTGGACGTATTTCAGCCGTTTCTCTCTCGAAATATATTCGTTTTTGGTCGCTCTTTTCATGAGCTCGCTGAATGTGGCCTGGTCTATTCATCCTACCGCCCCGACGACGGATTTTTATGGGGGTTTAACGCGAATTATATTTGCTTCAACTCTGTTTCGAATAAATAGCCGTGAATCTATAGCTTGATAAGTGGGGGTCTTCCTTTGTTTTTGTTATAATTATTTCAATGGAATGGAAATAAAGTATTGATACATTCTTTTAAATCGGAAAAATTTCAAAACAAATACCGATCTATGTGATGATATTATGTAATGTATACTTAGCTGCTTAAGAACTTTCATCAAATCTTAGCGTAACGAATGAAGTTTAAAAGAAAAACAACACAAACTACATGAAAAGGAGCCATTTAAATTACGTTATTAAACCAAAAGTACAGTTATTTTCCGCCAAAATTACATACCAACACTAAATGCATTATCAATTAACACATGCAGTACTAAAGTTCAAAGTTACCTACTAAATAAACAGTACTTATTAAGCACATCATTAAACAATTAACCACAATACTTGGTCCACGAACCGCGTCTCGGTAACTTGGCAAATAAGTCTAGCACTTGAGCGAGAGGCGGTTTCTTTAGTGCACTTTAATGTGTCTGCCTGACCACCGATCCTTGGTCTTAAACATAGCTGGTGGTACAAGATTGTCTTAGTTTTGTACACGAGGTATATAGTATTGGTATGTTACCGATGTATGTTTGGTGCAGTGGACAATGCTAAGAATTTGGATGAATGGAAGATGTAATGACAATGCTTAGCGAGATAGTCAAATACGTTTGATACAAACTCGATTTTTTTTTAATTGACAATCCCGGGGCATTTTATGTTCTAATGAAATTATTAGTAAACGCCGTTTATGATATTATTGCTGCCAGAATATTAAATAACTATAAGCATTCCTTGTTAAATAAATCATATTTAGAATGAACAAATCTTTAATAATACAATTTGGGTTTAACCAATATTTAAAAGCGTAATATGTTAACAACAAATACCCATCGCCATATATTTTCAACCTTTACTAAAACATCCTTATACGAAAACAAGCAATGGCCCAATTTCCATTATTTCAGCATTACAAAGTTTCCTTTGGTAACAAAACCTTTTGAAATAATCCAGGAATTTATAAGCATTCGAAAGAATAAATTACTCTAGGATTTTCGCGTATCGCTAAAATGTAATTGCCAATATTTAACGGCAGTGCTATGCAATATTTCTAATGTAAATTCCGTATACGCTCAGTATTGGCTTCGACTGACAATAGCAAATACATTAAGGTTGATTCACATTTCATTGAAGTCCAGTCAGCATGTTCACTCAATTCAGTATCACTTATCTTGACAAGTAGCGTTTCTGCACTCACCATCGTAAATAGACAACTCACCAATATCAGGATATGACATTTCGTTTCGATATGTTTCGATTGGTGTCTTTGTGCATGTGATTTGAATGTTTGTGATAGCCCCACGACACATGGATTAAAATCCCTAATGCTCGAGAATGCTAAAAAAATATTAAGCCAATTTCATTAACATAAGAATATTTATAGAAAATGAAACTTCATGTGACTTTGACGTGTCCTCTACAAACATATGAGAGTTTTATATAGACGTCAACGACATGGACAGTAGTAATTTCACTTGGATATTAGAGACGCCATAGGAGTCCAATACAATAGAAAAAACATATTTTTGCCCTAAAATATTTAGTATCAGTCAGTCAGTTTTTTTTTCAGTTAAGTTCGGAATCCTAAAAATATATCGTATACCTTGCAATTTTAGTAGCTTCAATGACATGTGAATCAACCTGTATTCGGTCCCCTTTAGCGGACATTGTGTATTCCGTTCTTATTTTTGTTTGGTCATTTATCACAAATAGCTAAAGAGCCGCTTTATTAACATTCTGAGTACCATACTACGTTATAATTTATGGTGTATTGCGCTCGGAACTTGACTCCCAGTGTTTTCAACATGAATTGTCGTGAAAAGACTGATTTGTTTACCTGATGATGAATTGCAAGATTTGGTATCGTCTTTAAATGGAACAGAATTCTGTAGTCCTGAAGTGTTTAAAAAGATTAAATTAAATTTGGTAAAATAATTTGAAGATGATGCATTCTCTTTTGATCTTTTACTTAATTTAGACGCCGCACAAAATAAAAGCTAATAATCAAACGATGGATATTTTATATGTTCGTTGTGATTTTAAAAAACTTAAAAATTACAAACTTATCTTAACTTACATACAAAGAGTATGTAAAAGCATTACAACCACTTGGTAAGTGATCTAAACTAAGACAATAATCTGAACTCTAATTTTACACCAAAATGATGGTATAGGTCTCTACCTATACCATCATTGGTCCTATAATAATTCGCTAGTACCATTCTATTCAAGATTTTGCCCCAGATTTAACAAGATCAAATTAACACCCTCTATGGAAAATCCGTTACATCTAACAACTTTTAAATAGCCCGACGTCTTTTATCAAAAATATGGCTTAGTAGTCGATTCGCCCGAATTTAACTCGCCCACTACTATCCCAAAAATATATACCTAAGAGCATTCGCACTTAATTCAGCTTTAAAACAAGCTATATTAAAATTGCTTAATCTGATTTGGAACTATGACAGACATAAAGTCGGAGAAGCACGTCAATTTGATATCACCTCTCTTTCTGCGCTGAGGCTTAATAGACTTCCTCTACAACCACGTCAATTTACCTAATCATTAATCAATTTACGTCAGTAATCCGACTAACCCACGATCAGTGTTCGAGTCAGCTGTTTTGTGTCCAATACGCATGTTAAGTGTTACTCATTTAAATGTATGCGTACATTGCGTGTTTTTTTGAGGTGACGCTAAAAATAGACTAGTTGTAAAGCTGTCGTAAGTGGTGCGTGATCCGAGTTCCGTAAGAACTCACGAAATTAGTATGAAGGATTGCAACGCATTGCCATACACCGACACAAAAACGCGGATGACGTAGCACGGCGGTTCAGGTTTAGTCAGTAAAAGTCTGACACTACCCATTTCCTCCCCCGAGGGAGTGGGTGTCCATGAGGATTCACCCGCCTAAACAAAAAAATAAAAAAAAAGGAACTCACGAAAGTGGTGACCCGTTTGTAACAATTAGTCGTATTCTGTATATGTACCTACTTTTAAGTTAATAAAATAAAAAATAATAATAAAAAATATTTTTATTGGAACTAAGTTATATATACATAGTTTTTAAAGATGAGGAGTAAGAAACATAGGCGAAGAACAGGTGTTGATGAGATTTTTCTTTTGGAATATAAGTTGAGATCTGTTATCACCTAGGAATATAGGAACACTACGTTTTTAATAGGAGCATTTGTCAGATTTATATGCGCTAAATTTAATATTGTTTGAAAACTTTTAGTTTGTCAATTTAACTTATAGAGATTCTTAAATAGTTCATTCTACAATATTATTTAATATCATAATCAACTAGGTGACACAAAAACACTAGGACGACCATAAACGAATTTAAAACAACGTAATAAAAATCGTTACCAACATCAACAGAGTCACGTAACACAACACTAGACTCTCTCGCTATTAAACTTGAATCCCCAAACAATAAGCAAAAATTAAATTTTCCATTAAACTGAAAACGTATCAGCTGTTCCAAAAAAGTTAATCACCAAAATGGGCCACCGGTGATTCACTAAAAAATTAACTCCGCATTTGCTTCTAAATAAATTTTAAATTTCACCCCTAGATTTATGACGTCATCCCGGGTTCGCTTGTATGTAATTGTATCTCTTATTTAGAACAAAGAGAACAAAAGGTTCGGTAACTATGATTAAATGCTGGTTGTGTTTGTAATGAAATCAGAATTTTTGTTTTCGTTAATTGTTTTGTTTTTATTTTTGAGGTTTGAACATGTAGGTTTCAAGTTTAAATTCAACTTAGGTTGATTACTAGATTTATAGTACATAATTATTTATATCATAGATATTAAAAATAAAATTGTTGGCCACTAATGAACTCGAAATCCAAAAGTTTACGAAACGTCTATTATGTATTTAGGTACCTAACCTATACAAGCACAGAGAACTGTTCTTAGAAAGTTAGACTACATGATTTAATTTACAAATAAACATAGGAAACAATGTGAGTAAAATGTTGCCATTGCTATTTCAAATCGTTTTTTTATCATAAACGATAAACTTCGGTAAAACAAGCCTGTGTACATTGTACACACATGAATATTCATACATGGCTATTTTCGAAACAGCTACAACACTTCTAGAATAAAATAAATATGAATATACTTAATTACTTTCCTTCGTTAACTTATGCACAGACATAATAAATAACTTTTAGAGCATAATTTCGTAGCGCATCATCTCTGAAACGGGACATGCAAATTGGGAACGTGAAAAATAAAAGATAATAACGTTTTTATAAAGTTCCGACGGACGGGGTACGACGGGGTGCGTCCGGGACGTTTAGACTACACGATTTTGTGACGTCATTTTAATTAATATAGAATGTAATTTTTACTTTAAAATTAGAATTGAGAAATTATTGAGTGCATTAAATCTGTCTGTTCGAAAAAGGTTTTTCCATTCGATTGAATTTGTTTAGAAGATGACATTACGTAATATTTTGCATTAATAACTATGTACTTATATCTTAATTTCGTTATAAAAACGATTGACAATCTTCCCAGTCTTCGTAAGGAAACTTAAATCAATTAAAATACAGTTGAAATATGTACTACTTAATGCGGTACTGAAACTAAACCGCATTTTTTTAATACAATAATAAAAATACAAAGTCTACCTTTCAAGTTCTCCTTTTGCAGTTGCAATAACTTTAAACACCGATTTCGTTCAAATAGGCGACACTTACGTTAATATAACAGTTTTCTAAAATGCTTAAGTAATAACCAAGAATTTAATAAAAAAACAAGTCATATAAAATAGAACATACCTGCTTACACAGCCAAAAACAAAACACAATTCACTGCACTTTATTGACATATCAACCAAACGATACCAATACTTAATACACCATACATCGCATGCTATAAAAGCAATTTAGAAAAACCGTCCAGTGAAGAAGCAGCGATGAAAAGGGTGACACGGATGATGATTAATAATGGGCTAAATGTGAAGAACGACACTAAAGGGCCTCACCAACAGAATAACAAGTACCGTCTGACCACAACTTGACGTGTTCCTAACTAATTACGTGTTAATTTGATACGGAACCGTGTTTCTATATGCTAATGTTTTTTTTTAACATTTCTAAGTGAGTTTTAAAAGAGATTTTCTGTCTGGCGCTGATGTGGGTAATTTGTAGGTCATTTGTTTTGATGAGTGCTGTAGGGTAGTCGATTTTTCTTGTTGTTGGTGTGTTAACCCAACAATTTGTTTAAAAGATGTTTTTTTTATGTGGCAGAAATTGATGTCTTAAAAGACCTAAAACTAATTATGGTCAATCGATACAGCGTCTTAAGTTGGAAGCAGACTCTACCACCAATCAGCGGTATCGGTACGAAATAATGACTCATAATAATGAACTAATTAAGACTTATTGAGGAA
Organism: Trichoplusia ni; assembly: GCF_003590095.1. NCBI lineage: Eukaryota > Metazoa > Arthropoda > Insecta > Lepidoptera > Noctuidae > Trichoplusia > Trichoplusia ni. The sequence continues at coordinate 8,186,737 of NC_039485.1, forward strand.
TGTAATTTTTGACTCGTTAATGCGATTTTTTCATCTTAAAAATAACTCTAATTTCATACTCACGATAAAAGTCATAAATAAGTCTCTTTACAATCTCAACCAATATCAAACCACCTCTATTCTACAACTTACCACAGAATAACAAAAGAATCCCGCTAACAGCAGCAGTAGCTATAACTAATTCGTTAATTACCCTCAATTTCCACACACTACGCTAAATTACGCTTTGATACTTACGTGAAAAATGGCCGAAGATTTCGCCGTTGGAAAAAAATGAACGTCCTCAGTAAGCCGGCAAGACGCATGGCCCTGGACGTGTCTACCGAGGTAATTAGTGGAGATACTAATTTACATTTGTATTCAAAATTCGAGCGCTCTCTTGCGCCATTCCTCGTCTGTTTATTCTCATCTCGTTTTTTTTTTTAAAACGTACCGCATTGCTGTGTTTTTCGCGTAAAAAATTACGCGGCTCTCCCTAACAAATGTTTTGGGGACATTGTCTAGCAAACACTGGCCGGTAAACAACTTAAAATGTAATAAATAGATCTTTTTGGGTTAAACCTCGGTGATTTTTTATCTGATTTTTATGTTTGTGAAAGTAAATATTATTTTAAGCTATGCATATTACAAAAATATTCTTAAAATTATTATTAATAATAAACCCAGCCAGATCAATTCTCGACTTTTAATGCACCGTGAACAGAAAAGTTACTCATTCATTTGATTTCTATTAATTTATCCATTATACACTTTGTCTTTACATAATAGTAATATTAAGCGTCTTAAGCTTACATAGGGTGTTATATAAATTGAATATGTATACTCCAATTTTTACGATTAGCAGACAAAAACCATCGCAAAATGGATATTTATTAGTAATGGAAATTATTGTGTAATGGAGATTATGCATTCAATGAACAGTCCATCTTCAAAATCACTTAAAAAAGTTCCATTCACATCTAAATTTCAAAATCCTTGCCACATAAAAGAAAAGCAATATAGGTTTAACCCAGCCGCTGCAAGAGCGAACCGTTGACTTGAATTTGAATACACCGGTTACATTAACAATTCCACACATTTACTTATTTTTAGTCTTCATACGGTTAGGCCCCAGTGTTTTTCCTACGTCATTACGAATGATAAACACGGAGGCAGCTCGAGGTTAGTTAAATTTCACTGTTATTTATGTTTGTTTACTAACATGAGGCTTATTAAATATTCGCACGAAGTGTAGCGTTGAAGGGAGATTATCTTATTGCAGTTTTCCGAGTTCGTGTGAATTTTAATTGTTGCTTGTGTAAGAGTGTGAATTAGGTACAATAGGTACGTAATTTAGCAATACTATATTTGAATCGAGATAGGTTTTTATGTTGTGTAACTAGAGTGTAAAAACGGAAACCTGTTAATGAAGCAACGACACCTATAAGCCCGTCTGTATCCAGGCTTGATCTCTGGAACCGTTAAAGTTGGAAGTTGAAATTTTTATATATGATATATTTGAAGTGCCGCTAACAAACTATATAACAAAAAATTGCGGCTAAGCAATGCTTGGGTTGGTACAGTCATAAATTTTTTGGATGACCATTTTATTTTATCTATTTGTTTTTCGTTAGTCTATTTGTATGAAACACTGCGTATTAAATAAACAATGATCTATTATTATGTTGATAATCTGTTTCCGAGTTTAAGATAGATTTTAATAATTCTTAGCTAATGTAATAACGTCAAAGTTATGATCAAATATTAAATTGAAAAGAACGTTAACAGCATTGTATTAAAAGCTACACATATAACACAAAACTAAATTCTATCCTGCCAATAAACAAACCGAATAATGACAGTAACTAGATTAAGCACCTATAACAGTCCGCCGCAAATGATACTAATCACATTAAACAACAAATTGATATCTACAGTAAAGTTCCATTACAACAGATTTTAAACATAAACTAAAACAGTACAAAACAATAGCGTTGCACACGGTCGTTAATGAAAACATGTTGTTTTTGAAGCAGCTTAATAAGCGAGACATGAATAACGTTCATTCGTATTACATACGCAATAATAAATGTTCGAAAATAATACGAAACGCACCATTAATGAAAGCACGCAAAATCCATTTGGCGTTTTCATTTCAATTTTATTTAATTAAGGCTTATGTGGTGGTCCCCGCCAGTAATGCCATATTTGGGTATTGTTATTGAGTAGTTTTGGGATTTTCAAATTTCAATTAAACACTATATTTTGAGTTATTGGTTTTTGTTCGGATTTGTGGTATTGAGTACGATTGTTTTAGTTTATTAGTTTGAGAATGAATCTCAGGCTTAATAAATGTCTTTATTTAAACCGCTAACGAAGTAAGTTAATAATCAAATCCCTTGCAGTCATTTCAAAGGCTTTTTTATTGGAAAATACAGCCTAATCCTATGATATTGTCAGCAAATCCCAGACGAGTATCATAAAAAATCGAAGAAAAAAATCGTTCGCATCTTTTTGTTTGAAAGTAGGTACCGTAAGCTTCATTACGGTATTCACAACTGACAATTAGAAGAACAGACAGCATCTCATTAACTTACAAATGTAGGATATGTCAAAGAATGACAAACAACTCTTCCTAGATAAACCACTTAAGATTCCCTCTAAAACAAAAAGTCTAAAACTAATTACCGATCAATACAAAGTATTCTAAAGTATCTCAGAACAGCTAGACCTCATACATAGGTATTTCTGAGGTTTTAATTAAGTTCCAGACACTCGTCTCATGGTAACGGGCCAAGTACTTAAGAATGACGTAGTAAAACTGTGTCAAAAGAATTTGTAAGCGCTTAGCAACACACAACAAGTGAATGTGTTAATACGAGCCACTGATGCTTAAGGAGAATGTGCATCTGGGGAAGCTAGTTGGAATTTCACTTAGATAAAGTTGTCCTAGAAATGTTTGGGAAAATTGTATTATTTAGGTAAGTATTTACTTTAACAAGAAGTGGCCTCATTTAGGCTGTTGGGCTATAGAAACTGGAAGAAAGACAGGTCCCTAACTTTCCGCCTGTAGTGTACAGGGTGGAACTATTCTAAATTCTGTGGAAAAGACCCACAAAAAAAAATTGGGAAATATGTGCCGATTATACTCTTGTTACCATTTCTTTATCTGGCATGATACCTACATACATATTGTAGCCTTGTAACAAAATTGTGAGGGGCGCGGGCGGCGGCGTTTTTATCATTTTTAAGAGTATAATTCAGATTTCTCTTGTTTAATTTTTCTTCGTACTTAATATCTTAGTTGATGATAAAAAAATAATAATCGCGCCTAGGGGTGTTTTACGTCGGATACATGAACTGGGCTGCTTTTGTAAGACGACTAAAAAATCACCGTGTATATTGTCAAGGGAAAAGACTACTATTGCGTCATGTCTCCTCTAAAGCAAGAGAAGAGCGCTGAAGGGTAGAGGAATACCATTGGTGTCGATTGTATTTTTCATTAAAAAGTGGTATATACGATTTCGGATTTTTTGACTATAGATAGACCAGTATAGCTCTTATATCATGGTCCTTTTTCATCTCCACTTAGGATGTAGAACTATTTTTAATTAAAAAGAAAAGTTAAAGTATTGGAGGAATTTTAGCATAGCGCGCAGTTCCAGTATAAAATGCCGTTACATACTGTAAAAGAACAAATAAATTTACTTCGTATACAAAATCCAGTTCTAACCGCCCAATATCGCGTACGAATGAATAACAATTGGTCACAAATAAAAATGCAACAAAAAACGTTTGTCGCATATTTTTATGTACCTACTTAGGTCTCTATATTTGTAAGGACGGACCAAAAGTCAACGACCGATGGCGCCTAAAAGCTTTAACAATAGATAAAAATATGTAACTTATTAATATAGATATATTTAGTAGCTCAAAATAGATTCTCCTTGTAACTTCCTGCAGTAGTCATCAGTTATGAGTGAAGCATTTTTGAATGTGTCAAAGTATAGCTAGGTGGTTTGTAAATAGTAATGCGTGCATTGAATATCAAAATCATAGGTTAATAGGTTTAGGTAACAATAAGCGCAAGCTTTCTTTTAATATCTACTGCTGTCTTTTAGCAAGAGTTACAAAGAGGTTTCTCCAGTCGCTGTATCATTTATTTTGTAGTGAGACCATTTCAAAGTAAACTGGCTAGTAAATACAAAGATTTCGGATCAGCACCTCTAGCTATGTGACAATCTGCACATTATCATCAATAGAAAAAGCTAAAAGTAAAGAAATTACATTTCGATTAATCACGTGACAGACCTGTCGTCTTTTTACTTCTCGGTTGCCTTAAAGGAAACGAAATCAGACGAGAGAACTGACTCTCTACAAGTGACGCTACAACTCCTCATCACCAGACATTCAACTTAACTATTACATAACCGGATATCGGATTATCAACACGGCTAGCCAAAACGCGCAGATTATTTTAAGTGTATTAATATCAGACCTCAACACAATAGAGTGACGTCACTCAAGGCGCCCGAGTAAAATCCTGTTAATTAGCAGTCGGCAAGCAAACTGCGGACTACGTGACCGATCGCCTATCAATATCAATCGGAAATCTAAATCTAAGCCAGTGTACCTACCGCAGTGTACTCGAAGGGAAGTGTTGGCGTAATCTTACCATCGCTGATTGATTGATTGGAAACTTATGAGTCAATAAATTGTTATTTGACAAATTATTTGCGTAATAGTCGACTGCTTTTGAATTTTGTTAGTGATTTGTAGCTTAAGTAATTGTTTTCTCTAAGTGTTATTGATTTGGTTGTTGTTTGAGCCCACGTCGATAATTTATTGGTTTGCTTTGTTGCCAATACCTGCCTGGCGATTGGCGGAGCTTTTGATGACAAATAAACAAACTACAATCAGAAGTTCCATGAGATCTCCTAAAGGAGAAAACCAAACTCCATAGAAACTTGGGCCTGGCGTTACAGAGCTGGAATTTTGCCATAAATTAGAGAACTTAGGAAGATTTCACGAGTCCAATTTTCACGACACTCAACAATGGCCAAATTGGTAAAATCAGACAATGTTTACACTGATTGTTAGTCTTAGCGAAACCTCCTTTTTAAAGTGAAACCTCCTTCTCAAGATCCTTAGTGAAACCTCCTTCAAAACCTGGGACCTGACAAGCGGTGCGCTATAAAGGACGGAGCGCGCTTAGCAACGGTCTCTCTCATGTCTCTCTCTCACACTCTCTGCTGTCAGGTGGCATCGCTGGAACATATGGCCGTCTCCTGCGTTGTATTTATTCAACTGTAGCGCTTGCAATCTACCATGATGAGGTTTAGGTACCTACCTACTTACTTAAAAAGTGATTAATTCAGATTAATATTCGTGAAAACTTCAGCAGAAAACTATGTTTACTAGATAAGGCCTACTTACATCAATAATGACATATTTAAACATTGTATTTACTACCAGGGGATTTTTTGATGCTATCTGAAATTACAGTAAACTGAGATTGCAACAATAGGTTTATTAAAATAAAAACTGTATTATTAAGATCGTTCTTTATTAACCACCTTCGTTAGGATTATCGTAATATAATAATACAGGAATTGCGCAGGAGTAAAATTGGTCCATGGTGTGGGCACAGCACCCAACCAATCTTCGCCTTTCTATTGTGTTGCAGCGGTCTGTTGCTATTCCACCATTAATGAACTCATGGTACAGTATCCACCAATCGTCAGAAGAGCAATATCCAGATCCGGTTTTCCAGCAAAGGTCAGCAGGAATGCAGGCATCCAATATGCAAGCAAGGGTCAGTCAGAAGGCAATCAGTTTCGGAGTCCAGTATTCGAGCAGAGGTTTAATATTGTAATAAATCTCGAGAATTTGAAAAAACACATTCACGCGCTCGAAGATACGAAAAGCGAATGTCACTTATGAAAGCACGATGACAATTATCAGACGTTGACATTGGCATTTGACATTTGCTAGTGTAATCCATGTGAAATAAATGAATCGATGCGTTAAAATCGATTTTTTCAATTATTTATTTCCTTTAATGATTTTTTAATCGTGCTTACATAAACAAGTTATTAGACACCAGATTTTTTATTTTACAATTATTTGAATATAAAAAAAGGAATTACACTAAAATAAACGGTAAGGCTGATCTATATTTTGCCCAAAGAATTAGTATTGCCATACAACACTGGCAATACTAATTCTTATTCTTCTGGGTACGTTTCCCGATTTTAGCAAAGATGAAGATGTCTTTTTTGACGCTTTGTAAATAATGTATATTTTTCATTTTATATTGATATAGTTTTAAAAATGTAATATCCGCTAAATCGATTATATCCTAGGTACACTCTATTGTTTAATGCTAGTGTTTGCAAATGAAGTTATGTACAATAAAATAAATACTTTAACGGTTTACAAAGGTTGTTTTAAATAGAAAAATAGAAATGTACTTTTTTTAGACTTGGCCATTGTAATTGATTCTAAGATTTAAATGGGTAAACAAAGAAAAATAGTAGAATTTTTTGGTACATATTTCATTTGTGTAACGGCTAGGCCCAGAATCGGGTTTCTCCTTTTCATCTTCCATTACCCTTTTGTCCTTTAATATCAGTACTCAGTTCTATTTTAAATTTTGATATCTTTTCAAACAGCACAAGTTTATCGTCTCACCCCCAAAAGCAACATATGACCTCTTCAAGCACCTGTTCCCTTTATCAAACTACCATCACCATCAACACCCTTTACTCCATCAAATTAACCTTCCATCTCACCACTGCAGAGAGTACTGGTTTACTTACAATATTCTAAGTCATTCAGTACTCTCTGCAGTCAACCAGCTATTAAGGAATTCCACCTAACGAATCATGAGGACATGACACATCGACAAATTGTTATTCAGCCGCAGTGTCCGTACAAAAAACGTGTTGCTATTCAACACAGGAATGAGTGGAACCAGAATGATTGACATCACATTAGGATGGTTTAAGTCCTGTATTTGCTAAGCAGGTCACTTCGCTTGTCATGTTGATTCGTTCGTCTTCGGAATAATTAAAAGTTTTGCTTGTGTCCGCGGTGCTTGGTGATGAGTTATTGTGGACAGGGATACGTGTGTGGTTATGAGTTATTACTTGATGTTTGTGTTTGATTTGATTATGCGGTGTTTGTTTACTAATTATATTTTTTCAATCAACGGTTTTTTTCCTTTTATGGAAATAAACAGATTTCATTCACATACAAGTGAGAGTTAAGTAGTTCATGAAGGAAATACATACAAACGTGCATCCTTATAGCATCAGATTTGACCTAAAGCGAGTAAAAGTCCCGGTTACAAGTCTTAGTACACAGACAATCATTTTGTAAATTCATTAGACCGTTGCTTGGTGTTATGGCAAGCTTCCAAACATAGCAATTTCAACTGTTGTACGATATCCCAAACTACAGAATCAACACATTCTTTTGTTTTATTATAAACAATTGCGGATCAAGGATTAATACAACCGCGGTACAGTCAAGGACAAATGTCCTGCTTTGTATGTATCAAGTAATATGGAGGTTTTACTAACAAGCGGGAAACATCAGTGACAACGACGATACGTGATTTGACAATACTTAAATTTATTTAATTTATAGGAATTGTGAAGAGTTGTTGCTAAAAATAACATTATTTTCCATTATATTTTTTTATGTAGCTATTTTTGGGTGTTTGGGTAGTTAAGCAGCAATTCGTGTTATTTTATAGCTATCGTATGATTTGATTTCAGAGAAGTATATTTCTGTTAATGAATAGTGAAGGCAAAACTACATAAGCTCAACTGTGTTCACAAAAGCAAAGCTTTTGTTATTTTACCATACATAGAAGGTAAAGATGTAGAAGAACAATAGTAAGATAGAAGTATTTGAACGATATCGGACAGAACAACAAAGGAAACCTATTATTTCACCGTTTTCAAAGAACCAGCATAAAATGCAAAAGGAATTTACTTAAAAAACACGTTTTATTCCAAAACCGCACACAACAATAACACCTTTAATTTTTAGTATGTAGGTATCGTTAATACTAAAACCTTGTATTGTAACTTTGAGATATAATGGAAAATTATGAAGAATTTCTTTCGCGTCACCTCAAGTTAGCGGGTGGTAATACCCGATACAATATCTGTGAATAATCAGGTCTTACATCTTAGCAAACATAACAACGCATCTACTATATCAAAGATCAGCGTTAATAGTCTTTATGCCAATAGAAACAAGGACGAAAATTGATTTTGGTTTACTTTTATGAATGTACCAATAACTTTGTGTGTTATTGTCGTGAAATGAACAGTAATTTATCGTCGTCTTTGCAAGGTAATTGCGTAAATCATGCATTTATGACAGGCGGCCACAAGCGGCTTTGTCTACCCCCATGCCCGCAGTATAAAGCTGTTTTGTTGTTACTAACGCAAACAAGAGTTAGACGTATTGTTCTATTTAAAAACTACAATTTTTTAACTCTCTTTGATGTTTAGAATACACCTGACTTTTGTTTTCATTCCAAAATTTGTCTCAGTTCATTTGTTTGCGAATTTTGCGTTCAATTTGCGTCATAACAGTTTATGACAGGTACCAAACGGAAACGTACAAAAAAACTGTTTGAAGAGAACAGATTAATGGTAGTTATTGTTAATAATTAAATTGACTGTAAACCTTACACTTCCAAACATTCTTTCCTAGCAATTTATGGGTTATCAAGAGGCTGCCATAGTGACTTTCTTAAATATTATAGTAACAAAATGAATAAATTTCCCGAATATTAGATACATTCAAAACCAAAATCACCAACAAACTGTAATTAAGTAACACAAAACAATATAATTTATCGATCCAACGTCAGCACTACATCCAGCAAATTCAACTTGTAACAATCTATTAACAAATAAACTATAAAATCATATCGGAGCTAAAGACTTAATTAGCGGTCGCTGCGGGGCACTGCGCACGCGCGGGCCTATCTTATCTCGACGGCTCACGATTCGAACAACGAACTCTAGGACAGTGCTGTTTATGAAAATAACAGGGGTATGGCGCCTGCGCAGGCCGGGCCATAGACCACGGTTAGCTTTGGAACATAAGGTTCGAGATGGAAGTGAATTGTTTTACACAATCTGATTTATTTAACAATATTCTTTTCACACTTACAAAGGATTCTTTTTTAACCTTTTTTTCAATCAAGAAAACTTACTTTGCGTGTTGTTTTATTGTAAAATTCATATTCTCCTTTTTTTCAGGTCTGCTAGAAGTATTGCAGTATTTGAATAGTTGGAAGCAACTCATCAAACCTTGAATCAAATAAAGAGAGTTTTTTCCCCCATTATATTTATTTCAAACAATTTCTTGCTATTATCTTTCATTATATTCGTTACTTTTAATTTATTTATTTTTTAATTATGTTATTTAAACAAGGGATCAAAATACCATCCTACATATTGTACATTACCTACCTGGATGATGACTCTACAAACTCCTAAGTGTCGATCGTGACAATATTCCACGGGATGCTTGTAGCTGTCTATGAGAGAAGCCATGTTTAATAGTTAATGGACATTTTCAAGCTTTATATGGACTGGCTGGATAGACATTGTTGCTTAGACCGTACCCTTTACTTAATAGATTAAAACCGCTTCCTGTATTTAATCCTGAGTTTCCAACGGCTGAATATTTGACTTTTGATGTTCCTTTTTTAAATAATGACGGTTACCACAATTGACCATTATTCTTTTTTTACATATTGACAGTTGCTACTGATACGGAATTCCACGTTTAAAAGTCGTCACATTCTGTTTTGATACTGGTTTGATGCAAAATGCTTTGCGAAATATATTTATTAATATTTCTCTTCCATATTGTCTTTATTTCCTCGTGTTCGGGCCCCGACTGCGCGGGAGTTGCTGTGCCTGATATTGTAGACACAAGGATTTATGTGGCAACTACACGTATATGAATATTAATATAATAATATTTTTAGTGTGCACACATTCAAATCACACAGTTGGAAATAGAAATGGTTTTGATTTACTTAATTAATTCAAAGGCTTAAATGAATTCTGAACAAGATATGATTTACGAATTATAATAATATGAGTATATTGAATTGTTAATTTTTCTTAATTATAAGTATGCATTATTTCTCTATTTATAAAAACATTACGTAGAGAAATGAATTTAACTTAATATCCACCAAGTTTTACAATATGCACTCGTAAAATCCGATTCCTTACTGTTTCCATAACGAAAATCATTAACTCCTGAGTCCTGCTCAAAGTTTTGTCCTAACAAACACGATCCTACACAAGAAAACAGTACAGTCACCAGTAACCCTAAAACGAAACCAAACTTGACCGAACCCACGCACAACCTAGACTTAGTAAACCCGATACTAGATAATCTTGAACATAGGTCCATAGGTATCGCCTGGATCGCGCGGGTGGCGGGTTGCCTCCCGGCTAATTAAGATAACTCAATATGTCCGCTGCTCGCGAAATATGGCGGCGCGCACGCAGAGATAGCCGTGTGCGCTGTGCAGATTTTACGCGGCAAATTGTTGTGTGACATGCACGAGATGTATGAATAATGGTGGAGGGTATTGTCGGGTGTGTGTCTCCTGATCGTCTCTTGTTTTTAAGAGTGGACGTTGTTGATTTGGACTTTGTATTTTTTCTGACGCTGATGAATTTGAATTTCTATTAATGTCACTGATTTTCGATCACGTATGTAGTATATTTTGTAATTTCATTCAAACTATTATAGTAATGATCTGAAAGCACTGTCAAAAATCACTGAAATTCTGGATTTCCCTGGCAATCTTATCCATATTGAGCTCCTTATGCTCTACAAATATTAGAAAACTTTTTTAACACATTGATGAGAAACATAATATGTAGCAAACAGGCTACTTAAACATAAATCTATCGCAACATTTCCGACCCACCTCCTTATTACCAAAAACCGTAAGACCAGGGTTAACTAGGGTCATATAACCATAACCTAAACAAAAACAAGAAAATGCCTAATTAAACAAGTACCAAAATCCGATACCGGCCTTCTCGAGGCAACCCACTTAATAAAGTGAGTCTCACGTTGCTAATTAGCCCGTTCATTATAAGCCTTTCACGGGAGCCTTAATTTCAACATAAAACACTATCCGAAACCGGGCTTAATTTTGAAGAGATTGTCTTACAAGGTATCATTTTATTGTGTTTATACTATTTTGTTGCTTTTAGAAAATTTTTGTGTATTTTGGGATGTTGTTTTTCGTACAATTACAGCTTTTGTTTTTTTGCTTGTGGAGTATTATTGACTTCAGTCAGAAGGCTAGGTTTTGATACATTTATTTGGACACCTATTTTCAGTGTATTTTTTGGAGTAAAGTAATTTTCAGTCATCCTTAAAGTCTAACCTAACTACGTACCCTTGCTTGCCGACCAAAATATTGTCCGAAAGGTAATAATATATCCATTAATACTTCGGTGCCCCAATTACTTTTGTCAAATATTTTAATTAGAAATAAAAAAAAAAAGATTAAAATAATCTACAAGGCAAAATATATTTAATACGATTTATTATATAATTTCATCCTATTTATATATTGATAATAGGTAACTACACTAGATACCCCCCGTCCTAAGATTCTTAGATAGAGTTAGGTAAATAAGATGCAAAACATATACCTACTTATGTATTCATTACACAAAATTCGCAGTTGCTCAATACAATCCATCAAACGGATTCTAAGTTGTCCAATAAATTATTGCTCATATCCTACATCGGTGTGATTTACGTCTGTACTTTCATATAAATCTATAAATAAACAAATTCTAGCGTAATTGAATAAGGTCTATCTTGAGAAGTTCTGACGAAAGCTGTAATAAGGAGAAGGTTTTTTTTTAATTTCTTTAGTTTTGACTTTTGTCTTAGCCTAAATTACTGAGGTTCCTGTAACCCGGAATTGGGTAAAAAAGAAATTATATTTTTTTCATTTCCAACCCCGTTTTCACGTCTTAGGTTATTCCGCTACATAGTAGCATGATTTCCTATTTTGGTCATTATTATAATCACACGAAAATTTCATCAGCATCAATCAACCTGAAATAATCTGTTACTGCTTACACGTATAGGCCTCTTTTTCAGTCTTATTAGTCTTTTAAATCCTGATTGAAACCTTGCAAACCTTTTTTTTTATTCAGAAACGCGGCAAGCGAGGCGACATTTGCAATTAAGTACAAATATTACAACTGAAAAGTATAATCCAGGACTTGACCCTGCTACTTCTGGCTAATAACATCAGTCGTTTTACCAAATAAGCTACCGTGATCTCCGACCAAAAATTCGTCCATTGTATCGTGTCTAAGTAGTTTTCGAATTCTACATATAAACACGACACATCTCTAGCCCCTGCATCTAGCTATGTTTCTACAAGAGGACGCGTACGGCTGAGCAAATAGCTAAATAATAGGAGTCCCTCAGCAGGTGGACTACAGTCATTACTCTTGCGGTAATCCGCCGAATATACCCTGATTTATAGGGACCCACAGACGGACCACCAAATTTAGGTGTTTTATAAAAAATGGAGCTTACTTTCTTGAGTTATAAATAATGTTAGAAATCCCTGAAGGGAATAGGATTTTGGAGGTACGGTATGATATGTTTCCGTCAAGGTATTTAAGAGCAAACTATTATTAAACTTGTTTTTAGATGATTTAAATGGTGTTAAGTTTTGTTTAACGAGTTCTTTTTTAATTTCAAGTGGTGTCCGTAGACTGAAAACGTTTTGAATCAGTCTTTATTCGTCACTTATTATGTCAGTTCAATAGTGATATTTACTGAAAATGTTTACTTTTATAATAATTTAAATACAACATAACGAATCAACAGGGTTTCTGTTTTGTTTTGATACGGAATCCTAAAATTTGGTTTCAAGTCTCACTTTGTATTAATAACAGGTGCTCTAGTATTACGGGATTATGCATGCGTGTCTACAAACTATAGGTACGTAATTACAGTCAATGATAATTATCCAATTTGCAAACTTGTTGACACGGTTGAAACGAACACCTGGTCAAATGAATTCGTATAGATATGAAGTTGATGGAAAACTGTCTTGTGTTTTAAGATCGTTTTTTCCATGAGGAGAAGGAACCAAATATTAGTACCCTTCCTTATTACAACAAATTTATCATATTTTACTAAACAAATAATGCTTAACCTTAGCGATAGAAATGTAACATCTGAGTAAATGTAAAGTTTACAATCTAGCTATTTTCCGTTTATTACATGCAGCAGGTAGGTTTTGTTTAATCTGCAGTAGGTTAGTATCATATTCAGTGCAGACGGCGAAGATTCTTCGTTCATTCCACCTTTATGCTCTGAGAGAACCGATAGAACAATTTCATAAATCCCCAACCAACTTTACACTCTCAAAGAAACATCACAAATAATCCTCTCAAACATATTTACAACATTTTTAAATACATGCTCCAAGTAAACAAGGTCTAGAATTGCATAGCAGAAGAATCGAACCCCACATCCCGGCGGCCTCGCAAGCACGCTTCCTGTTTGGCACGACACCATGGCTACTTTTCTCTATGTGTATACTACTTTATTCCACCGTTCGTCTGTATGTATTATGCATTAGGTTTTTCCAAGCAATCGTTCAATTTTATTATTTTCAGTGCTGTTGTTGGATTTTCTGTGTGAGCTGATTTTTAAGCTACTGATGTATTTAGTAGGTAAAATATCTAAGACAGATATATTTAGGTATACTATTCAAGTCACAATTAAGTTCCTTCTACCTTTGAGTTGTGTGAGTAATGTAGAAACAGGAACTTATCTTATATTTATTTTTTCCGTTTACTATTTTCTGCTTAGGGAACTCTACTCAGGAATACTGTGTTTACTAATTTATAAATGGGCAACGGATGACTGAAAACTATTTTAAAGGTAGATACTGAACTTTCTCGTAATAAAATAGGGTAGGTAAATATTTTAGCTGCCTTATTAAATCCATATTGTTTTTTATTGACCATAATGGTCTTCATTTTCCCTGTTTTTCATATAGGTAATTGTGAAAGAAACTAAAGGAAGTTACATAATTTTATTTTTCACTTCAAAAGTTACTTAACTGATATGAATATTTATCCAAAAATATCTGGTTCTTAATACCAAACGGTATAAGCAGTGATGTCTTTACTTCTGTAGTAATGCGTTAAAATTTATGAGCTAAGCGCACCTTATGATTTATGAAATGACACTAATTTATTACACTCATTGGCTAATAACCCGGTGGTAAGGTGGGCTGATATTAGGAGTCCAAAGTCCGTCATATTAGATAAGTCACCTAAAAAAGTATGGTTAGGCAGAAAAACCAATGAGAGTGATTGGATTTACAAAATACCAAATTCAATTAAATGTTTTAACTTTTAGTTATGTATAGGAAATTTTATACCATTTTTTGATGTCCGCTAATGGCGTTTTCTACGAGTAAGTCAGATGAGTCAGTTTTGTAGAGGCTGGCGTCTAATTTTGATACCATCCAAACTTATATGACTATTTGTATAATGATTAAGTGGAAAAACACCCGGTGTTTAAATCTTGTCACATTATTGTACTTAAGTCCCAAATACTGAAAAGCAAGCATAAAAGTAGCTCTTAAAGTTACGATTTAATATTCCGCCATTTGACTCTACAAATTATTTTGTAGTGAATTATTGACGTTCGTGTTTTGTGTCTGAAATGTTTTGAGTTTGAAATCATCTTTAGCAACAACATTATTGTTACATATTTCATTTTATATCAGCGATCCTTTTTTAATTTGGCTTGACGCCCAAAAAGGTTCTCATCTTAACCATTAAGGGGAATAATTGAGGTAATTTGTATAAAAAAATAAAAGCATCTTGTACAGTAACAGAATTTTATTTAATGCAGATCCATCTCGCACTTTAGCCGATATTGTACAAAAAATTATAATATCGTTTCCATTCATAATAATAGGTATTGATAGTTAATATTACATAACTCTTCACACAGTTACAATCATGAAACACAAATATTTAAATCATTCTCTACACTAGAATCCCTCGAGTTTTAAGTATTTCTCTTCATTTATGACTATATTATAATTATTTTACATTACAATAAAATTGGGCCTACCTATTTACGTATGACAAATGCTTCGTAAAGGACAAAATTTACGTATTACATTCATGAGCACGTTTCGAATTAAAATAAATTAACGATTTCGTTGAACTGTAAACTTATCAGTTTGAAAATGCCGCAAAATATTTGTGAAATATTAAAACAAGTGTACGAATTTCGAATTCCCTGGATAGTATACAATAAATTTGTGATTATTTATTAAGAAGCTTTATAAATAAGTATTTATTATTTACAATATGTAACAAAAGTTCATCAATAAAATTTAGATCAAGACTCTTTCAGTTAAGTAGTGCAAAGTACACGACATTACGATCGTTGTTTAAAATAACACAATAAACCATTATCGTGTCAAAAAGGAACTATAAGGAGGTAATAAGATGAATCGATGTTTCATAAAAAAAACAATTTGGCACTTCGAAGGGCGTTAATTAAAAATAAAAGTGCCGAAAGAATCTCGATTAAATTTTACTCGATCTATCGCGTCGTAACTACATTATACAGAAGAAAAAATTACGTATATGTTTATAGGAATCCAAAAATATTACCACTACTGTATCTTAAAATAAATTACATTATCTATTACTTAAATTTAATTAGCTATTCGTATACTGGGCACAACTAGTTTTGATTCATGTCATTTTAAGTGACTATAGGTAATCTATGTTTCTAAGAATAAGTTAAGCTATCGACTAATAAATGGAATATTTTTTTTTTCATACTAAAGCTTTTGTAGTTACGTATAGGATCTCTGGCGGGACGCAAGGGACTTCAATGTTTAATACATTAATAGAAAAAATTGGTAGGCACGAAAGTACGTCTTCAATTTTCAATTATCTCACAAATATACATACAATTATGGTAAAGTATACATTTGCCGAATGCGTCGCGCCAGCAAAATATATTGTAAGTAAGTCTGTAAATGTATCACTATTATGCGTTGCAAAGACGTATACAGACGTTGTACATCAGATTTCGGTTACAAGTACACATATATTAGTCTTAATATTTACATTACAATAATTTGTTTCGACGTACACTGCGACCTGAGCGGATGATAGTGAGAACGAACGCGATACAATAATCTTAGTCAATATTCGTATAACGTTATGTCTGGTCAAAACATTGAGTATTACAAACTCTACACCACAATACCTACTAGATTAATATTAAGATGAAAGTCCCGTGTCGCAGTGCATTCACACTCCTCCTGCTTTAACATCAGCTCGCTATCAAAGACTTTAAGGATATGAACTCGTCTACATATGAACTATTGGCAATCTTTCCATCACAAATAATTCCATACTGTATTTACCTAATCGTATAATCGGCATCACAATAATACAAATAAAAATAGTAACTATAAAGAGCTGTAAAACCCACCTCGGTTCGACACCGCGTTTTGGCAGATAAAGTGCGATTTCGAGTGAGCGATAGTGGGGCACGATTCGCACGATAAATAAAAACACAATTCCATTTGAAGCTCGGAGTTGCGGCGCGGCGGCCGTGTCCCGTGTACCTCAGCAGGCGTTCAAGATTTATACAGGGAGATGCGGAACAATATATCACGGAACAGTACGCGGGAACTCGACCTATTCCTAGCGCGGAGCAGCCACCGTCCCGATGGAACATGATAGCAGATCACCCGACAGATAGCGACAGCCTCACAACTAACGCCATGTCGTCTGGACAATAACTGTACGCTTTCTAATGGTTCTATCCTCGATATAGTGCAGGCTCACATCTTATTCCGCACCAGTTACGCAACACATCGATACCATCGATTCATATCAATCGAGTCGACTATTTAATATCATCTCCTTATTAACATAATGTATTCGTATGTAAGTCAAGCTAAGCGATAAATAAGCGAAGACCGAATTGCGTATTTTTCATCCGAGCTTCATATAATTTATAGTCGACGATGATATCGCGACTGGTTCTTTTATTTGTGAAATAGTGATACGCGGAGTGTGCTCGGTAAGCGTTACTAACGGGAAATTTTGACAATAAATCTCTGGCAGTCGATTGCCTAAGCGTTCGTGTGGGCTGGCGTAAAAATTTATTCGACAGTCGATTTTGATATCTTGATCTCGCGACGTCAAACCGCGTCGGGGCGTGCGGAGTCGACCGACAATATGACAATCGAAACAAATGCATCACGACAGCGGGTACATGGAGCGCGCTAACTCACACACTAGTGCGGCCCTAAGACCTACCAAGCATCGACAACGCTTTACACGCGACGACCACCTGAAACAAAAGGAAAAGCGAAATTAATTAAAACGCCAATCATAAAAAATTAAAAATGCAAATAGCTTATTTGGTTCCGAGATAAATAATTTAAGCGGGGTTAGCCAAACAGTGTATGAAACATTCGATATCGCTGTTGTTGGTTTAGGATAATTGGAAGAATATATTCAGCATATTGCTGAGGAGATACATGTGACGTTTTTTAGCTGTATTTATAGACGCTTGGCACTAGTCGGTAACAATTTAAAATCTAAAGCGCGACGATATTTCATCAGATC
This sequence comes from Trichoplusia ni, assembly GCF_003590095.1. Lineage (NCBI taxonomy): Eukaryota > Metazoa > Arthropoda > Insecta > Lepidoptera > Noctuidae > Trichoplusia > Trichoplusia ni. The sequence continues at coordinate 8,204,457 of NC_039485.1, forward strand.
GGAATACGTTCTCATAAACAAGGGCGGACTTAAAATGCAAATAATTTCGCGCGAGCCCCATGGGCATGTTAAAACAAACTCAGCATTCTAACAGCTTTTCATTATTTATCGCTTACGCTCACGGAACGGCGAATTTTTTTTTCAGTTAAAGTTAATTTCTAGCGTAATGCGTATTTGATAAAAGGCTGTATCTCTGGCAGCCAGGCTCCGTCGAGCCGGCTCTGAAATTAAGATGTAACATGATGCGAGAACGAGCAAGAGCAGCTAGATTTATTGCTATACCACTTTGCATATGCTGATTTACAAAGACGGTGGAAATACTACGAGCGGTTGCGTGTGCGACAAATGTGATTTAAGTGTGTCAGTTCATAAAACAGTTCTTAAATCATAATAAAGCGTGAGCTCATGTGGTATAGTAGTCAAGGGTTAAAGAATTAAGTCAAACAAGAAATAAACAAGTTAGTATTATAATACCACAATTAGTGTAATTTGATAAATTTTAGAAAATGTACCTAATAAAAACCCAGAAATAATTAAAAGATAAAATAATTTAAGATGAATTAAAAGCGAATAAATAGGTATAAACCAATGCGCATAATACTAGGTAATAAATTAGGTAAAACTTCAAAAAATCAAGTGGTATAATATTTATTATCAGCTCTATACAGATACGGCGCTGCTGATGTGGCCCATTCGCGAGGCAGCGCGCGCGAGAGGGACGACGTCTGGCGATCCGCAGTCAGCAGAAAGAAACACATAACAGAAACGTTCGTACTTGCCTCACAAAATGTTTTATTATTTAACGGAATTTAATTGCTTTATTTATTTTTTCTAGACACATAGTCGAGACCAAGATTTTCGTAAAGTCCAATAGCACCTTGTTTATGTGACCATTATGTGGCGACACTAAAATTTAATACCTTCAAGAATTTATATCGTATGTAGGTCAAACGTTTGATTTAACACCGAGACAATCAGTACGAACGCAATTTATAGCATAAACAAAAATACACCTACGTTTCTCGAGGGAGTTCTCGCAAAAAGTCAAAGTAGTACAAAAAGCTTCGCCTACCATCCCGGTCAAGGAAAGTAATAAAGAAGAGGGACGCGAACCGAATAATTGATACGATTATGTGTTACTACTGTTGCGGAGATAAGGGTGATCACATACTGCGCGCCAACGGAATAGGAAGAAAATGAAAAAAATACTCGTTAACCCATACATCACCGGCACTTGATGCTTAGGCGCTTAAATGTAGAGTATGTTAACCCCAAATGATGTCACATGTTTTTTATTGCAATACATTACGTAATGCCGCCAGACATAACCTGGGCGTTCGCACAAAACTAAAACAAATAGTGAGGATGCCTGCACGGGCGACGACCCCAAATGCGAGTAACACGAATTCTATTCTATTTCCAGATGTTGACCAGTATGCACGCAGCACCAAGAACAATGGAAGAAGGGCGCCGGGCGCTCCGTCAAGTGCGAGAGCCCATAAATCCAATAGGACGCGCAATTTGTTGAATTACAGCATGCGCCAGCCAGCCACCGGGCCGACGCGAAATTAGCTCCCACAGAGATAAATTGACGGCGGCCCGCTAAATAAATTATTTGGGAAAACCGAGAAAAAACGGGCGTCTTCCCTTGATAAGGGTTGCGAGTACTCTACCGTGGAAATAATGAATATCGACCGTCGACACGGGTACATGTGCTACATCCATACACATTGTTATCTATGTGAAACTAATATTAAATAACGTCATGTATTTTTGTACAGATCCCCGAGCAAAATTCAACAATCGCACTTAACATTCAGTAGCTCTATCAGCTCAATAAAAACATCAATCAAAATTAATGAACCACCCATTTGAATAGAACCACTTTATAAAATCAACACCTTAAACACACATTGACTTGTATCTGGTTTTGTAATTAACCAAGCAATTATCACCTAGAAGCCGTTATTTAATTCTAGGTATTTCTCACGACAATAAAAAAGGTAATTAAACCTCTATAGCTGACTTTAAGTCACTTTAAGTGGTACACGTGTGTACTTGTGTAAGATTGTGTGTCGAACGGCACTTAAGACTGGTAGCTGAAATCGTGAGCATTTTTGACGAATACCGGCTAATCTGATGGTGATTAAATGGCTTGCCAACATATGTTTTCTTTAACACTGACTTTTAGGTGTCAATATGTTTAATCCACTAAACAACATGTTTAAACAAAACCATTTCTTTGAGAACAAGGATACACACAACATTTTTGAGAGATAGAATTGTTTCCACTAAAATGATTATATCTTATAATTATAAATGATCAAAATTTTATGGGAGAAAGTTTTCTTTTTAATTGTCCTCGTTGTATTAAACTCAGGAAGTCCTCCCATTGATGTTTTATGTATTAGTAACATAAATGCTGACTGGATATCTTCAGACCAATATGTATGCATATAGGCTAATACAACATTTTGTACGTGTCGACACAAAAATCTCATTTAAAGTTGTTTTTTAACACAAACATCCCTCAAAAGGGCTGCATCACCCTTTCTTTCAGCGGGATTAATCTTAGTTGTATATTCAAGATTTAGGCGGCAATAAGAAAGACGCATAGGTGGGCTTACGAAGGGGCGAGACTGGCAAATTGTCTCAGATTCCACCCCAGCCTGTAAGGATTTTATTACATTCGTTAACGCATATAAGATTAATGTGAAAATACTTTACATTTGTATGTAAATTCTATATGGATTACGTAGGGCTTAAACAAAGGGTTTAAAAATGATAACCGCGATATATTTCTGCGAGTAAGCATTAGTTTTTTATAGCCTAATTTATTATTTCAATTTAAATTAGAAGCTGTTTTAAATTGCGAAATGTATTTATAGACTTAGGGATCCCAAAAAGACTAAAAGTTCCAACATTAAAACATAACCTTAAAATATTCTTGTTCTTATGACACCTGCAATAAATCTTGCCAAAAGCTTAACCGAGTTAAATTCGAATCAAGATTAACACCACCATATTGGAATCGTAACGGCAAAAATTGGAACAACCAATAACATTCGAATTCAAAAATTGGAATAGGGGTTCCATTTTAAAAGGAGTTTGCTCCACCCCGCGTACCTGCGCCGAGTGGCCATCAATTTATCTACATCCCCACCCGACGTGTGCGGGCCCTGTGTGACGTGGCTCCGTCCTGAACGCCATTACTGTACCGTCTATTGTTAGAATACGTTCAAACACTACAATTCATAAAAAGAACACTAAAAGTGGCGCAGAGGTGTGAATTTTCGGCCAATGTTCATTTGTTTTTACTTCAGATTTTGATTTGATTGTTTAAGTATCGCAAATAAATTTTGCATGTTGTATTTGAAATGAAACCGTTATAAAAATCTTATGTGTAAATAACGTACAATCTAACGCAATTCGTTTTGCAAGTAATATTAATATAAAAGGGTACTGTGATTTTTTCCCGCACGATCCGCCCCCCGCCCGGTACATTTATCAGGATTCTGAACGGCACAAGCTAAAATTTTGGACGCTTTAAGCTGGGCGTAAATTTCACAAAACATGACACGACCGCGTGAAAAAAAACACAACCGAAAAGTTACTCCAAGCGTTTGCTTGTGTATCCAATTCAAATGAAAATTAAATTCGGATTTTTAAGACTAATTTATCTATGATTAAAAAAGCTTAAAACTCTGTATTATTTAGTAACATCCGTATAATTTCGATCACACATTCTAAATTCAAAACTTTTACCAGTTCGATAAAAAATCACTGTTTATTTAAATTTGACATAGATACGGCCAGTAACTCGTTACCGGGTACAAGCCTTCGATATTTAAATGCATTATTCAAAACACTATCAACGGTACTCTAACCTATAGGGCTTTCACATAAATCCCCATCTTTCAAGACAAGGCCAATTATACGGGAGTTTTAAAAAGGGAACCGTTACTAGGCGCATGCGCCATCGTTTGTCGCCGTAGTGAACTTTCACACTACACGATATTTATATTAATTTTATTTTTGGGCACAGCTAATGCGGTCGACGTGCTCAGACTAATCTTTCTTTTTTCTTGCTATTTATTTCTGTAACAGTTTGTTATGTGCCACCATTAGGTCGGGCATTTGAGGGTTGCAAGCGACAGTTATTTTAGGTTCTCATTTTAGTTATGACTTTATTTATATTGACGCTTTTGTTTGATATTAATACAAGCATCTCTAAAAACAAATGATTTTCACATAACTATAAAAAATTGTTCAGAAATGCTAAAGTATCAAATCAAATAATTAAACATACACAATGCTACAATCTAAGTACGTATACTTCTTATTTACCTAAACTATTATTTAAAATATTTACAAAGAATGTTCATACTATTTTGCTTTGAATAAATTCACCCACGCCCACGCACTATGTAAATTAAACCAAAAAATCCGAGAAAAAAGTTGCCAAATATTGTCATGAGAAAAAACTATTTAATCCGTAAAGTTTTGTAGGTTGGTAGTGGGGTATAAATCAAGCGGTCTTCGCTGGCGTCGATGCCAAGGAAATAAGATGATATCGAGTTGGCAACATCGCGGAGACGGTGTGTTGGTGTACTGGCGATGAGCTGCCATTGTTGTGGAGAGAGTGTGAGATGAAACGACGTGCACAGCTACGATATTCATCCTTTGATGGGAATACCTCGGAGTAATTATTTAAACATTTACTTTTTTTTCAGGACCGCGACTGAAATGAAATCAAAGAGCGATAATGTCATTAAGACAATATGTTTTATTAAACATTAAAATAAAAAAAAATGGTATTAGGTTATAAATCGCGAAGCTAACTCTAACATAAAACGGAAAAACGCAAGACAGAATTTGAAGATAAAAATGCGGTGCATCGGTTTTTAGGAGAGAGCTTGACAAAAAAAGTCTAGAACGTAAATAACTAGGTACCACAAAAATTATATGTACCTTTAAGTGCGAATCATGGTATTGAAATCCCATAATTCAGTTCTGACTGCTTAGTGTTCGACGACACACGCCATAAATCTCTGTATGATTTGTAATAAAACCTCCTTCCACCCGAACGTCTTTGTAGAGAACTTGACGTTTATTAAGTACCTGTGTATGTTTTATTTTTATTGCAGCTGTTAAAACAATTTCTCGTATATCTGTGAGGTGAGCAAAGGGTAATAGCGCGTCAGTCACGCTGCCAAATCGTGATAATTTGTGTCAGTTTAATTGTTTGTTGCATTTGTTAGGACAGCTGATTATAACCAACGGAACGATGGGAAATTAAGTACGGGAAATTCAACTTCAGCCTCTTGTGAAACTTTAACGTCTGTTTTCTGAATGGAAATAAACTTTCGGTAAAGTGACTTGTTGTTTCATTTACTATTTCCTCTTCAATCTATCATTTATGTTTTAGAATTATCGTTTTAAATCAATTTGATATGGTCATAAGATAAAGAAGAACACGGTCAATTATAAGTGTTTTTGTCAAGTCATATACCCGTTTATAGTACACAAACATACCTATATGTTTATCATAAAGTTGATTTGTGGCGCACTCTCTCGGAACATCGGCAAATTATAATCCTTCTTCCACAACAAACGGCCAATGGATGAAAACAATTTTCCCTCGAAAAGATTACATCCCGTCCGGCCTTTATTACTCCTAATCACGTGATCTAACAATAAACTATTTTTCACAATATTATTTAGTGAGGCCGTCCCTTCACACTTTCGTTTTTTCTCCCCTTTTACCAAGAAAAATAAGAGTCGTGAACATTCATCAACGATGACGGTCCTCGTTACCAAAATCACGTTTATCATAGATCTCTTCTCTAAGGTTTTAGTTTTCTTCGCCGCTGATAGAGTCTTAAAACAATTTTTCGTCCAATCAAATTAAGACTCACTATCCCGGATTGTAGGTTTCATTTTTGTTTGTCGTGCATCTGATATTAGAACAATTTTCCCGACAGTGCTACAAGGAAGAGTCGCGAGCCACACACGACGAATTACGAGCGAACCTGGGACGCGAGCTGAGTTATGTGCTCGCGATATATAATATTTAAGAATTATGTTTTATACTTGGTAAAACCTAGGTCGGTTTTGTGGTGGGTGTCCACTTAATTGCCGAGACACTATCGCGTGATATATGACTCTTAGATCTTTTATTTTGTCTAATGATGTAAGATCGAGATAAAACGAAACTTGATACAATACTCTCGGTGTCAGTAACTAATCGACATTAAAATGTTTGTACATTTTCTGGGAAGATTTAAAGGTCTAAAGCACAAGAAACGGATTTAAATCATCAAATTTGCTGGCAAAACATAGTTTCATTGATTAACGAATCTTCCTCCTTGTTATTGGCAACTAAAAGAAAAATATATCATTCGTTAACTAAACAAACTCAATAATTTACTTCGAAGAATTACGTAACTGAAAGACTAACATATATCTATGCTTTGATGCTATTCCTGTTTTTCTTTGACGTAGAGTCGGGCGTCTCACCAAACTAGTTCCGTATCAAACCTACGTAAGCAGACCTCTGTTCTTCTACGAGTATTTCGCAATCCGTCCCACACTTCTTGAGTTATTACCGGTATTTTTGGGTAAATATTACATATAACTGTCCCCTTTCATTACGAACACCGTCTATACATCATCGGAAAAGAGTTATCGAGTTCCGGTGAGTAAGTGCATATAAATTTTAATGTTTTTCGACAGTTTAAGTGAGTAAATTTTAATACAGTGTTCTATATAATGTAGCTTCATTGAATCACATTTATATTACTGAGACGTGCGCTACTTAAGATTAAATGTTTTATTTATGTTTTCGCATGACTCTTCACAACGAAATTAAAAGTGACACGTAAATTCGAAAGTCTGTTTTCTAATTCAAATTGAGAGCCCTAAAAACAAATGAAGGTAGAGATATTTGTAGTCATCTGTTTCTGTTAAGGAGATCTAATGCTGAGCTTAATTCGACGGCGGTAGGCATCTCAAAACCGACTCGTCAGCTATGCAGCAAGATGGCGTCGCTTGCGACACGATTTGTCAAAAGGAAAACAAACAGCCCAGAAATAGTTTGAGTTGACAAGTTTATAGCTCGCTCGTACCCACCCGACTATGTTACGAAATTATACTAACAGCTAAGGAATTTTATTCAACACCCGGGGCTTTTCCGCTTGCTTCCTCACTGATTTACATTGTATTTGTATCGCTGTTTTCTGTTTTGTATACGTTTTGTTGATGGCACAATGACGCACTTTGTACTACTGGCGTATATAAATGTTTTACCTGTATCCGCTTTTCCTGTAGATGTGTAATAACAAGCAAATCTTTATAACATAATTGGCTTTTAATACTTTGACCAGATCTTCAACATTTTAACAATAGATTATATTAGGTCTTTTGTTTGAAACGTCACTATCTTAACATTAAACACAGAGTCCTACGTTTATTAAGCACTATGCTAAACATTATAGTAACTACATTTGCATTTACAAGATTCTGAAAAAACAACTTACAAAATCAATTGAAAACAATGTCCACAGTCACTAAGAAGTCTTTTTGTTTCAGATAACTCGCTACACAGTAAAAGATGGATTTGCAGGTGATAAATATTAAAAGTCGACATAAACAAGTCCAAACACGTAACTAGTTTCTGTGGATATTTGTCTAAGCAAAAACCGTTGGATATAGAGGAAAGCGTAAGGCCAGCTTAAAACACCACGATTAATTTACCATGAGACTTTCAGCTAAATTATGTTAATATATGTGCATTTAAAATCGATAAAAGATTTATATTTCAAACTATTACGGACAATTTAAATATTTACTAAGACGCTCATCTTTATTCAAATTTATACATCATCTATTTTTAATTATTTTTTATCATCTGTGATCAGTATTTGAACGCGTACAGGAGTCTTAATATTTGTATTAAAAGAACTTAAATAAAAAAGCGTTGGTTCCAATCATACAAGGTGTTTAAACTCTTACTGTATTCAAGAATGATCCCATGAGAGACACAATATGAAGTCAAGCTGCCTTTGTCACTATCAAGTGCCATACTGTGAGTATTTTTGCCAAGACTACTCAAATAAATGTAAAATTTAGGATAATCATTCACAATCTTTAATTATTTTCGGACTCTTGAAGAAGGATTTTCGATAAAGCACTTATCGTATGTATCGATCAACTGTTTTCTCTACGAATAATCGGTATTAGAGTAATTTTATCTTCGATACAAACGCAGGTGTTATTCGAGAGTGTGCGGCCAACCTACAGAGGGTCGTTGAAGTTACGCGGGTAACAGCGCAACAAGAATAATACAAAATGTTTTTCATTTTCTTTATGTCACCCCCGGCAGTCGTAAAGGCATTAAGCGTGACCAAACTTTTGTTTGATACGTACAATATAAGTATGAGCGCATTGCTGTATCTGCCTAAGTCTTGCCCCTAAACTCTACGTCGGTTTAAAAATAAAATCTTGAGGAAAAAGGATGTATTTCGGTCGCTAAGGAACTGTTTCGGGATGATAGTATTTTTCTATGAAAATATTCTTATGTATTAACGTGAAGTTTACAAACATCTATTTTATAAAAGATAGTTATGCACAAATTTAAAAATAAAAGCATAAGCAAAAGTTATAGCTGCTGATCAGGTGTTGTATTTTAAGATTTTTAAAACAATTTAAGTTGAAATAAGTATTCTTCAAGAAATCTAAGTGATAGACAACATTAAAGACCCGTTCTCCCCTTCGAGTTCTAAAAATCACTATTCGTGACAAAACTGGAAACATCCCCATACATACATATGTTGCTTAAGTTTCCCCGATCAGAGGAAAATGGGGAAAAGTGTATGTTGCCCCAACGCACCATTGCCTTATACAAGAACGATTTTATTGTATTAAGATGATGTAACGTGATGTGGAGACGATAATGAATCGTTTTCACTTCATCCAAGTACGGTATAGAAAGTTTGTGAATGCTTTCCAGTAGAATAGTGTAGTAGTAGTCGTTTTATGAGTTCTCTGATGTTTCAGATGATTTTTGTTTTCTTTTGTTTTTATTTTTCTAGAACTGTTACTTATTATTGTGAATTGTATCTTTGTGATACGTTACGAAAGAGGTTTTTTGTACTTTACAGGTTTTCTTATAAATCTTTAGCAAAGAAGTTTCTGGAACAAAAATACTCTTTTTTCTTGATATTTTTAAGTTTTTTTTTTCTTTAGGTAAGATACATTCATCATTATACTATCAAAAAGATTTTCCTTCTAACAAATATTACAACTTAATTTCTAAATTAACCCTAAACAACAGGGGTGTCATTACATTATCAAATTGCTCAATTCTAAATTCAAACATGAATCGTTTGTGTCGTCCCTACTTCGTGAAGCGATGGAGCGGGAAGGCGGAGAGTTACCCGACTTTACCCAAGTAATTACTTTATTAGGTGATACCGGAAGACGGCTGCCCGCGAAATATGCTACGGTGACAACCCTAGCGACTATTTGTGTAAACAGTGAGTATCAAAAAACCGTTTAGAATACTCTAAGGATATAATTTCGAAGGATTTCAGTAAAAATCTGAAATCACTTGATAAAAGAACAACTCCAGTAACAAAGTGACTTCTGTAGCTCAAATAAAGAAATATTAAAACAAACTTCGACCTACCTATCTAAATCACGGGCGGCGCTCAAACTAGACACGAGAACACTTTAACGACAAATTAACAGCTTCAATTACTTACAACTACCGGTGCGCTATCGCAGCGGCAATGAACTAGCGACTACCACCCGGACCTACCTGTGGCTCGCCTCCTAATAGCCCGGTAATAATATTTTATGGCCATTACCTTTGTAAACACGGATAAAACGTTCTTACGCGACCTCACCATGTAAAAAACGGGCGACAATTGCGTTAACGGGATTCCTTTTTTGTTATTTCCGAAAAAAGAAACAAAAGACTATGAACAAAACGTTCTGTTTTTGAATTTTGTATTCCCTTTTAAAGTATTCTTTTTGCTATTTTTTATTCATAAAAAATGACAATCGGCTTTTGACAATTTGGAATACAAAACAATTGAATTTTGGAGAAAGAAACTTTTGTTCGTTAAGTGTATTTGTTTTAATAGAGAAAGCTTGATGCAACGACAGCAAAGTATCGTTCTAGGAAGTCGCCGACGGGATGGGGATGTGCCAAAAAGAGATAAAGTAGTTTTATTGATCTATACGGACGTTCGGGTGGCGCGAGTGTGAGTTGAATGAAACGAAGATAACTTGCCGCCCCAACTTGTTTTGTCCTTTTTTCTCCAGTGGATTTTCGGTGGTTGCATCCCTCTCGGGCCACGTGACCTAAGCAGGGTGTAACTCACCCTACAGCGGCCATAACTTACTCATAGCGATAGGCGGTACGGTCGCGAAAAACATGTCTACATTATTCTTATTTTTAATTTCTTTTTTGTTACATTATTTTAGGTTTATTTTTTATTTGAAACTTGAGACTTTTTGTTCTACATATTTAATTGGATGGTTGAATTGGGATTTAAGATTAACACGTGACAAGGACTCTCGTTTTTTCTTGAATCCTATTAATACTTAGGTAAAACTAAGTTCTTCACGACAATGTTAAAACTAAAATAGACCACGTAAAATTACACCATTACTGAGTAGAGACTGATATTAAAACATACTTTAATAATTAAATAAAAACAAAAAACATTAATATCATAACCATACCGGGAAATAACTTTTTATTTGGTGCTGTTCAGCCCAAATGTGCATCCCATAAATTACGTCTCTCCTTCAGTATTTCTTTCTCTGTCTTGATTTATTTTTTGTCTTGTTCCCTCCCTCCGTTTATTAACTGGCTAGCTCAATTCACTTGGGCTTGTATCGTATTTTGTTGTGTAAAAAGTTTATTAGAAATCTGTTCTTCATTGTATGTTTGTATAACAACTACATAAGACTTTTAAATAAAAGAAGTTTCATTCAAGAATAAAGTCAAATTTATACTCCGATTAGCATAATCAAATAAATTAATTCACAAAACCAAAACATTTTCGGAATAATCTGTTTAAAACGTAATTCAAGTTCAATGGAACCGCTCAATGAATAAAAGTGTGTTTACAATATTAATATAAAGTGGCAGTAAAACCCGTAAGCCAAACAATCACGGCCGAGGTGTTAACCGATCGTAAAAGTCAAGTTAACGATCATCATAAACGTGTCGTAAAACAAATAATTAGCTGCTGTTCACTCAGAGCCACTCGGATATGAGATAAAAACGTGTTCGTGTGATTCGTATGACGATAAAGACCCTCCATTGATTTCTTATTATGTAGACTAAAAATTAAATTTGAATTTTGAATTCCATATTTAGATTTGATTTAATTGGAGTATCTAATTCTTTATAATATATGAAACTTATGATAATTATTTTCTTTTATTTTAATGTAAATATCAAATTACAATATTAAAATGTCAACATTGCTCTTTCGTTTAGAAGGATTACAAATTGAATAATATGATCAGTACTATATTCAGAGAGGTCAGGCATTCGACTATGCGCATGAGTTTAAATGTAGCGCCCTCTGTTATTGAATAGTAGAATTATAAAGCACATCGATCAATATTTAATTAAGAATAATCGTGTTTATTTCATTTTAAAATTTTGAATTATTATTTGTACAATATTCAACACTTGTATACGATTCATAAAATCATAATTAATAAATTTAATACTCCATTTCACATTTTTTCCTCAATGAACAAAAAAATACACACTTAGTATTTTTAATTAAGAAAGCATGAGTTTGATTCTTAATGACTGTCTGCCATATCTAATTAAATGGATGCCATAAAAGACGTGTTAAAATACTATAATCAGTTCAAAAGGAGTTAAACCAATAAATTATAGAGTAGTAAAACGTTAGAAAATATTATGTACATTAGCACATTGAAGCCGTAGACAACCTGACGCCCATTTGAATGAAGCTTTATAGCCTCATAAACCACCACTTGCGGTAATAAAGTGATTTATCCCATAAAATAACAGCTGATCGCCGTGATTACGCACAATACGAGCGAACTCATAATTTTACAGCCAATTTACAAACAATAAAAGTCGTTCTCTTGTCTTACACGCCCATTCGCCCTCCGATATCTCCATATTCGACGGTCGAACGTCGTAACTCGTAACTTTTATAACCCAATAAAACCATAACCTCGGTCCTCTAACTTAACGTCGTATAACTCACAATCCTCGTTAATAGATGGCGTTCATCGCTCAGCGCTCGCACTGCCATCTGTGAGTGAGTTTGCGAAGCTTTTTATGAGCCATTTGAGGTCGTCACGTCGTAAAGCAGATGTTTTATGGCTTCGATTGATGCCGCTAGTGTAGCACTGCGGACGAATTACATTACTGTGTAGCAACTCGAATGATTTACTGTGATGCTGTTACAAATATTGCATACAATTGACATATTATTATTCAAATCATGCACATAATAAATGTATAGATGAAACTTAATATGCATGCGTTATTATAGATATTTTGGTCTGATTTTTAACGGCTTATTTGTGTACAAATCATTAATGAAATTCGTACTTCATTTCACTAATTCCAATGCCTATTATTTTTCGCGGTTTGCTAAAAAGGATTATATGTATACATAATAATGTATATCTACATAAAACTGAATAAAAGTTACGTGTCGTGCAAGTAAAACCTAGGTAAGTCTAAGCACTTGGCAGTTTATAATAAACTAACTCAAAAGAATTTCCGTAGCGCAGGTTTCAAGAAACCCAAACAACTTGAAAGAGAATTCAGAAGTGTATTGTCGTGTTATATGAAGTGCCTGGCAATATACGAACTGTAAATTGCATCATAAACATTCGCTTGTGTCCCGTCGGCGGATTTTCCCTCGCTCCACAAGTTTAGTACCTCAAACGACCGCAAGCGACCAATGTCGCGTCGAGTGCCCGGCTGCGTGCCATCTAGCGGCGAGTCGCTGAACTTTATGGAACATGAGTCAGCTTGTCCGAAACACGACAGTGATGACTAACATTTGGAAATTTCTTTATGAATTTCTTTTATTTTAGTAGTTGCAAAATTAAAAGCGTGTTACAGTGTTTTTGTTAAAACGGTTTATGCTACATTAAATTAAAATTTTAGGTACGACATCACTAGATGGCGCTACTAATGCTTCGGTAGAGCAATATAAGTACGGAAGTCCCACAAGTATTATTTTACGCTTTTAACTAAAACATTTGGTATATCTAAAACGATTTTAAATCACATGTACTAAAGGATTCAGTTATTCATTTTCCTATGCAACCGAAACCGACTTGTGAGCTGTGCCAAGTGCCAACACGTAGGCCAACTCTTGGCATTGATGGTGAAAACATTATGGACAAAAGAAGATATAAATTCTGTGTATATTTTAGTTGAATGGGATTTAAAATGAACCTATGACACTGTATAATTTCGTCAAAATATCATAGACTTGTCTTAGATCATTAAAAATCATGTCCTCATTTAAAATACTTGTTTCTTATGAATAATAAATCTTTAAGGTAGTGCTATAAATAATAATGACTCAGATCTGTTATTGGCCAAAAACCAAACATTTCACATGACACTCAATTCTTATTGGACTGCAGTACATTGTTGGCTAATAGGTATGAGACTCTAAACAAAAGTGTTTTGAAATACTTATAAAACCTATTTACGAAGTTCTACCATACATACGTACTATAGACCTAACTTATATATTTCAAGAGCGAATCTCCAAGACCTTATTAAGCCGAGATTATGCACAAAACAGTTATTTCTCAAAACTTTCTAAAATCCACATAATTACATTCAGAAACAACTAATCCGATGCCAAAAGTTGCCCTGAAACAACATAAATTCGATTTAAAAACTTACTCGATATCTGGGGTAATTATAAAAGAGGGGGTGACTGACAAATCCCCGAATAAAACAACAAGGAAATAATTCCGGGCATAAATCGCCCTCTCGGTGTGAATAGAATAGCAATTATTTGGTTGAGTTGGTGCTGCTGAGCCCCTACTATTGGTACTCCAAAGTCGAATTGATATCACTTGAGGGAAATGAATGTGTGTGTACTCTGTGCACGCAATCAACAGACTAGTGTTCGGTGATAGGCAATGGAATGAATATCACACGAAAGTCACGAGTGATGTTTATCTTATTGCATGTGAAGTGTGGTGTGTTCCTATGACTTAATCAAAATGCTAGTTTTATTTACATAAAAAAGGCGTGCAGGCGTCAATTTATCAAATGAATCCCTGTAGGCAACTGACTCTACATTTCATTTAACGTATCTTAAATGTTTATTTGTTTTAACATTTTTTTAAAAACGGTAGGCATGTAAGTAGATAGTATTAGGCTCTACAATTAAAATTAAAAAATATATTCCTACTTAAGATTTTGAAATGAGATTCAAATAAGATTCTAGTGAGTTATAGGCAAATAGTAGGTCCAATCCTCACACTGATTCAACCACTATTATTAGAACTACCGCACATTTCCTGCACTCCAATCATATTGGCACTTTGAGGGTCATTCAACGATATGTCAGGGTTCTTATATGAATGGTCAAGCTTAGGGTAATGACAGGGTTGGCAATCACAAAAACAATACCCAACCAGGGCTGAAAACAAGAAACGTATAACTTTAACTCGAATTGGATAAAATATGTAACGATTTTCCTGACGTAAGCTTTGAGTTATTGCCGTTCATATTTCATAGGGGAAAAATATTATCTGATTTCGGAGTTTTTCGAGTTGTTTGTTTTCATTTTGGATACTTCGAACAAAAGAGCGATGTTGAAACATTTCCTTGTGCAAGACACCTACCTACATGCAACAGTAATAAAATGGAGCATAGCCATGCCACGATTTTCATCAATAGATTCAGATTCTAATTACTACGAGAATATTCTCAGCTCAAGAACTGTGCTAAGTCTGAATAACCCACATTTGATACAATCACTTAATATAATAATATGATATAAACTGATCATCAGATTCACAGCAAGACATTCAATTCAAATGCCCATTTATTAAAGAGGACGATAGTATACAATAAAGACCATTTCCTCATCAAAATCAAGACTTAAACGCCTCTACTCACCAAAAAGGTCCTAATACAAGTCCAAACTATCTTTATTCGAGTCTTAATGGCTTCCCGGAATGTCATGTAAATGCCAGCCCTACGAAAGGGTTACAGTAAGCATGCGAACCCGTTATACGTTTCATTACCGTTGTCACGTCTTAAACGTGCCGGCCGCAGCAAGCCTAAAATATACCGTAGTTTTCCTGATTGTTCCGTCGAGAATTTGAATAATTATGTAAATAAATATAAATATTATTACATTCTGAATTTAAATTAGTATTTAATTTATTGAATCATCGTTATATGAAGACTCCAGTGAGAATGTATTAGGTTTGTTGACAGCTCGCTAACATAAGCGATGATCCAACTTTGTCAAAAAAGAACTTTCGGTAAATGCAATCTACATAGTAATTAAGATTAGTGCGAATCGAAACAAAAGCCAATTATCTAATCTAACAGGACAATAACACTATTGAATAATGAGAAGCTTGTGTTTACGTTACGCCCTCGGGTTTAATCAGGCCCTTAAACAATACCGCGAGAAACGAATCTCGAACGCAATAAAGAAGCTCGGATAAAAATAAATTAGCGTATCTCTGGAGAAGAGTGATGGGGGTCGGAAGACCGAGGAAGGAAAAAGTTGAGGGGTTCAACCCTTCTTTGTTTATTTACTCCCAACGCCCTGTGTCGCTACACTTTGATAGAGCTTTTATTTTAACTTTTATGTAAGTAAACAAATTATATAGTGAGGATAGTATTTAACAGATTATTGAAACCGTTTTTCATATTTAAAAGTTTCCAAAAATCAATGAAAATGATGTGATATTTATTTTGCCACTTCACCTTTTCTGTTCTGTTATAAAAAGTATCAAAACGAAACTGATCCTTCAGTAATACATCTACAGGTGGATATAAAAACACCTTTCAATACCTACAGACCTAGGCATGCATATTCAATTAAGACTTTTATCTAAATGTTAAGAGATACAAAGATACAATATATTGCAAGTAAATAATGCGAAGCATTTAAATTGGCCGATATTGTTTTATTTACACCCTGTATAAATTGAGTCTAGATCTCTAGGTGTGAAACGTGACTAACAGATGGTCGGATTTAGCATTTCGTTTTGGTCTAATGATCTAAGGTGTGAGATGTAAATTATTGGATATTTAAAAAGGAAATTGTACAGCAACGTTTTTTTGTTGTGCAATGCCAATGAAATGTGTTTATTTCTAGGTTTTTCAGGTGCACCTATATTGAGATAAAAGCTGGGTAATAGCTTGGCCATGTTTTTAATTATGCGTTAATTAATGAAAATAAATTACAAAGCAATAGTGTATACCGAAAATACTTTGCACAAATTGTACGACTAGTATAGAAAACCAAGTTTTTGTTTACGAAATTATTCTTAAAATAAAATAGTATAATATTAGTCGATTTTACAGTAGAATCAAATATATTCTTTCTATTTAATATAGGATCCGAACCGACAACATTCAAGTTTTAAGCACTTGACAAGATATATTTTCCTTTTCAAAACATAGACATACTTTATAAAACGCGGTGCTCAGTTACTCTAGAATAAAATACAATAAATTAGAATGCAAATGTTAGAAACTAGAGTTAATTTTATTCACCACCCTTACTATACTATTTCAACCCCCATTTACAGTAGAATTGCAAGTTTCCAGGTATAAGTACCAACGTGAGCGGTTCGATAAATAGATGCGATTGACATAAATCACTGGGACGCATGCGCAGAACGAAGTAGCCATTCAATTAACTGCCGCGATTTCAATTAAAACGCCTTACTGAATTTACGATGTTTCCTTATTTATTATACTCTTTTAGTGTACCTACAAACCTTGGTATCGACTATTGAATTCGATCCAAAATATTGATGTAAATAAAAAGTGATAAAGTTTGCTGCACCTATAGCTAATAATGCTCGATACTTTTCTTTAAGAGTGTCCCCTCTAGTATTTTGAATACTGTTTCAAAAATTTATAAGTCATCCCATGGAAAATTATTAACAGGTGATAAAGAATATAACTGATGGTTAGTCGATGATTCAATCGTATCTGGAACTCGAAGGTATATAAGGGCCAATGTCATTCAATAGGACAGTATAAGCTAGGTAAATACAAATATTACAAGTACATAGTTATTTGAAGGTCATTTTCAACCAACTTCATAGAGGTGGAATTTCGTAAAGTCCTTTTTTATGTTATAGGTATATGACTTCGGACTGGATGAACCGATTTGCAAATACTTTTTCATTTAACTAGAAATAGCATTTTTTTTTATATTGATTTTAAATTTTCATTGTTTTCAAAACGCGATATTAATCGAAAACCTTTATCATTAAAAACATTTTTCAGTAAAGCGACCTACAGAAACATAAACGGTGCATGTTTATACGAGACATATACCAGCTTATACCTAACATTATAAAGACCGGACATAAGTACATACATCGAGCATGTTATATACATAATAGGTCGGTTGTCCGAGGCCCAGTGGCCAATCATAGTCATTAAGTGTTAAAGCAATTAGGTAAGTAGCTACCACTTATTGGAACCGTCAGAACGAGACGGTCGATTCGCGAAACTCCGAGGTATATTGTACTTAGCATAAACGTTGCCACGCCCATCAAATGTCACTTGCTTCTCTTGCAAGAATTGCAAGTCTTGCAAGTCTTGCGTGTCTTGCATGTCCTACACCCAGTAAATAAAGCTTTCAGCAAGTTTTTAATAAATGGTAATTTCGAAAATATAGCTTCCGACGTACCTACAACATGTTATCTGCTCTCAACGAGCATGAATATTTAATTTATTTACAACATGCAACCGTGAGAAAGGGTGCGTATATAATTATGTTCAAGTTTCGAAATTAATTATATATGTTCTTAATAATACAGTCAAGTATATAATATAATAATGAAAACACTGGAGACAGACCTCTTCCCTATAAGGATGCCTTGAGGATCGATCCAAACGCTGGCTATATGGCAAATATTTGGAATCCAGATTTCCACTATAAGGTTTTTTTCGCCGTTTTAGAGAGATCTCTAAAAATAATTTAGAAAGTTATGAACATAATTTTGTAAAAGTTGCATTGCCACTTGCACCCTGTGCGTCCCAATAATGAAATAATAAAAAGCAATAATTAACCCCAATCATCTTTTTCACAAAAATAACTAATGAAAATATCTCAGTCTGCCCGTGACCATGATACCTGCAAAGGTTTCGAAACGTCGGGAACTAAAATCTAAAATTAAACCGCGATAAAATCCGTAAAAGTAGTTTCATTTTAATGAAAATATATTAAAATACCTACTTAAGTATAATAAGTATAATTATTCGATGTTTCTCCGCCCGAGGCACGAAGCAAGTAATATTTCACGAAAGCAAAACATACTAAAAGGGGAATCACAACAAATAGTAAGACGCAGAATTAAACACAAAGACTTATGCGTTTCAAATAAAACAAGTTACAAGCGAATAACCACCAATAAACGGTCCAATAAAAATACCATAACACACATAATTCAGTCATCAAACCAAATTACATTGAAATAATTCGGACGGCGAAACCAGAGCTGGTTACAACTAGTTTTACGACTAGTTGGGGTGCCGTCGTAAACTAATAAAATAAAAGTTGGAAGCGCGAACAAACCAATACATAATGAACTTTTATTGGTCAGTTTTACAACACTCCCAGAGTGATTGTAAAGTGAATAATTGTTGCTCGTTAAGTTAGGTAACGGAACTGACACTTACATATTTGTATGCTGCCGCCCCCCCTCACAATAGGTCGGTCCACCCATTGTTTGTGAACAAAACCGTGATTGGCAAGTACGAATAAAGTGGGAGCAATGACTCATTGTAGGTGTTTCATTAAGTAAACAGTAAGTTAGTTAGTTTTAAGCTAGAGACTTTGCCACACGCGGCGAATGTTAAATCAGTCTGAATATTTTATGGAGAGTATAAATTCGCGATTAGTTTTCTAAGAATCTTTAAAGGCTTATAGTAACCAGCTACATCAATTTAAGCACATTTTTAAAGGTACTGTAACTGAACCCTCTAAGAAAAAAACACCATTGTCTGCTCGTCCGTCAGAGGGTTATTTCTCATAAACCTTTATAGCTACATAAATGTTATTTTTTACTGATGACTTATTTATGTTGCCGTAAAAATATAAAAAAAAATGCTTAAAATTGATGGATGACTATTATTGCAATTGTCTCGCAAGCCTAACTCGAACTAGACAAAGTTCTCTACTTTCACTAAAGTTTTTAAAAGCAAATATTCGTATACAAAGTTTTACATAACTTTCTGAAAGTGTTTTAAGTCGCCTCGCCTAATTGATATCACTCTAAACTTTCAGCGTCGATCAAACAGTCACAAGTCCCATCTAATCAACAATGTCATGATAAACGATCATAAAAACGTGGTTCCAAGCCACAAATCATAATTTATGTAGAACACTTGTAACTATCGACTGCACCAATTATTGTAAAGTGACTATTAAATAGGCCCTCGGTACAGATAGCGGCATGTTTATTGCATCTAGTGTGTTCCTAGCTTTATTGCTATATCCGAAGCAATTAATATCTGTTGTGGTAAGCGAACATTTCGTATGTGCCGTAAATTTTGAATTGGTCTCGTTATTTTATAGGGGTTAACTCGATTAACAGTAGGTTTATTGTATGGTAAGGAGATTATCGTTGATACACGGATGTCGATGTTATTGTCTCAGGCCGCCTTAGATGGCTTACTTGGCGTTATGGGGAGAAACCTCCGGATACTAGATACCTTAACACTGGAAGATTTAAAAAGTAAACATGAAAAGAGTTTGTAACGGTGAGATTCTATTTTTGATTCAACGAAATTTTGTTTTTTGAAGTATTCGTTTCTACTACAAAGTTAATATTTTCTAACCTTAATTGCTTAATCCGACAAATACGGTTACAGAAAACAAAAAACAAAACAAACATTTCGAACTCATTCTTTTTCTGTCCCCAACCAATAATTCAAGTGTCCTGCATAAAATTATAATTTACGGTATGCTAATGAAACTTACCGAAATGTAAGTACAATCACCGACATCAGTTTTACAAAATTCCAAAGACAATCAAATATAGTGTCTCGGAAACACACGCTTTAACTCGAAAATTATCTTAAAACTTCCAAAACTCTACAGCAATTTTATTAATTTTCGAGAGTAAGTAAATCTACTTTAGTTCAACGCCTTTCGTATCCGACGGTACATACATCAAGTTACCTAAGGTATGTTCTCAGGGACAAAACAGTGAGGTTAGTCGCACAGTTAAAGGAGTCGTGTAGGAGACAGGGCAGGTCGGGTGAGCGATACTATCGACTCACGAACCTTTACTGGGATAGGATAGGGTTGAACAGGACTTGAATGTAAAGGGAAGGTTTAATTGTGATGGGTAAAAGGCGTTTGTAACATGGTTTGTCTGTAAAGAGGAATTGATGTAAAACCTTTTTGGTCCCAAAAATCGATTTAGTACGAGATACATATTTATTTAAGTGCCAGTTAAATGTAGGTATAGAGAAGAATTTTGGCAGAAATGTAAAACCGCATCAAAATTCATGATTTATTTTGGTACTTCGAGATCAATTTAGACTCGATTAGATAAATTTCTGAACGTCTTACTTACTGTTATATACATACCATATCTAAGCTCATTGATAAAAAAATGGAGTCCAGAAAACAAGACAACAACTTTCTTTTTCAAAAGACGTAAGTTTGACAACCCTATTTCAAATACACGTCTCCATATACGCGTGTATAACTACTACATAGAAGAAAATCAGGGAATAGTTTTATTTCGCAATCTTTGTTTACCTATGAATAATTATTTAAAAGCAGTCTTTTGCTTTTACAGGTTGTATACCAACCTTCTTGTAAAGGAACTCTTTTGTCAAGACTCGATTGTGGTAATAAATAGGTATATAATTATATAAAAATGGTAAGCGTAGATAGTAGTTTCCACTTGTTTTTTTTTCATGTAGTAATAAAGATACAAAGTATCAGAACAAAAAGGTTGAACATAATTATACGGTAGCCGAAGCAATCTTGAACGAAAATTAAAAATAAAATAAATGCTTGATGTTTTAATCAATGTTTTATTGTGTAAAAAAAAAGTGTAATTTATGTAAAATTAAGAATAGAGTATTATAGACGTAGGAACATTAAAAACGTCTTTTATAATCGTATACAGTTACAGCGCTTAAAGTCCTCTATTTTGCCGATCGTCGATTGTATCGACGATAACGACTTATCTAATATCGCACTGAATTCTTAACATATCGTAAAAAAAATATTACAAAAAAAACAATCGAATCGATAGACAAAATCGAGCTTTAAAACACTCAAATTAAGATTTAAATTAACTAAGTATTTCACTAAACTATCGCTATTATGAAACCGTTACACAGCAACGAAATCAACGTGAAGAAAACTATACAAAAACAATATCGAACGTACACTCCCACATAAATATCCAGTTGGTACTTGCATACAAAACCTGCCTTAAACAAAGGTCTACATAGTAGACACATAAGCGACCACATCTCCCTACATACAAACCGACACACACACGTAAAGAGGTCCTACCACTTCTCAAAGTTACATTCTCGCATTTGTGGAAAGGAGACGACGCTATGCCGTGTAATGCTCTATCACGCTTTCACAACCACAATATTATTTTAAAACGATGTTTTTTGATCTTTATTACAATCCCATATAAAACTACAATATATTAATAAGAAACCTTCAGCGAATAACAATTAATTTATTATAAATATAAAAACGTCATTGTATTGATCAATCGGTATGCATTATTCAGGTGTTTTCGACTAATTAACGGTCTCCAGTGTACCTATGTTTGGTTTCTGAATTAATTTAATTTAATATGTATGTGATATTTTGTGTTTTGAGAGCTGTATTTGCATATAACAGACCTGTGTTATTAGCTTCTGTTTTTTCTTTTTTCGTTTTCATAATTAAGTTTTAAATCATGTGGTCTAAAATAGAACATGATATGCATATTGCATACATTAATAATATGACTAAAAACAAATGATGGAAGAACAAAAGATGTTTCAAACTAGTTTATGTTATCTTCTGGGCAAAATAAATTGCGATTTTACACATGTTTTTTATGTAACGTAGTCGCATCATAATAATATTGCGTTTAAATCCATTTCATGAATAATTGCTAAAAAATTCTCAAGGCCTAAGTGATAATTAGCTATGAAAAACTCATTTTTAACATATATTTTTTTGCGTTATGAATTGTCATTAAGCTAATGAGTGTCTTGGATTTGTTTCCTAAAACGTCGTTTTTCCGAACAATATATTATCAAAGAAGTTTGCCAATTATATAAAATAGCAGCGAAATATGAGTTCAGATATAAAAATAACAAAAAGGTGGAATAACTAGCAAGCAATACAGAAAACCAGATGCTTTATATTACAACTAAAAATAGAAAACAATTTTTATATACTTTCAATTACTAAAAGAACTGGCCTTTAAACTAAAAAAAAAACTAAATACCTACCGGCAAGTTGATTTAGCGGCTAATAAAAACATCCCGACGAGTTATTGACTGATTAAATTGAGTTACAACCACCCAACACGCTGAAAAACTTATTCATACTTAGGCAGATGTTTATAAAAAAGTATACAAGACGTATATACCTATATGGAGGGGATAGTACCAACACGACCATGTATTGAAAGGGACGAATTATCGACGAACTTAACCTTTTTACACGTACATCTGCTCTTTATGATCTTTATAATTTACTTAGGTATGTTTTAATTAAGTGAGAAACATGGCATTGAAGTAGCCATTATTCTTAATTGAAAACGTACTGCTATTGAACTAGACGAAGGAACGCCTCTTGAATAAAAACTGTATAGTTGATCTCTTAGAACTAAAGAGATATTTTTTATTTATTTTGTAGCATATAAAAAGACCTCAGTCACATTTTAAAATACTACTTTTGGATAACTTTCTAAATCAAAACTTAAGCATATTTAAAAAAAAAGTCTTTTAAGTTAAACCCATTTCATCGACGGAATTTAAACAAGCTGTATATAATAATTAATTTCTATTAACGAATGTCGTTATAAAACCTGTTTGATAAAGCATCCAAAGTGAATTATTATATATTAAAGTTCCGATCGGTATGCCCCAGTAAAATTGAGATGTTCAAAATTCGGGCCTCGATACCTCGATGTCCAATATATTTTCGTATCGGCTAAATAATTATCTGTTATCGTCGATTTGGCAGGCCAGGTCGAGAACCTCGAACATGGCCGCTCCGTGCAACGACAGCAACATAATCAATAAATAAATAATTTACCTCGTAAATAGATTTTATGATTTGTGTAACACATTAACATTATTCAATACGAACCAGTAATGTTTGTGGTACTTTAACGATTAATTCCTGAAGTTTTTGCTTCAAATACTTGCACACAAGTCCGCCTCGCTCGCTTATATAATACAAACACGAAACGACAAAGTTGTTAGTTTGTAAAATGCCCTATAATCTTTCACGATATCGTAGGGAGCTCAAAGCGCAACCGAGTACGTGATCTAGTTTTTGCTCACCTCGTCTCTTAAGAAATGAGATTTAAATCCTGATTTAACGAGTTGACACGTACATATAATGCTATTCAGCATTTTTCTACATGAATAGCACATCCAAATAGGTAGAAAGATATTCGTGGGTTTTTCTTTTGCTGACTGTACGAGGAGCGAGTCTTGGAATTCAGTTTTTAGCGTCCGTTTGACTCTTCAGCCGCCATATTTGGCATACGAGATGAAACGGACTATGGTCAATTTAATTAATAGTTCCCACCGCTTATCGCCGGCCGGTAAAGCCGATGAAGTCATTATGCATGCTTACGAAATATTAAGACCTCGACGCGCCAACAGCCTGTATTAATTTTTTGACACCTAATTATTGTATATTGCGGCAGAGTTTTTGTTAGTGTTAATTATGACGGGAAGCGGCAGTTAACAATCAGTCAACATGTAGGATGCCATTTTAATAATTACGATGTCCAGTAAATTATATTTAATTGTTTCGATCGAAGTAGGTAGCCTTAAAGCGGGTGTTATTACGACATTCTACATGGTCGTCGTGGAGACAGTCGGGAACATCAAAAGGTGCAACGGACTTAGTAAATTAAAACATTGCAAAACAGCTATACCGTAGAAGTCGCGCTTGGGCGACTTCAAAAATGGCATCGCGCGTCGACTGGTGACGGCGAGTAAGTTTTTCGCGACCGTCTCCACTCGATAAATAATGGCGGTGACTTTGACAAAAACTCACCTAGTCGTGTTCGGTGGCCGGCGGCGCGCGCCCCCGCGCCCGCCCCGCAGTCGCCCCGCAGCCGCCCCGCAGCCGCGCCGCTCGCCCCGCACTCGCCGACGAGCTTTTTCTGCCCATTCCACGGCGCCGGCGCAATCGCGAACCGCTCACTTCCATCATTACAGACGTAACCCTAACTATTTACACCGCTACTGGCTAAATAATAACTACTTATATTTATGGCAATTTGTTTAACTTCACCGACTATTAAAACTGCAGGAACACGATCACGTTTACACTATACTTATGCGAGAGTATTGAAGAATTAGATGGCGCGGAAGGTTATTCTGTTTCACACTGTCCGATATTACGATAGCGGATAATTAATTTAACTTACGACTCTTTATTTACTTAGCTTTAAGGGTACGAGACCGGGTCTCTTTGGTAGGCATATTAAATTTGTACAATGTAATATAGTTCGTGACGCCGACGCTGCCGAGCAGGAGCGCTACGATCGCACATAAAGTAAAACGCACTACGATACACCTACACTATGTTACACGGAAGAGATTTCTACAAATTGCACTGGTTTCCAAACGCGAACATCTTCGACGATTACGCGGATTAAAATATAAAAGTATATAAAAAATCAATAAATCAACAAAAACAAAACCCGAAACACAAAATAATACGACCCGTTTCTAGTCTAGCATTCAACAGTTTATTGTTCCATCATTCGTTTTGAGAAAACATTGCGTCTAGTTAAAAATTAATTTAAAAATAATCACAACAACCGAACAACACTTAAATAACGAGAAAATAATTACAAACAATTTACAAAAAAAAAACCACAATGCTATAGAGTGTTCGGCGGCCTGCGATAGTATCACTGGACAAGGCGGTGCGCGCGCGCAACTTAGTGTTCGGGATGGCCCTGCGCAGCGGCCGCGGCCGCCGCCGCTGCCGCCGCCGCCTTCTGCGCTTGCGCCTGCTTCTCCTGCTCATTCAACTCCTTTATAGCCTGAATCTCTTTCTTTAATTTCATCCTTCGATTCTGGAACCATATTTTGATTTGCCGCTCCGTCAAACAGAGAGCGTGCGCCATTTCGATGCGTCTCCTCCGTGTGAGGTAGTGGTTTGTGTGGAACTCTTTCTCTAACTCTAGCGTTTGATATCTAGTGTACGTTTGTCTTCCTCGTCTTCTGAGGCCGTTCGCTCCTGAAACAAAAGAAAGATCATCCCATTAATATCTTTAAATCGAAGCAGTTAAATGTAAAGGCAGATTGGTAAAAAGTTTGTGCATTGAACCGATGCATCTGGTCTGAGCGGAGCATTTGAATGTTGAATGGGATTGGTTGTCTCACGCAGCTTAGTTCAAATGACGTTACAATTGGCGGTGACGACAGCTTCATTTCGCTTAAACGTCGATATTGATATATGCGCAAGGGCAGCCTTTGAGAGCCACCGACCGGGGAATTAAGACTGGTTGCAAACTTGATTAAGAAACATAAACACGTGTGGGCGAACATGTGATATTGTTGATTTTTAGATGCAATTTAAATGCAGATGCAGACTTAAATTAGAATGTAAGTAATATGCCATCGAGTGAACCTGTTATTACCTAGCTTTGATTCAGTACTTTTAAAGAATAAATACAGGTCTCAATAAATCAATATTGAGCCTTCATCGCATTGAATCGGAATGTCTTACAATTGCGTACCAAGAACTCGATTCGCGACAGGATAACTGAATAAGGGGCCAATAGCCGTGACTCGCAAAAATTCGACCGATTTCAGGGTTGCTCTAACAAATTTTTAACTTGAAACTTTACCCTCCTGAAAGAACTTTATATGATGTTATTTTATTGTTATATTATATCTTTAACATATGATCAAAATATTTTGGACTGGATCTTTAATGGATAACTTAATGTTATGTTATGAAAGAAGTCTCTTTGTAGAGTTCAGGCTTAAGATTTATATAGGTACCAGCTTCAAAAAAAGCAAAAGTCCTAATAATACATGTTTATGTTAATTTTTATAGCTCACTTGTGTTACTATTATTGATAATAGATTTATATATATTTGATCCTCCTCATAATCATTCTATTTATCCATGCACATATTTAAATTGCGTTACACATACGCATAAAGTATTGACATCTCAGTGAATCCGACTTTAACACCAACAAGATCTAGAAATATTAATAACTTCGGTATTTATTGCTAAAATATATTAATATTAAAATGCCAGCCCTGTCGGGGCGGTTATACGAAGGCTTTCATTGCATGCCGGTCGTTGCGTGCACCTTAATATTATGTATAGGACCGAACGCACGCTGCGATGCTCTTTTTTTTGCCGTCGAACTTTCTACGTAGGTATATAATATATCAGATTAAGACCAATCAGAATGTATCTGGTTTTAATTTGGAGGTTTTTAAGTCGAATAAGTATGGCACGACCTATTTGATGGTATCGGTTATGAAGTATTGTTGGGTAAGTGATCGTTGTTGAGGAATCGGAGATCGTGCTGATATTTACTGTTTTATTGAATCGTAAGGTGTTGTATCGTAATTTCGTATGTGGTATTTAAGTTGTATTTCAACATTTCGATATTTAAGAACATGTGCAATTTATTTATGGAAACTGGTTGTGCTCAGTATGAATTGATACTTAAGTTTCTTATAGGCTTTCAACATGCGTTAAGATATGATTGAAAAGCTTTTGAAGTGTGATACGAAAGCATTTGAATAACTTCGACCTGCATTCAAAACCAACATAACACTTCAAGTAGGTTTCATGTGTCTGTGGCATACAACGAGTATGTTATATATCTTTACTAAGAGATGGTTCCAGAACTTTTACAAAGCATTTTCCATCCAAGGCTCCCACCAATCAGAACACAAAACAAAACAAAACTGACCGATCAAAGCGAAACACAACCATAAACCACATTAAATACGTGTCATAATTAAACAACACGAGCTATAAAACACTCGAACAAACACATTGCTTTAGTACATATAGAAATAAAAGCAAAGATCTGTAGTTCTGTACCCTTCTCACAACGTTAAAGGGTACACGAACCAATTTAATGGCTTAATTATCTGGAGTAGAGGCATCGCCTGCGTAAGGGCCACGCGGCTCTTTTCATACCTTATCTATAGCCCTTAGCCGTAAGAGTGTAGTGTAATCCCAATCGTGAGAAAGCAAGTAAACATTATTCAACATGCACTGATAGAAAGTTTTAGGAACTCACTTGTAGCTTGTAACTAGTTAGGTTATGATTGATTTGTAAAATCTAATTATAGGTAATTGCGGTTACTATGTTTTCTTTTTTTCGTAATAAAGCAGGGCTTCCATATTTGAAATATTCTTATTGACTTTCAATTCATCTTTGCAATAAGCTCTTGGCTTTGACGGCATCATTTCATCAGGTACAGTATTATTAACAGTTGAATGATTATCGTTAAATTAATTATAATATGCTACTACAATAAGACACTTCCAACACTTCACGTCCAACAGAATTCCAACTAATTAAAGAATCAGTTTTTCTATTTAATTCTCAATTCTTGAAACACCTAACATACATCGATTTCCTATAAACAAATTATACGGAAATTGCGAGAAAAATACATCTAGTTTGCATACCGTTTTACCTTCCTCAACATTTATGTTTTTTTATTTAGCGAACGACATATCGAACCTCCTTAATGATTAGACCAATAAGGTTTGTCCCGACTCATTTGCATTTCAATCCTTAAATAAAAATACAATTATAGATGTATGCGAATACAACCAAGTTGCACTTTGCCAATCACATACTTGAGCTCTACAAGAATTCTCGCTTCAACTTGAGAAAGCTTTTCTTGCTTAAGAGTATCACCGGGTAAAGTGCAACCTTTTTAATTATTAACAAAAATTCCTGCGCCCGGTATATAGCGGGTAATTGAGTGACGCTAATTACCTAACCCGTAAAAGCCTTCTGAGGGTAGAACGTGAATTGTGGGGCCACTCTTTATGTACGAGTTATTTACGGGATTAACTGAAAATCGTTGTTTATAGCCAACA
Source organism: Trichoplusia ni (assembly GCF_003590095.1). Taxonomy (NCBI): domain Eukaryota; kingdom Metazoa; phylum Arthropoda; class Insecta; order Lepidoptera; family Noctuidae; genus Trichoplusia; species Trichoplusia ni. Next base: position 8,233,049 of record NC_039485.1, read on the forward strand.
ATTGTAATCAACTTTACGAACGATGGGGTTTGTGATTTAAAAAAATAGAGTGATGCGGTATTTGGCAATATAATTTATCTCTTTTGTATGTATGTACTTTTTCACTCAATTCGTGGTCCTTGCAATTGCTTGTCACATTACAAAAATGTTTCAATTTATGTGTCAAGTCTTATTTCCTAAATATTTCAGAGCAATGCGTCATCAATAAATGTGTTGCCTAAACTCTTCATTAATTTTACTATTTACATTTTAGAAACTACGAACTACTTTATAAAACTACGATTGTCATTAGTCATCGTCAAAATAAATATTTTATTAAATTAATCAAATAAGATCTTATAGTACTGTCCATCGCTTTACTCATACCCCCGTAACTAAAACGGTTTTAATACCGTTTTAAACTCCGTTTATCTCACATGTAAATAACGTGATCCATTAATTCGATGTGCCTACGTATAATGTATAATACGCTGTATTGATTAACCCAAAAACAACTTCAGAATGACGAATGAAACAGTCGTGATAATCAAATGCATTAAGAATGATTACTTTGGGCTGCAGTATTGCATGTTAATTCTGTGCTTTCTCTCTGTAGGTATAATTGTATCGAGTCAGATTTCGTGTGAGAGGCTCTTGAAATTAACAAAAAATATCGTGAGTGAAACGTTGAAAATGAAAAATGTGCTAGTATCGGGTTTGGTGCCTAAAAAACGGTTTTCGTCCAGTATGTAAAAAATATATAGAAAAGATTTAGTACGATTAAGTAACCGATTGTTTCAAACGATTGTCGTCTAAAATTGCACTTAAGTATGTTCAACTGAAACAAGATTTAGTACCCCTTTACCCTAACGGCTTTAAATTGCAATTAAAAGTATAGGAAATACGGGAATTAACTCATTAATAACAAAGTTTCATTAAATAGTACCTACAGTTACCCTTTACTGTGTAAATCTTACGTTTGATATAATTTTTCCCCCAAAAATATCACTAAAACATCAACACCACACGTGTGCCAACTAATTAGGACTACCATAATTTCAGTGTCAATTTTCGCCTTATAAATTCTCCTCAAAATCCAGAGTACGCCGTAAAAGCAATAAACATGACACAAATGGCTTCATTAAGACAGAAGGCGGGGTTTGTGGCCTAGGAAAAAAAAGTGTAGTGTCACACAAGCCTTAATAGATATATAATGACGGCGACGTTTCCGTTATGCACAAATCTGAAAAATATAGGCTGCGTAGACGCATAACGTGTTCCGGTACGCGGGGCGGGACAACGGACCCAGACCCCAAAGGTTACGGCTCATGCTCACGAGGTAAATAAAAAATGGTCCAACCAAAATTTTACTCATTAGCATGGCCGTAAGTACCGTTCACCGTAACTGCCAATTAAAGTTTGGTTACCATAAAAACGCCCAACGAAATTTGAGGTTTCAAGCAAATAACCAACATTGAAAGCTCACATTTAATATACAAAGCGACAATAATAAAGCTATAACTGTGTGATCTCAATCCGATCTTGATTACATTCGAGAGTAGCCCGGGGCGGTCGATTCAAAAACAGGTTAAACGAATTTGTGTTCGGAAAGGCGAGGAGCATTAAAACGCAACATTTTTCGTTGAAAAACAACCAGAGAAAATTACAATATAATCTGACTCTCAAAAATTCAAGTTCAAAAGCAAAAAGACAATGGACGCTTCCAAGGAAATCGACTCGTAACCGTTCCCAAGATTCCCTTCGTACAAGTGTCGGGCACAACCCGTTCTGCAACACGTGTCGCAAACAAAAGAAACTTGTCCAAGTTGCCCCCCTCTCCCCATCGGGCGACAAAAGGATTGCGCAAGTTATATTAGTCGTAAAGAATTTCGGACTAAGATCTATAAGGTTGTAAACCGCTCGTAACTCACAATGGTCCCGCAGTTGCGGAGGACATTCGCAACAACTGTTGTTTGCTTCGATGTTTTAATTGTTCCTAATTCGTAAAACTTTTCAGCGTGATTTACAAGTGTTGTTTTAGTAGATCGGTGGCTTTTGAGTTATTTTTTTTCGATACCGCCAAACATGTGGCGCGCGGTTGACAACGCGGGAAGCGGTTATTTACACTGGTGGGATCGTAAACGGTTTTTAATGACAAAAACAATAGCTTTAACTTTTTTGCTATGAACGACGAACGTTACTGTAAGGGTGCTTTATAGTTTCAGCTCAGAGTGATGGGTTTACGATCAAACGGGACAATTGCGTTAGCATATTTCAATGGAAGGGCGACATTAAAACGGATCACGTCGGCGACTTGCCCACGCGCTCAATTTTCTTCGATAAAATTATGTAAAGTAGATATTTGCGCTCCGAGTCTAATGAGTCAAATTAAGATAACGTGTTGTGTTCGACTCCGCATAACATGTTCTACAAGTCAATAAATGTGTCTAGGACTTGTCGAGACGAGGCTGGGTTTGCCTGCGACATTCTGTGCCTATTACATAAACTGATGATAGCTGTATTAACTCTTCTTTATTATAGGTCTAAGAGACGAATAATGAATGGTATTGGTTTTAATTATGGAGATGATGATGTATGACATGATAGCTTCAATCTCCAATATCAAGCAGGCAACTGTGAAAAGTCGGTTCAATTTTCCAGTAAATAAAATGTCTCTCATGGCGCGGGTGTGGCTATGTGTAAGTATATAGACTATTTCCCATTATGTTTTGTATATACTATACGTAGCACTTGGGCAGGTATAAATTAAGCCTAATTACACCCACCAAACATCACCTTACACTATAATTATCTAAGTGTCTACTGACATAAAGTTTAGAAATATGCGCATATTAAACAAAACAAAAGCTTGCCCTATAATTTTATAATAAGATCCTCAAAGAATCGAGATACAATTTGGGCCGTTACTTACATGTATTTCTGAACTACATGACGCCATAATGAAAACCATAACCCAAAAAACGTGTCCAATGCACTTTTTTAATACATTATCATCTCATTACCCGCTATTCGAGCGATTTTAAATAATCGAGACCGTTCATTTTTGCATGTTTCCTTATTACATATTCGCAGCCAACGGGCTCGAGGGAACATAATCACTCAAATTGGTAACTCGAATCGCAAATTACAAAATTGATACGAAAAAAATCCGGTCGTGGTGGGGAGGTAGATGAAATTCTTAACTGTATATAAATATGTATGTGTGCGCATTTGCGTATGTAGGTGGTGCAGGTAAGAATGAGGCTACTTGGCCCGCTCCCACTTGGGTGGTCTCAGAATCAACTGACCGATTACCAAGTATATAGGCACCACGCTATAACACATTGGCTGCCGCTCTCCTTTATATCTACACGAAGTGAATTATTGTTTAAAATAAAAGCTCGCATGAATTACTGTATCAATGCGCGGTGTAATTAAACCACTGCTGTAGGGTCCGCAGCGCAATTTAATAATGGAATGCTTATTTAGTTAGAGTGTTTTACAACGGCTATATGTAACTTCGTTCCATCATAAGGCAGCGCAATATTGAGTTAGTAAGAACTCAAGTACGCGTAACTAAAAGAAACACAATTTATACGCATGTTCATTCGAGGGCATGAAGTCGTAAATCGTATAAAGGGTTTAATTCACATTGGCCCGAGTCCTATGCGGGGACGTCCGAAGAATTAATTCGCTAAATTATAGTTTTAAATTCCTGGTAGAGGCGGAATAATATACGGATCCTAACGATGCCAACATAGCGGCGTAATTTTAATGTACTTTCCAAGACGCCGCTGCTTTCCCGCCATCTGCAGTGCCGACTTCCAATCAGCTCACTAGATGTGTATCGACTTGAGAGCTTGCTTGTTATCTCAAAAACACAATATGAATAATACATTAGTGGCCGGTGTAAGAGTACACGCTCTCTTAAATTGGCAAAGCTTAATTGACTCAAAGGTTGAAAATGAAACGAAGGACTCGAGTCCTACCGGCAATACGGCAACTTTTTATGTAATCAGTACCCGACCGACCACATAACGGAATCAATTTAAATCGGTTATGTGAGATTGCGTATAAGGGTTGGTAAGGTCAGCAAAAGCAATTAATTAATACAATTTTAATTATTTATCATGTGGGAAACTACGAATTACGTTGATGTAAATGGCGTAGCTTTAGCCATATCTGTCCAAGAAGTTAAATTTAAGATGTTTTATAAATGTCAATTTATTTTCTGTAAAGGATTTTTGTTTTAAAGAACTTGTCGAAACTTTATACAGATATATTCAGACATGAATGTGTTTTCAGGCGATTTTACAGGTAGACTAAAAAGGTTATTTATTATTAAATACATACAGCGTAGTCAATCTAAATGAATTTTATTATAAATTCTTTCAGGATCGAAGACATCTACAAAAATTATTCAACACGAAATCGATTTGCGAAACAGAATCAACAAGAGTTTATAATTACATTGATTAATGTATTACTGTTGGTACGATTGGTATTAGTCTTACCCTATCTATATTTAATTAAAAGCCGATACAATTTAGTTTTCAATGTACTGAACAAATTTTCTATGAGATTAAACAACGGCTGCACGAAAAGGGGCGGGCAGAGCCATACGCCTTTATTAGTTAGTTTCTTGTTCTTTGCCTCATATTGGTTTCAGTTCTTGCAATTAACTGGTAAATAGTAAACGAGAATTGTTTGACAGTTTGAAGAAGGGACATGCTACAGATCGTTATTTTTAACATGTTAAAGGGAGGAGTAAGTAACGGAATGTCATACATAGATGTACTGGTTATTTTAAATTTATATACACAAGAACAGGTTAAAATATTCAGGGCTGCATTTATCGATAAATATACATACTGTTTAAGCATTAATATAGGACGAGAGCCAGACTCATGTAGTATTAAATATCGAAGATAGCTATTAAAGTAATTGCGAGGCAGTACCTACATGCCACTCAAGACAAGACCCTTCCAAGGCGTTTACCGAGAAAATTAACAATTTGCAAACCAAAATGGCGACTGCAACCTGATTTTTTTCCGTCCCCTAGATGATAATTTCGCGATGCCCAAGCAAACGTAAATTATCAACGCTGTTACTCAAGATCGTCATCTCGATATACATGCCGAAATCCAAAAACCAGTTCGATCGAACCATGTCGCTAATTATACCTACTGCCCTTTAAATATTCTCAGAAAACAGACACCAATCAGGCACGTAATATTTTTAATATGATACAATACATGTTGAGACGTTTAAATTCCAACTTAAACCATAAAGCTATGTAAAACAACCCCTGAACAATGTTTGACCCCTTTCTATATCACTTTTCGATATATCGTCCCGATATTAGACCATACATCAGGCCTGAACGCAATAAAAATTGGACGTCCCGAGAGGATTAGGCCAAACCCTGACATATGTGACACGTGAAAGCCTCAGACTATTTCTTTTCAAAGGGGAGGTCGGCGTGTGTTATTTAAAAATCAATTTTAGAGAGCACTTAAAACACTGATGTACTTCAAAGACATTTATGTGACGTTCAGAATGGGCGGACGACGCGCCGCACATTAATACGATGAATACATCAGCTGTTACTCAAAATAAATGACTCAATAAATCAATAATAGACTGTTATTAAATACGAGGTCATGCAGCGTATAATTTCCACAATACAATCATAAACATCAATAATGTCTGTATCTATATGATTTACCTAACAAGGGGCCATGTAGAAAGCCACTCGAACAAGCCCAAAGTACACGAAACCATTGACGCAAATAATTTTAACACAAAGCAAACTTCTGAAACCAACGCTAACAAGATGCAGCTGTTGCGATCTCTCAAACGGAGACCATTTTGAAAAACTCGTTAGAGTTTTCGAAAATAGAATATAAAATGTGTCACTCCTTCCCCGATAAATCAGGCGTGATGAATGTATCCAAGTTAGGAGCGGTGCGCTGCGTGACGGGGCAGTCCCTCATTGGGTGGCGCAGTCGCCATATTGCTCCGAGCTTGTAGCTGTCAAACTTTGATATATTACAGCTGGCCTGCTCTAGTGTGCGCCTTGTCTTATAATCACATTGATCACAGATTAAATTGAGAATCATTTAAGATTTGCAAGCTCATATATTTCGTGACTTCACAACTTCAAATAAACATTTTTTTTGTCGTGTGAAACATAAAATATTGAAAAAAATAATCTTTTGATTTCACGGGACGTTTTGAAAAATTGACGTTTTGTTCTGGTGGTGTAAAATTATAGCGAGAGCAGACTTCTAAGAGATAAAGATTTGATTTATATTTTGACATTTTAAGCCAAAACATTCGTGTTTTTGTTGTAAGTTTAATTTATTGGTGTAATAAAAACGACAGATATTAATATCAAAATACCTGTCAAGGCGATTAGGATTTTTCGTTTTCTTACGTACATAAGGAATATTCTAGAAAGATTTAAATAAAAACTCAACCGTTTTAAAGCAAAATCTAGATTAATTAAGTGACAAAAGTCGCAGGAAGCTGACTCATAATTAAATCATTGCCCATAATAAGAAAATAGTTGACGTCCAAAAAAGTCTCATTTGGCGGTCTGCCGCAAAACTTTATAGATGTGCTAACAACTTTGCTGGTAGACCACAAGATACGTTCGAATACTTATCATTAGATTAAGAAAGACCAGTCACCACAGGATTTTCGACTTTATACTCTTCAACATAAGATTGATTTTGTTTTTAAGGTGTTGTTATTTAAGTGCCTGATGAAATGAACCGACAATTTGCCGTTTAGCGTGCATAAAAGCGAATCATAGTGATAGTAATCGGCAGATATCATGTTATTATTGTGATTCTTGGTTGTAGAGACAGTAAGTATACCTAGGTAGTGCAACAAACCTCAATGGAGGTAGTATTAAACTTGTTTCTTGACGGGGCGTTGAAAATCTCGAATATAATGGAGACATAAATCTATGTAACGTTGATACAGTTAAAGAGTAAATTAATTTTAATGTAAAGATGTTTTACGGAAAAAAAGAAGTAGGTAATTACTCAACCGACTATTCAATTTTACCATGTAATGACTCTAAAATATATTGAGTAGGTATGCCGATATTTGTATTTAACTTATATGCAGTACGCATTTTGCAAGTACTTTAATTTCTAATCACAATAATATACTTTAATAAAGGTCCTTAGAATCATATACAACGATATATCACAAAATGTAATCTCATCCTTTCAACGTAAGTTTAAATCAATAAAACCTTTTACTTTGCTTTTATATCGCCGCTAGAAAATTGAATCCGGACCGTCTGCTACAGATTTATCTGCAAACAGTACTCCATTTCAATGAATGCTATAAACTAGCACTTGAAATAAAATCGTGGAGTTGTTGTAAGGTTTATTAAATTGATCATATTAAAATGTCTGTTGACATAGTTCGTCATTAAGAAAATTGAACTGAAGAAAATCTGAAAAACTGTTATTGTTTTGTTTTTCAAAAGAAGGATTTATGCATGTATAATTGTATGAAACACGTATTTCATTTGTTTCATTAAGTTATGAAATCGTAACAACCGTTGACTTTGTTCCAAAATTCAAATTCTTCATTAACTTCGTTCAATCATTCGAAATTTGAATACAACTTCGGAACAAAATAACAAACAAACAAGCATAAATTTATTTAAAATATACGTATCTTACTCGGTATTCGCATTCGAAATTCAAAAACTTTAAATCCGCGAGTTTGCCGAAATCCTGCTGCGAAAATTTTAAACGGCTGAAAGACAACAAAGTCACCTGAAAGGAGTTTGTATTCAGGAGGTTCGGTAACCCAAGTTGGGCGTATCCGCGTAACTTAGGTTAGACTTAAGTAAAGAAACCACAGCGCCGTGTTGTCTGAAGACCGACTTAAATCTCAGACGATGTTAGGACTTGGATACAATATATGAAAGGATTTGAAGTTTTAAGATAGATTTTTGTTTGAGCTTGTTTTTAAATTTCGTTGGAATTGCTTTCTATTGTAAGTCATTTGAAATGGTTTTATGAGATTATTTGTTGGAAGATTTACTATAGTTAAGTGTACATACATTTTTCTTTTGACAGTTGTCGAAATAATAATAAGACCGATTTTACTGACTCAAAGAGAAAATTTAAGACGGCTGTCAAAAAATAACTCTAACTCTCAACTACCCAACTAAAGATTTCATATGAATGTAATTATCACAAATGAAGATACAGCGAGTGTTTTATCTTACTTTAACTTTAGAAACTTCTGCTTCAGTGTGTATTGTACTCAAATGCAAATTTCGCCACTGAGCCGAGGATGCGCCGAGATTTTACCGCCGTTTGAAATAAATATACCAGATTTGCAGTCGAGAGTTTTATGTCGAGACGTTACTGTTTCATTCACAACTTCATTGTAAGAAACAAACAGACTGCTATACAACCTGCACTTAATACAGTCACTCGACTCACTTGTATCACAAGGGATTAATTAACAAAAATAATTAAATTTGTCTTGTAATTTTCAAATATGAATAAACTCTTGCCTCGCTATTACACGAACATGCATATAACGTGCCCATCAGTCATTAAAAAGCCAAATATAAAAATTGTTCGTCAAGTTCCTTTCAAAAATACGATATTCATGAACAATACCGAGCAGGCTCTAAATAATATGGGCGACGTTGTTTAGTCAGCGCGTCACGATACAACACCAATAAAATGTTCCCTACCGAAACCTGTGTCAATAAAGATAAAGGAAAACTAATATCAAAACAAGAATAGGTACGTGATAAGAAAACATTTATTCCCTATGTTTAATGCATGATTTGTCATAATTCCCCGGCCTCCCCGCCCTGGCCGTTGTTTTGTATCTCGCGAGGAAATGGGCGTTTATGATTTATCGTTTGTCTTATTTATCTCGGACGAGGAAAAATTATTTGAGGGGTTACATTCGAAGTAGTAAGCTTTATTAACAAATGTACCGACGAGATTGCGCTCGAATAATTGCAATTTATTCGCGCCGTGTGCAGAGATAACCAACAGTTACTTTTGCCATATGGGATTGGATGTAAATTATGTATTGTTCATATTCATACCAGGTAAAAGAATACTGATTGGTTTCCAATGAAAATTTCTGCAAGCTCAAGCTCTACTTTAATACAACACAAAACGTAAAATATGCTTGCATTTTCTAATTCCATTTATTGTAATATAAATTTCAATGCAGGTGACTTTCCCAGTGCAGTCGCATCCCTCTGTTACATGGCGGCAATAAAGCCGCGAATCAAAAGTTGCCAGTAAATCACAATACGGCGTCCGCTGCCCCGTGTTTGCTCTCGCCCACATAATCCGTTCATACGGCGGTAAATCCATCCAGCAGTGTCGCGTACAACACTAAATCATCATAAGAGAATCCAGCTCTATACGTGTGTACTACACAAACTACACATATTGCTGATTCGGTTTGGCAACATCGCTTATACAGTAAAATTTACTATACACAGCTATGAGCGCGCGATTTATACGATCATCTCTCGCAAAACAAAGGCATCGAACACAATATTTTCACATTTATATTAGTAAAAACTTTTTGAAAACTAATAACATTGTACCTACATTCGGATTCATTATCCAATCGTCGAATATCGAATGGAGCCACTGAAAAAACTCGCCGATTTATTCGATTCTTTTTTATTCGATTTACGCTCGGCGCGCCAGTTACTGAAAAAGTTTGCATCGTAATGCAATCGTGTGGCATTAGTTTTGCCGTTTATCAGCGCGTTCTCGCTGCTGCAAAGCTTTGAGGGATTAATCTAGCGGCGTGGTGCGGAATAAAGCTGTTACTTTAAACTCGTGAAAAACTTCGCATTGTATTGTACTAGAGCAATGTCATCATGTATTCCTACTGAATTTAGATAAGCACTAAAATCCTAATCCATAATGCATTATTAGGCTGCTAGTTTGTCTGGCATAAGCCCAAGTTTAGTGAAGTTGCACATGCAAGCATTTCCGAGTACTCTACTGTTGTAGAATACAACTATTAAGCAATTATAAGTTCGTTAAAAACGGGGCTATAAAACAATAAAAGCATTGGCTAAACAACGTGTGTACACGCAATATTTGTTTGTGAAACATCGCAATTTTTAGTTGAGTGCTGTGCGTGAACCGTGGCCTGCAATTTGGCTTTTTCCCCCGATTTATGTGAATATCAGCGCCCCACGGATAACGGACAAACAAGCGGAATTTGTTGTTGAAACACAGCTATTTTTTAGTTACACTTTTATTTACATTAGTAAAGAGCTGAATGTTTTACATGTTCGACAATTTAAATGCAGTGACTATAAAACACGGCCATGTGAATACGCTGTGTGCAGCATACAATAAATTGTCCTTATTTCGCTCTCCATAATTCTTTGTATAAATTCCGTAATAGGTATAAAATGCTATCCAGATTTCGAATAATGAATTAGCATGAGCATCGTCAGTTTAGAAGGCTTTAACTTCTTGGTACGGCTATTTAAGGCGTATTTCCATCCACAAGTTTTCAACACATAGTTTAAGTCGCTCAACCACCGCATAAAACATTGTCATTACAATACACGGCCTGTTAACATATGTGGTCTCGAACAATACTCTGCAGATCAGTTACGTTTGTTAAGCACTGTCTGTCTGTACGTCAGAGGTTTATTGGACAAGAGATTGAAGCGATAGTCCGCCCGCCAACGTCGACCAACGAATTGGGTGTGCTGTCCTAGGGTTACGTTTACTAGGATTCTGAGAAATTTAAGGCTTGGAGAATGTTTATTTAATTTATTCCAGGCACGATTTACTTAAATATGTTATGTTTGAATTCAACTTGTTTGAACTTAATCATAATCGTAATATTAGTGCATCGAAAACCGATGTTGCTGATAAAACATAAAAAAAACATGTCTATATTTTTAAATAATTTCTCACAAAAAAAAATTAGATACGTTCCTACGAGCACGATCGATAACTTTTAATTTTCTCCCAACTTTCATATAGAACAAAAAGTTTCACACAAATATTAAATTAAAACTGCAGTTTCACCTCAAAATTTTCCCATAAATTCTTATCATAATCAGTTGATTTGGCAATTTGCCCTAATTCGCGGTATATTACGAGCTTGGTATACAGCCTTTTTACGGGCATGTTTATGGCAGCTGAGCGTGGTTTATCTTGCAGGACAGTGGAAAGAACCTCACAATAGGGGGCGGGCTGCCTACTGCTCGCCTCAGCTATCTGCTAGCCTTGATGCTAAGAATTATTGTTTAAATTGTCGTAAGATATGTGAAATTCAATTTAGAACTTATATTTTACTTGCTTAACATTTTTGTGTCTATGTATCTATGTTTTTGGTAGATTGCCTTGTTACTAACAATATAAAAGTCATCAATTCGCGTCCTTAAAAGTGGACTAAACTTGTTTTTTGTTTAGATTTATTGGAATAAATATATTCTTTGAAATGAAACTACTTTTACGGATTTTATAGCGGTTTAATTTTTGATAATTTTCGATAAAATCTGTAAAAGTAGTTTCATTTCAATGTCTAACATTCGCGTGAACCGAAGAAACCACTATAAATATATTCTGCTTTGTTTTTCCCTAAAATCCGATGTTTTATTTCATAATACAGGCTATACCATAAAATAGAATTTATATACTCAAATACTAATTACGAAACAAAAACAAATCCTCAACAAGGGAAAACAGCATCAATTCATACTTATAATTACGTTCATAATTAAACGCCAAAATAAAATAGCTTCCCGTTTAATTTTAAATACTAATACAGCATAGAATTTATTAGGTTTATCTGTAGTCCCCGCGGCCGGGCTTGTAAACAATGCTGATATGAAATATTAGTTTCAACCGGCCCATACATCTAGCCCGCCTGTTATTAACCTTACCAACTTCAGTATTTATATATACATTATACGTATATATTACTAACATACGTACAAGTTTTGTATTGCGAAAATTGAATATTAAATTGTGTTTTCTCTTTTATTTAAGTTGGAGAAAAACTTTTGTTGAAATGTTGGTTTAAAAAGCTTTTCAAAATACTTAATTAGATGCATTAAAGAAATATCTAATACAAGGTTTTAGTTACCATTTATTTGAGGTAAAAACATCGGGTCAATTTCAAATTAAGAATAACTCTAAGGTGGGTATTATGCAAACATGCACTATGACAGAATCAGTCCTCAAAAGTCTACCTAGAGTTATCTTCAAACACGAACTTACTTAAACTTGTAGGTTTCAGTAAATATATCCGGTTTAGATAACAAAGTACGTCTCCCTGTGTCGCCATTCCTATCCCGGCGAGCTAGAGTAGCTAGACCCGTATAGTTCGCTCAGTTCTTAGCGAGGCAACAATGCGCTCGCCACGAACTCCACAGACATCCGACTACAGACTATGTAAGGATTCTGCATCAATACTTTTGCTTTGGGAATTTTTGAGAAGAAAAATTCAGATTTTGCCCTCGGAAAAGTTCTTAATTTAAGTTATGATTAAAAACTTTTTACTAATATGGACGAAGCCTACTTGAATGTAAATCGAATTATCGTTACTAATAATTTAAGAGATAATTTCAATTGAAAGCTACTAAAACTTACTAATTCAAACTATTAAATTATTATCAAGGAGTTCAAGTGCAAGTTCCGAAGTCCTTACGTAGATATAGATAGAACGCGACTGTAGGTCCAGAATTTAGCCGCTGTTAATTTGTCACAGTGAATTAGCCACGGACGGGGGTAAATGATAGCGTTAGCATGTTGCACCCTGCACCGCCAATATGCTCGTAAACGTCGCACCACGACAATTTAATACCTAACTATGTATCTAGATGTCTATCTCAGTAGATATACGATGATTATTCTGCGCCACTATAAAATATTCTAAGTCACGTAATTACGATTTTGAACGTATAAATTGTTTGGGCAGAGATTGTAGGTAAATTGGAACTGGCTGATGAATGCCAAATTGATCGTTATGATATCGCCTGATTGGCTGGACCTTAACTATGTTTGATGTATAGTATCCGGCAGACATTAATATTTATCGTGTTGCAAAAGAATCAATCTAAGAAACGTAAATAAAAATGATGAATGAAGCGTAATTGAAAACTGGAACTAGAGGAAGTGAATAATAGAAAAACCTGTTCCTATAAAATTTTAAAACTTCATTATAAAGTCCCCTAAAATTCAAACTACAACTAAAGATTCTGATCAAACAGAGCATTCAACAAGAACAACAGAGCATTTAAATAAAAACAATGAAATGACAAATGATACTAACCCTTAGTCCAAACGTATGAAATATGAAGTAACGAATCCAGTTAATTAGCCGCTACCCCAAACAATAACTAACAATCAAGAAAGTTTAGAACAAGACTCAATGACATCGTAAATCTATTTCGTCGCACCAATTAAAGGAGCCAAAACAAACTTAAAAAAGGAGCTTTAGAAAGTCAGGCTGGTCATAAAAATCTAACCGATGCATTATTACGGGAATATGATGACAAAAAAACGGTACAATACGTTTAAACTTTACAGTTACCTTTGTACTGTAGATAAAGGGAGAAAGTTGCACAACGGTCAGCTTTCTAAAATTCGATATTGTTTGTCTATTGTTCAGGATAAAACTGTTTCTGGTGAAAGAAAGTTTGTTGGTTTAGAAATTTCCGGGAGTTTGGTTGGTCCAGACTCCAGACTTAGTGGCAAAAAGTAATGCAGTTGTATTTTTTGGCTTGATCGATTTTTTATCATGAATTGAAGCGTAGAAATGTAATATTTTCTGATAGTTTGACATTTCCGATTATTTAAACTTTCTTAAACAAAACGTATCCAACGAATGAACTAGATTCGAAAGCATTGAAGTGCAAGTTAAATCTTACATTGCCTATAATCCCAATGTCCCCTATTACCAAAATAAGAGAAACAATAAATCCTATAAACTGGTACATACCCCGCATGGCATGGCATGTAGTTAAGTTTATACTTTTAAGTAGTTATAAGTGCGGGCTCGGTGTCGTGCCGGGGCGCGGTTACAGTCGCTTGTTAGCGAACAATGCTGTATGCACGTTTGTGACTATCTAGATATGTATTGGGACCTGTACGGATGAAGAAAAAGCCTCCAGTTAGACATTTGCATTGGTTAAAAGGGAAAGAATTGTTCCTAAGGAAATGTCGAGCTAGACCGCTTTTTGTATCACTCATATTATTTTAACCATTGTGAAATGCGAGCACCTTTACAGAATAAACATATATTTGAGTTATTACATACGCATGTCAAAGAAAGAATGCACAACTGAAAATATAATTAATATTTTATTTTAATTTAAGAACTATTTTAGAAATTACATGCATTTAAATACCCCTTACTAAATAAAACCTTGGTCTGAATAACTCACGACAGCAATTAATGAAAATTGTTAACATTTTCAAGCAGGCACTAAATTAGAATGAACAATATATAAAGAAACCGCGCAGTGTGACTAATGCACAAGTAAATACGTGTTAATAGTCCATAAACAATAATATTCTACTAATGCAGACGTTTACGGCTGTCTTACAACATGACAATAACACATCAACTGTATCAAGCCTCATTGAACTAAACACGCTCCATGAATCGATGATTCAGATTAAAGAACTCAATTGGATCGAATCGTATCGATAAAAAATCGAATAGATTCTCGATTTTAACACATCACCATTTGAGAGAATGTGAAATTTATTCATCGATGGTAATTTTATAGTCATCTTTTAACGCATAAATGTATGTTCTTTAGATTTGTTCTCAAATCAATCTGTTCTATTTGCATGTGCCGAGTTATAAACACAAGGAGTTTATAAGTTCTTGTCCGATACTCAAGTGTAGTGCCGTATACAGAATTTCCACCTAATAAAAGGCCATGTTACGTGTAGGGAACGTAAGACACGCAATTACGAGGTACCCAGTTTAATAAGGCCTCCGCCTCCCCTCGTAGTGTTGATGAAGGGGACAAAGACGGGGAAATACTTGAAGGATGGCGTATCACGTGTAAATGGTTAAGGTAGACGACGAAGTTTCACGTTGAACGTTAATTAGTGCGTTCCTCACGTTCTCGGGCGTGTATGGATGTATGTTCTCGAGATTACGTCTCGGTAGGATTAAAAAAGGTGCGGCTCAACATATAAAGACCTACTTCAAATCATAAACAGTTAAAAGTGTTTATGGTCTTATGGTCCTTAGAAGATAAAGTTGTTAAAACTTTGTATTATCTCCAACTGAATGCGTCGTTAATACTAGAGGCAATTTGATGTGCAGATTAATGCGCGTAACAATTTATAGACAATTACAGTAACCAACGCCGCCCCGGGATCAATTAACACAAAGGCGCTATTGCAAATTAGACTAACTGGACACCTATCTAGACACCTACCGGTATTAGATATTCATGATTGCGCTCCAACTACCAGGCCGATTTATGGCACTGATCTGTAGATAGTGATTTTCATCGATACACTAATCTATTTTAATTAATATCTAATTAATACAAACAATTGATTTTCGTTAATTAAATCAAGCAACTATTCGATTTTATCGATAGGTAATCGAGCACACCTTTGAGCATGACTATTTCTGTTATTGGAGAATTTTGAATGGGTTTACACGCCTTGATACAAATATTTGAGATTAGATTTTCAATGTGCTGAATCATTGTTTAGCTTTTGGTGCGAGGCTTGGCTGAAACGAGTGTTTGTAATTGGTTAATATATTTCGAGGCAAGCCCGAAGAAGAGGGTAATCTATCTAAGTCCATCCCAGGACGCTCGAGGCTCGTAAACAAGCCAGTCACTCACCACGGCGATCCCAAGGGCTTCCAAAGAGTTTTATATGGTCAGCTTTGTGTTATTGAATGTTTTCATTGGGTATGTTTAGATGAAATCTTTTTATCAGATAGCTACAGCGTCAACCGGTACTTGCAATGATAGTATCGTACGGTGAAAATCTTGTTTCTGCGGGGGTTGCGGAGGTCAAATGCAGTCGCTTCACGGAAAACCAGAAGCCCGTCGTAAAGGATGGAGAAACTGGTCGTGCATTGGCTAGTGACAAATGAACAGCTCTTTTTAAAGGAGAGTAAACAACGTACTTCTTTTCATTTTTTTTTATTAAAAAGGTACTCCAACGACTTGTTCACTGAAAATATTTCTGTCACACTTCAAGACATAGGAATATGATTGAAACTTGATAGTCAATATTTTGCTTTTTTTCTGACTCAATGTCAATCGACTTTATGTTTCTTAAACCGTATCAATTAAAATAACATAAATAAATAAGTAAGGTCTCAACCAAGTGAATTTTGCCAAACGCTGTTAGACTTCAAAAGAAAGTTCGTTTTTCACCTCAATAATTGTTACTTTTCCTGTACCGACTTCAGTACGAGTTATTCTTATTGACAAAGTAAAAACATTTAATATTGCAACATTAATATCGCCTTCGTTGCTCGCACATCATTAAAGCGATCATTCCTAGCAAGCCCTTGTCCAAGGTTTATAGGGCCCGCAGCTATCTATCCCATTGTTAAGTCGACCAACAGGTGATTTTAATTGAGTTCTCGATAATAAGAGGACAACTTCTGACTTTCAATGAACCAAAGTATTAAGTAGTTAATATTTTTTACGATTCTTTTGAAGTATGTGCAGTTTATTAAAAGATTTAATTGATCTAGATAATATTAAAGATGATTTAAAATGTTTTGTGAAAACCAGATCAGCAAGTTCATTAGGTAAGTATTAAACACAAGTTTTTATCAAATTTAATAATAAGACATTTGATTGATTCAACTAAGAATAATTTGTGTATTTGTCATGACAATTTCGTGCAAAACATTAAAATTCAAGTGGAGAATTAATAAAGAGATAAATAAATTTAAGAGCAGCGGGAATGTGGGTCTGCCGTTACGGGCCCGGTTCGCTTTATGTGCATATCGAAGATGGATGGCGCAGTGTGCGCTGCGGCAAGGCGCGGGCGGGCCGCGGCGCGGGGCGGGGGACGCGCCGCCCCCACCGCGCGCAGTAATGGCCGCGACCACTCCAGCCCCGTCAGACGACAAAAATGCCATAATAATGGCCCCTGAATAGTTTTTGCTGCACCGCTCTAAATACCCACTGGTCCCTAGTACGTGACGACACGCCGGTCATCTCTCTTTTATTGAGAAATTCGTCAGTTTTATACCCGTGTGGAAAAAAACTACATGTCGAAGAGCCGGAATCCGGTTGTGTCATTTCAAACACTTGATAAGTATCGTTTGGGAACTTTTTACTTGCAGAATTTCAGCGGAGCTTCTCTCGTTTAGTATTCGACGAATGCGAGCTTTTTACCCGCCTTAAGGATGGTACGGTCACCTTCAAGATGCTTTAATTGTGAACCAATAAGAAACTTATTTCTTTTATAGACTCAAGATGCTCCTCCACTGACAATGCCTTATTAATGGCTATTCGCAGCAGATATATAAAAAATTGTATCGAAAGTTCTTAAGCGGCTTTATTGAATAAAGCCCTTAGCTAATTTTTACATAATTAGGTACAGCATTAATGCCGAGGATCTCTGGATATAAATTCCAAGAAGTGTAAATTAGATATACACCACCGTTGAATTGTTAATAAACCGATCGAGTACTCACATTACTAAAATAAGAAGATACGATGAAAAACAGCTTCCATAAAGACAATAGGTTAATTTATAAAGCAATGGAAATTAAGAGGTGGATGTAAGTGGGCCTCTTGAATGTAAGTGTGTGTTTAATAAATACTAAAACATATTGAAATGAAAATCAAAACAGGACAAAATGTCTTACAGCCATCAAACAGCTAATTAAAAACAACGATCTGCTAATAATTGTCGGTGTTATTATCGAGGCGGCATTATTGAACGTCACAAAAGGTGGACCAATTAAGAGTTTCCCCGAATGTCCGAACGAAAAGTTCAAAATGATAGCACCGTCAATTATGGCTGGCCGCCTCGCAGACCGCTCAGCCAATTACCAACCAGCCCACCGATTGATAAAAAACAGTTTCGAAAAATTCGCCCAAACAAATTTGGGTTATCTGTGAAGGGGAACCGCAGGCACTACGTGAGGTTACTTTCTCAAAGACCAATTTCGACCACCGAAACTTAACTGTCGATAATGTTAATAATTATAAACAAGAGAAAATTGTAAGTTGATAAGTCTCTCGGAAGCGCTTACGAATTTGGAGACATAAAAACTGTAACGACGGGGTAGAAATTCAACTTTTCACGAATACGATTTTATTTACGAGCCGAGGACGAGAGGAACCTCGAAAAAACTAGTTCGCGCTTCATGTATGAACCATGACGCGGTCGCAAGAACAATCACCGAGAATAATTCATATTCCGAGCGCGCTGCAAACATCCAGCGTCGATTTACGGGCCGCCTCTGCGCTTCTGTCGCGACCGGTATCTTAGTTACTTTCGAAAATAATTGGATTTCGATTGTGCGAGAAAAAGGCATTCGCGGGGTACCCGTCATTACTGGTTACCTTTTACAGACTGTATAAATCGTAATTGGGGATGTGTAGCGAGCGTTATCGCGGCATCGGTCGTGTCTAACGCTTTGGTACGCGAGCTTAAGGAGCCCCTTGCCTATTTAGTTCCCATATCGGCGGCTATTGGAAGGGGCGCCGGGCCCGGCGACACCTGTATGCGTTAGTTTGTCGCATAAATTGTCGTCAATTCAGTCGCGAGGCGGTCGCGTCCCCTGGTTTATTGAACTCTGTATCCAGATAAGGCCAGGCTTCCACGTAGTAGCAGTGAAAATATCCCATAATCTCGTAATTTTTCCCGCTCGTTTGCATTTTCTGCAGGAGTTCGTGAGCGAGTCATGCGCTTCTCATAATTAATTCAATTCAAATCACATCGCCCACGAGTCTTCCAATTTATCTGGTGCACCTTATACGGAGCACGATTGTACCCACTGCGATTTCTCACACTATAGCCATAGTCTGTATTCCATGTTACCTTTGCCCTCTATTTAAGTATATGTAATATTATAAACCGTGCTGCATATCGTAGGAATCGTACGTAACTAGATAGTGGCAGTGTATTAGCACACAATAAACTTATCTAAGAAGAATCTGCTGTGTTTGTAGCCGCTCTCCTAAAACGTCTATTTTCCGCACAGGCAATGGAAATGTCGTCGGGTCTGGATAAACGGGTGTGCGGGCGCAGGGAGGCGGTAAGGGCAGGGGGGCGGGCGCGTGTTCTAATGAGGCGCGCCCAGTGTGCGCGGGCGCTGCACTCACGCACGCACGCTAGCGATTTATGTACTTAGGTATGAATTTAAATGAATACCTACGCCCATTTCAATTACGAAATGGTAGCTAAGTATGAATTAAATACAGTAAAAGAAAAAACAAGTTTGTTTTCAACTACGCCGCAAGCAAAATCACATTTAAATAAACGCGACCGACTCGTATAAATCAAGATTAGTGTGGATTTCTAAACAGCAGCGACACATGACCGCCAGAAATAGTTGCTTAGCGACAAGTCTGCCATTTATACTTAGGTGATTTCATTACAAAGTGAGTATCGGGAGTCCGTTGAGGATTCTGAGTAATTTAAGTGGGAAAGTATATTCTCATAAACATTAACTCACTTTTTTCGATCCCGAAACCCAAGGAGGTGCTTTAGCTTAATAAATATTAGCAAATAGGCACTTCGTATGTACTACCGTAACGCAGTGGCTTTTAAACGAATTGCTTCGCATAACAATAAAAACGCCTATAGGGCCTTTCACACATTCTAATGTGCCCAATGCTCCTTCATTTGTCGGGGGCCAGCACGCAGAGGAAATATTTTCCCAAATCCATACAGCCTTAAGGATCTCATAAAGCAGTCGTTTTCCCCACGCGAAAGTATGGAAGTGAGATTTATGTGGGGGACTTCGGTCTCGAGCCCGGGGCTTTGCGATGATGAATTGACACTTTTTCAGTGGTGCCTACAAATTTCAACTCGAACAATATACGCACCCGGAATGAACAATGAGAGGTAAGAGTTGCCGCCGTTATGGCTTGGAAAACTTTTAATGTCTCCAATGAGGTAAAGCGATCATAAATATTCCCATTTGTGAGATTAGTAGCTCTTACTGGAAGTTGAGTAACGTAGCGGACTTTAAGTTCTGTTAATTAAGTTTATAAAACGTTTTTTTTAACTGCGGTTACTCCAACATATTTGAAATGCTATCGTGCCAAAAGGGTCTGTCTATTTATATTTTAATTTTCCCCTCATTATGCAGTTTGAAGAGCCATGCTCACGTGTACCTGGGGCCAGCAAAAAGTATAAACACATTATAAACATGAACGGCCCACCGCCATGGCTTCGCGTCACGGCATCTTCGCTTGCATTTTTGCATAACAAACCCAACTATGATTTGTTGACTGCGTTTTATCACATCGACTTAACTTCACAACAGTTTGTTAAAAAAGCAATTATTTACCCCGCGAATGTTCAACTTACTTTATAGTACATGTACTATGTTTTATTTTAAACGAAAGGAACATTTGCTAAGTCACGTGAATGAAATAAAAACTAGCATAATATGCAAAGCACTACACAATGATGACTTCATTCATCCAACGAAGCTTTAGGCAATCGTCTAAATTATAATAATAAGCGGGCGTGAGCTGTGCCGATGGCTCGTCTTAATAAAGCCATTATAAATATCTGATTCCTCGGTGTACGTCCAGTCGTTCGACGCCAAATGCCAAAGGGTTACCGGTCGTATATTTTACGAGACAAGGATAATTTAAATGAGACGTTCATATCGTCTCACTTATCGACAACTGTATGTATTTTGACATGTAATATTACTACCTCAACTTTATACCTCTTATTATAAGCATATTTTAGTTTTAATACATTTATGTGTCGGTTTAATACGTTTAGTTTGGCATAAAACCGTCGTGATACGTCCATAGAGCGAGCGTGCAGTCGTGTGCTACGCCTATTATGGTTACGAAAGTCCTTTCGTTAATGTATTTGCATTACGAAAAATATTGCCTAAATTTTTTGCCCGTCCCTTTTCTTCCGTGTCAATTAAACCATTTTTGCCAAAACGAACGATTGTATACACGCAACATTCAACATATTAAATTAGACTCACTTCATATAGACATAAAGTTCACGGAATGATTTGAATATTATCGTTTTAATGCCTGCATATTTAAGAACGGCGACTTTCCGTAAAAGAAACTCGAAGTAGATATATTCGATGCGATGCGGTAACCGGTGATTTAAAGCGGCCGGTTAGCTAACAATAGTGGTCTCAGTCGTATGAATAAAACGTATACAAATTTAATCAAAGAGAAATCTATTAGTAAAATGAGAAGTACGGAAGGGAGCGCACCTATACATATTCAACGAGGCACTGCATCACGAACGGGCCAATTTATGCGGCAACTCCTGAGAGTATCTTACTTTTACCTCGGCCATATGTAAAACTGGAGTGTTTCTTTGCGCGGTCAGATCTTCACCTGGTGAACTAACAAATACTCATTTGTTTTGTCTATTCATATTGACCTTTCACATACCATTTAAAACGTCTTACGAAAATTTGCCGACTAGCACTACCTTTAATATATTTACCAAACTTTGAAAATATACCTGTTACCTAGCTTGTCACATTGTTATCAATTTAAAATGCACAATAATGTTATACGTTGAATTAAATCCAGGTGAACGCTTACATTAAGCTTTATAGTATGTAAAAAGCCAGTACGGCAGACTACCGACTACCTAGTTAGGTCTCCGCACAAGTTTCCTTTAAAGTATGTATTAATCAAGAGCCATGTCGAGTTCTACCTTTCTTTTTTTATTGTGCAAGTGCATCTGCCGTCTGTATACAGTTATAGGTATGTCTTATAATATAACCTTTATATTAATATATTTGCCAGAGGTTCTTATTAATTCTATCATCAACTCCATTCCATTCATCACTTTAAGTAATTACAAACTCGGTTTATACTAATGCGTTGGACTTAATGTGTGTTGTGTTATTTTAATAATGACTTTATATAGGCATTTAGCGGGTACTTTACCGTCGATATAGGACGGCTAAAAATATTTAACACCTTTAAGTTCCATATGTTTAAATTCTTTAAGTGTCACATGTATATTTATGATGGAAAAATTTGTTGTGTACCACAAGGCTGCGTTCTTAGCCCCAACAAATGTAGGAAAATACTAAATATATTCATGTGTATGGCATATAATGTTACATTAAGTTACTTCATTATAGTAAGGCACATCGACAGATGCTATCGCTTAGGAAACGACTATATCTGGTCACGTTGTTACGTACAGTTAGTTCTGGAAACACGAGTCGGGTAGTTCCAATTTCACAGTGATTTTGCTCCCATACGCTTACCAATTGTTTATTATCGGTGCTGACCTTTCATGATTCGCTAATACATAGTTTTGCTAAGCAATTCTCGAGACGATAAGAAATAATGTGCTACGAATAGTTTTGTTTCTTTTTATATTGAAATGTTGTGAAAATATAATCATTTCAAAATGATTCCTTTTAAATTCGAAAAATATGTTGGTTTTTATATGGGACTGAGTGTAGCATAGTTGCGTGCAGCGCCAGACAGACGCTAAAGCAAGGGGGATCGATGTCCCAATTGGGATCCAACTTGGACGGGGTGACGACGGCAAAACTATTCCAGGTTTTGGAATTTGTTGCATACATCTTATTTTAACATGTGACAAAATAGAAACGAAAGCTTTCCGATTTATGAACCGTATAAATGTTGTCACTTTTTAATCTCGATTGCGGAAACATTCGTTACGTTAGCAGACACCCGTTATATTAAGAAAGATGAATACGTAACTTTATTCATTTATGTTTATATTATATATCTTAAATATTTCATATTTTTAAACGATAACTATGTCACTGCTTTTGTTTAATCTTTAAATTTTCTTTCTAAAACACTCGTAAGACATTTTTAGTGTTATACAACAAATTAAAGTAAAAACTGAAATCAAAAATTAGTCATTCATTAAAATAAAGTTATTCCGCTATTATCTAGTACATAACAGAAATAGTATCTCGATAAATGTTGGCAATATAATAGTGGCCTTAGACGTATTTGAATATCTTGGCGCGCATCGGTCGCCGGCCATTGTTGTCCCTACCCAGTATGGACTTAATTAAGGAGGGGTAGAATAGGTGGAAAGATCTACTGGAATTTAGAGGATGGTCAAGGTGGTAAAGCCAACCAAATAAGTGCTTATAATAGCCCAGTTATTGAAGTTCTCGAGGTGTTGATTACTAACTTGGGAGTTATAATAGAGGTATCGGTTGGAATACATAAATCTCGAGAACAATGTCATGTTTAGGTGCAAATATATTTCCAAAGATGAAATGTAGAGTAAAGTTTTAAAGAGATTGAAATAATTTAAATAAGTTATCGCGAAACTAAAACAGTCGCAACTGATCAAGGCTAAGAATAATAAGTAAGGGGCATCGATATGCCCCATTCTACGAAGTCACTACCAATGTATACGAAACGTACGTGTCTGAACATGGATCTTTACGTCTGCGTCCAAAGCAATAATATTAATGTAGCCGTCTCAACGTTTATTCGCTTTCAAATTCGGCTGCTGGGAAATCAAGATGGCAAACTTGCAGTACTTGTAGTGGTCGCCGTTTAGACCTCGGGGAATAACAAACAATATTTCGAACGTTAGTTTGAGATGCTGTGTGGTCGAGCTCTCTTACTCGTTGTTAATTGGACTCAGTAAACGCTACCAAAGAGTAGGGTAAGTCCAGGATACATGCCTCAGTGGGATAGATGACTTGATTTTTATTTCACTATGTTAGGAGCACTGTGAGAGTTAAATTTCTCTATAAGTAACGAGTCCTCCCCCCACCAACCTCAGTGCCAGGCAGACTGTGGACAGGAGCGCACGCGTTTCGTCCGTGTGAGTAAAAATCTTCCGCGGCGAGACGACAAAAGGCGCCAAAATAAGATTCGTAAGTAATTTTAACAGTGTATCTTTTCTCTCGCCTATAATGTCTATTTTTTTTCTATTAGTCTGCTTGCATTGAAGATTAACCTATGTAAATTGATAAATTTTATAGTCATTAAAGCTCATTTTTTGTTTTTATTGAGAAGGGCTTCTATCCCCTACAAAAAGTATAGTTGCCTCGTTTTTTATTAGGATAGATGCCCCTAAGGGCAACTATCCTCAACTGTTTTTATAAGAGCTGTTTTGTTGCAGGAGAGCAAAATGCCTCGTAAATATAAAAGAAAACCGGGTGTTATCCCTCGCGCTGTTACCTGGACCGAAGAAAGTATGCTAGCAGCGTTTGAAGAGATGAAAAAGGGAGACAAGGGTGTAAATCAGATTTCTAAAATTTATGGCATACCATCTAGAACATTAAGACGAAGATTTCTTAAAAATGACCAACAAAAATTGACATTAGGTATGTTCTAGTTTATTTTAAGAATTACTATATTTACTATCTTTTAATTTAAATTTGATCTACTATACCTTGTATCTTATCATTTTAGTTACTGTCTTATTGGTACTGTAATTAATTCTATATACCTACTCAGCATTTATTTTTATTTGTTTTAGGTAAACACCCTGTGCTAGGGTTTGATAACGAAAATCTCCCCCTATCTTAAGAATAATTTAGTCTGATACCAAAGTTGATTTTTATTTTTTAAGATGATTATTACTAATATCAAGAAGACTGGAGAAGTATTAAAGTTCATGCAAGTTAATTACTACCTAGTAGTTAGTAAAAGATGTTGATTATTATTAAAAAAATATGTGATCGTTAATAGATGATAATGTTTATATATGTTAAAACACAATAAAGACTGATTATTATAATATAGTTGTTTCATTTCATAACAAATCAGTTACAATGTTTGACTAAGTCGTCAATCCCCACTAAGGGCACCTATCCTCACATCATTTTTCATGATAAGTCTTCTATCCGCCACAGTAGGCGTCTATCCTATTTTTTAGAGGTCCAGCAAATTACAATTTATACAAAATCTACACAGTCTATATCAAATCGATTCAGATAAAATAATGCATTAAGAAATATATTAAATATTTCTCAAAGAACACAATGCTCTAAGATTATAAATTTCGGAATTATTAAGCTTTTTCAAAAAGTGTGGCATCTATCCTGGACTTACCCTACTGAAATAGACGCTATTGAACAGGCTAAAGTCCCCGTATATGATACATATGCAAGCAATGTTAAATATGTGTATCCTTAAAACGTTTTGCTAGTAACTATTCAACTAATATGCAAAGTAAATAGTATGCAAATTACAGAAATCAATAACTTAGGTTAGTTCCACTAACGCTTACCTTTAAAGTAAATAAATAATTCAGGAGAACAAATGAAGCAGAAAGGAAGCCGCGAGTCCCTTTATGCAATCAATTAAGTAGCTACACATATAATTGTGTTAGCGAGTCAATGGCAAGCGTAACTCGTAATTAAAATAGTTTATTCTAATCCAGTATTCAACTAAGGCGAGTTTTTCCACGACTACAACGAATATGGTGCGGTTTCTATCTGAAGCGTTCAGCGAATTTATTCAAGCAGTCGCACCCAGTACAGTTCACGCCAAAAATAAAAAAATTACCGATGAATACAATTAAGTTTTTTAACTTAATCTTTATAAAATTTAAGACATTAAATAACAGTAAAATTTAAAAAAAAGTCTTTTACATTAAGAATTCCACTTACTAAACTATTCCGTTCACAAAAACGAACTATTTTTGAATGTTTATTTAAACCATTTTGTAAATGAATGAGCTATCTTTGTGGGGTAATAGTGCGTATCAACGCAGTACTCGCTCCGCTTCTGCTCTCGGCCCATCCAGGGAGAGGACGCGGAGTTTACTGCAGGGATATAAATTAAATGCTTACGTTTCGCTTGCCCCGCTTCGCTAGTTTAATTAAGCGTCTCCTCCTTTGTGTCTGCATGTGCGTACACATTCAACATGTTCCCTGTTGTTCTTCGAGACCACTGGAGACGCATTGTCCCATTCCATCGACCTATAGCTAAGTCGGTTTGAATTTAAATTCCAACCGTTGCTTTTGGAGAGCTCAGAGCGCTCCATGGGATTTGATATTTTTTGTTTCGATTGACAAAACTTGGTTAAGACCGTTGAATTCAAGTGGAAAAACAAAATACATTTTAAAAGTTTCCTTTTCCAAATCTTCAAATTCACCAAACAATTCGGTATTTAGTACAAAAGTACGTTTTAATAAATTTCATGACGAAAAGAAGAGCTTTAAGAGATTACGTACCATATAAAACATGTAGAGTTCCATAAAGGTCTCATGTATTACATTGCCCACATAATTGCGTCACGTAAATTGCCTAACACAAAATGTGTCAAAAAAGCTACGTAAATTTGTACCGACAAACCGTGCACAACATGACCGTGAGATTAAATTTTCAAACATGACGCCCTCAATTAATTTTACGGAGGAAAATTTTTCATCATGTTGGAGCGAGTAACCTGTTGTTTAATCTGAGAGAACATCAGTTATGGAAAAATGTTTCAACATGTACCTGATATGGACACCCTTTCGGAGTCCCTGTTTTTTCCCGTACCACAGTTTTTTTTATCACATAACTACTAACTCGCGAATAACTCAAAAAACACACACGGTCTGCAACGAAGTTATTGAAATACTACAGAAACTTTAAGCCGTTGATATCGCTTCGTTCTTTAGCA